>NW_027103803.1:375766-769620 GCF_902728285.1 Clytia hemisphaerica
ATGTTTTCCCAGAAAAAAAATTATGTTTTTGATAACTTTTAATTGTGACATGGCGTGATGTTTTTGAAATATAACAAGCAAGAATTCTGAAAATGAAAAAATGGCTGGTTACCCCTTGTGTACCATATATACCATTTAGGTTATAGAGTTTAGGACATGTTTATTTTTATTTTCAATTTTGAATTCTTCACAGCACAAGATGGAGTCAGCAAATTTGAGGGATTTGGAGTTGATTTCAAATGTAAAGTATGTGGAAAAGTTTTTGTATTGAATTTGACGAATTAATTTTTCTGTCCTAGAAAAATTGGACTGATTCTTAATAAAAAAGTAGAATCTACAAACCAAGAGTTCAATAAAAAAGAGTTTTAACAATGAGTTTTCATGTTCAATCAAAAGATAAATTTAAGATTCCAAAGTACTGGTATGTTTTTTTTGTACAAAATGTTAAGCAAATAGATCAAAAAAATCAAGTCTACATAAATCATAGAGGATTTGTTATTTTTATTATTATGTTCTCACTCTTTTGGGACGCACTATTCTATAGTAAAAAGAAATCAGACAAGCACTTTTAACATTATCAAAATTTGTTACTTTTTTTCGTTTTTTCCAGTTAATTGGCTGCACAGATGTTCCTGCAGCAAGGGGAGATGATATCTGCCAATCTGCAATGACCAAACTGAAGGTATTCACTGCTTGAGTATAAACAATTTGGAAATTTCTTTTTATTCATAGAATTATATTCCACAGGTCTATCGACCTCTACGAAATAATTTACATTTATAAATATTGTCTAATTCTTCATCTGTCGTCCAGTCGTCAGAAGATATGGACAGAGAAGACGTTGTTTTGGTCTTTGTCCTAGGTTTTCGAAATAGGCGAAGGTTTGTTCTAGTGCTTCCTCTTACATGCCAAACGAAATTATCATTTTCTACATTCATTTTCTTTGCCTTTTGGCACATATCTTTAATAATTTTTCTTTCGTTGATGGTGAAGTCGTCTGTAATGCTAAAGCCACCAATTTCGTTGAATCGTTTCAGCTTATGCAGATTTTGCATTATCCGTTTTTTTTCCTCCATACTTTTTAAGATCAACTTGATTGGACGCCAGTTGTAGCCCTTTTTCTGTTTTGTCCAATGCGATGGTGGGACAGTTTGATATCTTGGACGCCAATGTTATCTAGTATACCTTCAATATCTATTTTGTCTTTTTCCTGTTGTTCCTCTTTCTTATGTACCTCTAATTCCACCATTCCATGTATAATGATGTTTCGTTTTCTTGATTCGATGTCTCTTTCTTCATTCTTATTTTCTTGTTGGTGTTCTCTCACTACTGATTTGAAATTATCCTTGTTTTTCTTAGTTATTTCAACAGCGTATGTTTTTTCTGATGTTTTTTCTATGTATTTCGTCGTTAGCTTTATTTCTTCTTTTATAATCTGCTTGCTTTTTATTTCAAAGTCAGCCATCTTATTGGTTAAGATGCTTTCGATATCGTTCTTAAGGCTGCGGCTCCTGGCTAGCTGGTTTTCGAGCTTTTTAATGATGTCGTCCTTCTTCTCAATCTCCTTCTGCATCATATGATACGAGTTCTCACCTATTTTACTCATTAGAGATCGTGTTATCCGCACGCAATTCTGACATAGATATTATTTGTTATAAGTGTTGGCAAAAATTTGCAGCTGGTAAAGCGGTAATTATGTGCACTTGTTGTGTACCATGCGGTGACAGTTTCAGCATTTTAGACGGTTTTGGTCATCGTCATCTGAGCAGGAGGGAGAGTACATGTTTGGTTTTGTTTACAGTAGCTTCTTCAAATGGTTGTTTTTCTTGCTTTTTGTCAGTTTTTTCGTTCATGTTTTTTCTTCAATGTGTCCTTTTTCAAAAAAGTATACTTTTGAAATACAGTGTGTCTCTTTAATTTGATTTTCAAGGGGAATCGTATTTTTTCGAATAGTTACGTAACGAAAAGGAATGGGATCAACAGAATTCTAACCACACAAATGTTTTTTTTCTACAAGTTTGATTGATTAGCAACATGGTTCAATTTATTTTAGATGATTGCAGTACAGAAAAACAAAGAGAAGAAAGAACATAAACAAAAAATCACCGTCAATATTACTCTGAAAGGAATACGTATTCTAGATGAAACTACTGAGGTTTGTGTTATATGTTTGTGTTACTTTAAGGGGATTAATTTTCAGGGGGATTAAATTTCGTTGTTGAGCTAATTCATTAAATTTCAAGATTTCGCAGGAACTTAATTCACGTAAAATTTCAAGATTGCGCAGGAACTTAATTTCCTGGGACAAGCTGGAGTTTTTACAAGCTCTTATTTGATTTGATTGGTCGTTAAGATGTAATAAAAGAATTTATTACTTTTTCTAAAGAACACGTCATCTCTACCACTTTAAATGACTAGAGACATTATTTTCATGATTTTGTGTCTTTTTGGACCTACCTCCGGGTGCCCCGGTGGAGGTCCTATGAATTAACCTCTGTCTGTTCGTCCGTCCGTCCGTCCGTCCGTCCGTCCGTCCGTCCGTCCGTTCGTCTGTTACCAGCTTTTCTCGAGATTGGCTCATTAGTTTTTTCTGATTTTTTGCACAAAGATGCAAAATGGCAATGGGCAAAATGTGACGGAGTCCGATTTTCGAAAAAAAATCATTTCGGAAAAACCGACTTTTTGGCATTTTCTCAAGATTTCATCATTAGTTTTTTCTGATTTTTTGCACAAAGATGCGTATTAGCAATCCCCAAAACTTGGCCGAGTCAGATTTTTGAGAAAAAATCTTTTCTGGTCGAAAATGCCGGAAATATGCCGGAAATCGCTGTTTTTGCAGATTTTCATCGGACTTTTTCCTTATATTTCGTTGTTTTTTCACACAAAAACATTATTAATAGTAATGTCCACGATCAAGCATGATTCAACTGTCATTAAAACTGATTTTTGAAGCCGGAACTTTCTAAAAATCGCCGGAACAGCCGATTTTCGCCGGAAAAACGGTATTTCTTGAATTTCTTGAGCTGTACTTTATATTTTTTCATGAAATTTTGCACACTGATGCAAAATGTCAATACCTAAATTGTGGCGAAGCCCGATTTTCGAAAAAAATTCATTTCCGGCCGAAAATGCCGGAAATATGCCGGAAAAACTGGTTTTTGTCATTTTCTCGAGATTTTATCATTAGTTTTTTCTGATTTTTTGCTCGAAGATGCGTATTAACAATGTCCAAAACATGGCCGAGTCTGATTTTTGAGAAAAAAAATTTTCCGGCGGAAAATGCCTGAAATATGCCGGAAATCGCCGTTTTTCTAGATTTTCATTAGACTTTTTCCTTATAATTGGTTGTTTTTTCATTCAAAAACATTATTAATAGCAATGCCCACCATCAAGCACGTTTCAATTTTCAATAAAATTGATTTTTGAAGCCGGAACTATTTTAAAAGTCGCCGGAACAACCTATTTTCGCCGGAAAGACAGTATTTCTTGAATTTCTCGAGCTGTACTTTCTATTTTTTTATGAAATTTTGCACACTGACGCAAAATGACAATACCTAAAATGTGATGGAGCCCTATTTTCGAAGCCGGAAAAACCGGTTTTTTGACATTTTCTCGAATTTTTATTGTTTTTTCTGATTTTTTACAGAAAGATGCGTATTCGCAATGTTCAAAACATGGCCGAGTTCGATTTTTGAGAAAAAAATTTTTCCGGTTGAAAATTCCGGAAATCGCCGTTTTTGCAGATTTTCATTGGATTTTTTCCTTACATTTCTATTTTTTTCACACAAAAACATTATTGATAACAATGCTCACCATCAAGCATTGTCAATAAAACTGAATTTTGCGACCAGAACTTTCTATTTAGTTTTTCTCTACAACCCTTCCCTCTCCCCCTACCATCAATCAATAATGAATTTCTTGCGTTATGCATTTTCGCTAAACGCTATGTTTTCTGACTGATTTTTTTTCATTTTTCTCCTTGCATTACTGTATCTAACTTTCATCATCAGGTAGGTCCATATTAAGTCCCACGAAACTTTTATAGTAAACTAATGAAAGATTTATATTCGTTTGATTTCGTTACAGAGGATAGACCATGCGCATCCCATCCATCGAATCTCCTTCATCAGTCATGACAATGATGACAAACGAACCTTTGCCTATATTGTCGGCACAAAAGAAGGATACAAACTCTTTGCCATCAAGTCCATGAAAGAGGTATTGAACTAAACTTCGCACCATGCCCTATTTTTAATGGTATTGTCTCAAAAAATTTATTATTTTTGAAGCAGCACTCTTCAAGAAGAGATGTTTCAAATTTTAGCATATTATTCACCAAAATTTCAAGGTATTCTTGTTTAAGATCAATTTTTCCGTCTCAGACGAAAAACCTTGCTTTGGTCACTGCATTTCATATTTTGGTAGTGTCTAATAAATTTTGTTGTTCTTGAAGCACCACTGTCCAAAGAGAAACACAAGTACTTTTTCTGTTTGTATCGATGATTAATGTATTAAACTTAACATTCCAGTTCGATCAAATTTGATTTTAAAATTTGTTCCTCAATTTGTAAGATCTTTTGAGAATATCCGCTCAGGATTTTTTTATCTCTCTTTAACTTTGCTTGATTGAAAACCATCATAGGCAGAGCAAATCACAAGCACGTTGAAATCACTATTCCAAGAAGTCTTTGAACGTTTCCAAGCCAAGAAACAAGAAGAGCAAGTGGAGGAAGCTACTGAAACAAAGGAGCAACCAGCTGTCGTGGAGACTCCTGTCGTCAATGAACAACCATCAACCAACAATGAAGGGAACTTCTTTGATGTCAATGAAGACGTATGATAGGATCTTCTTTCTTAGAAATTAATTCTACAGTTTTGAACATCATTTCATTTTGTCTTGTCTTTCTAGCCCTGGGTTAGGCGACCCACTTTTCGCCCTGTCTATATAAATGGTGAATAATGTTGATAGAAACTTGACTGTCTAAAGCCATTGCATTGCCTTTTTTTGACGTCAATGCAATGACTTGCAATCGGCCTACTTTCTACCAACTTATCGCCTACTCAAGCAATTAGAATAGACAGGGCAGAAAGTCTGCCGTCTCAGCTAGACTTAGACGACCAACTTTTTCCCCTGCCTATTCTAAAAGATTGAAAGAAGATATTCCAGTGACGTAAAAAGAGGGCAAAGCATTGACTTCAGACAGCCAACAATCTTGCGTTTCGTCTGTTCATGTTGCCTCTAAAAGATTCTCATTCAAAGCCTTTATCCCCAAAAGAACTTTCCCTTCAAATACATCAAAACATTGTTTGAACCTTTACAGATCAGTGTTTTAAAAGCTCTCCCATCTCTGTGAAGTATCTGAAGATGTCTTTCTCAAAATTATGCATTATTCACCAAAATTTTAAGTATATGTGCTAATTTGCTGTGTAAAATCCATTTTACAGTGTTAAAAGTTTTTCCGTCTCAAACGGATTTCCGTCTCAGCGAGGTCTATAAAGAGGTTTTTCCGTCTCAAAATTCGACATAATTCATAGACCAGCGTCCGAGATTCAAAAAAGGCCTTAAAAATTGTTTTCGTAGGGCACCCCTTAGATCAGGGCAAATTTTTGATATTATGCTCCTAATAGGGTGTAGAATCGACAAAAAAAATTTGCCCTTCGAATCTCCTGCAGTTTTCGAGTGAATCGATTTTTAGTTAATCGATAGAACTCATCAAGGGTCCCCCCTTTACTAACGGTTTTTTCGAAGTCTGAAAATCAAATATCTGAGACTACCAACGGATTCAGCGTGAAAAGTAGATAAAGAAAATGGGGTTATTTGTTAAGTTTCGACCACCTGTTGCCGAGAAATGGCACTTTTAAGGCGAAAAATCGAAGTTTTTGGCGTTTTCCGATGACGTCAGCATTTTCCTATGAGCATTTTCAGAAAAGTCATTCCCACAGCTGGATAGCCCTGAATTAGTAGTATCCAAAAATGGTATGGTTTGTCAACTTTCAATGTATAGATCTCGAGATAATTCATTTTTAAGGTGGATAATTATGCTGAAAAACTGCTGACTCAGCAAAAAATATCGATAATTTTCAATATTTAAACCAAAATATCTCGAGATCTAGACATCGAAAGTTAACAAACCATACCATTTTTGGATACTACTAATTCAGGGCTATCCAGCTGTGGGAATGACTTTTTCTGAAAATGCTCATAGGAAAATGCTGACGTCATCGGAAAACGCCAAAAACGTCGATTTTTCGCCTTAAAAATGCCATTTCTCGGCACCAGGTGGTCGAAACTTAACAAATAACTCCATTTTCTTTATCTACTTTTCACGCTGAATCCGTTGGTAGTCTCAGATATTTGATTTTCAGACTTCGAAAAAACCGTTAGTAAAGGGGGGACCCTTGATAAGTTTTATCGATTAACTAAGAATCGATTCACTCGAAAACTGCAGGAGATTCGAAGGGCAAATTTTTTTTGTCAATTCTACACCCTATTAGGAGCATAATATCAAAAATTTGCCCTGATCTAAGGGGTGCCCTACGAAGTGACACAATCCACTGACTCGGCCGCTGGTCTATCACCAAAATATCAAGAATGTGCTATAGTTTGCTGCGTACAATCCATTTTCCATCTCAGACGAAAATCTTGCTTTGACCACTGAACAGATATATCATTTTTGAATTTTCAGCCAACTTACGACAATCCAAAAGATGCGTTTGGAGACTGGAACCAACTCAACGAACAAATTCAAGTCATGCAAAACGTAAGACTTACTTTGACCTTAAAGTTGTTTAGCAGGTCTGATTGTTTTGAGGCTTTGAATTGGAGAATGAGTTGATTGGAACAAAATTAAAACCAAGTTGCCAAATCAAAAAATAATTGAAAATTAACTTGACTTTTTAGACAAAATAGAAGGTATCGTATCATATAACAAGTATTCCAACAAAGACCAGCAAAATTGTTTTAGATTTTTCCACGGCAAAGGAACTTCTACTTTATCTTGTTTAACCTTTTTCAGGACCAACCATCAGATGGGTTTGACATGTTCGCCGACACTAACGGATATTCATCCACGACAACCAACGATCCCTTCGGTGGTGATAACTTCACCAACAACTCCACGACAACTGACCAAAACCCCTTTGATGACTCGTCCCCATTCAATGCGGTAGATCCTAAACAAAACTCTGCACAAAAGGATCTTGATTTCTTTGCAGCACCATCCGTTCCTGCCCGCCCTGTTGAACAACCGCCTACCCAACAAACTGATCAATTATACAGTGTCGTTCAACGGCCTAACAAAACAGAAGACGATGCTCCGCTCCTCATAAATGACCCGTTCGCTGAGCTTAAGAAGAATATCAACGAGATGCACAAACAAAACCAACAACAACCACCGCAACCACAATTCGGTTATTTCCCACAACAGCAACCAATGAACGGAACAACTTCGCCTTTCCAGCAACAACAAGGGAACCCTTTCGCAAACACTCAATCCTTTGGTGGTATGCAACAACAAAATCCTTACCAGCAACCGATCGTTCCACCCCGCCCAGTTGCCGCAACGCCCGCTCCAAACCCTTTTACCACCACTTTACCAGCGGCGGCTCCACAAGATGAATTCGGGTGGACTGTCACTAAACCGGTTGCTGCTCCTCGCAAGGCACCAACACCGGCTGCACCATCTAACCCACAATCCGATCCTTTTGCTTTCTTGAATAACCAAACAGGCCCCACAACAAACGCTCCTGTGGAAAGCAAACCAACCAACGGATTTCCAGCGCAATTCTCGAACACCTCTACTACGTCAGCTTCCAGTGATATCATGGACTTGCTTGGTTGAACAAGGGATATTTGTTTTTATTCATGATATGCATCATTGCAATGTCTTTTGTTCTGACATTACATCACGGACCCAACAACTGGTTGGTTGTAAGTGACGTAAAATCAGTCAATACGTCACTTTCAACCAATCAGCTGTTGGGTCCTTGGAAGACATCGCAGTGGTGCGTATCATGAATTAATGTTCTTAAGCTCTAGTTTATACAGCCCACTTTTCGCCTTGCCTATTCTAAATTTGAATTAAAGTGGGCAGAAAGTTGGCTGTCCAAACCAGAGCTAACACGTTGTTTATTTACAGTTTCGTTGGTCTATGTCACATTGTTGACCTTTTATGTTTGCTGCCTTTTGAGAATATATTTTGACGAGCTTACGAGATTTATAGAGATTTTATGGCAGTGTTTTTGTTTGTTTGTTTGTTTACAGTTTTGTTTGTGCAATGTAGGTTTGCGTTGAATTAAGAGACACCTTCCTAAAAGGGAGATATTCTCTAACTGTAACGAACGTCCCCGTAAGTCATATAAATTTTAAAGGCCATTATTTGACGTACCATTTGCTTCCACAACATTTTTAAACAAAACGAAAGAATGACTTTCTCACCTTTCGACACCGCACGAACACGAGCACGAGCACAAATTCGAGGAGCTCTACATTTATTTTGCTTTAGAAACAGAGAGGTTTTAAATTTCGTGCCTGCGGATAGGATTTAGCATTTTAATTGTTTTTGGAGCGCGAGATCAAAAAAAGTAGGCGGCAAACGCTATTTCACATCCCTCAAACCGGTGAAATTGCATATTTTAGTTACGTGACTTTGGTAGGAAATCCTTCCAAACCTAGGCTTCACTTTTCGATAAAAGTTGCTTCGGGCTTTAAAGATCTGTGGGTGCGCCTCCTTTCTGTATCGAAAAATTAATATCTTTCGAATTTGAATGACCTCCAGAGAACCATTATAAGGACGGGAGATTTTCTAAATAGTTTTCCCGGGGAAAGAGAAAGCGGGTTGAGGGAGTTACTATAAGTTTTTTAATTTCTAGAAAATATCTATTCATTTTTTACTGCAGTATTTCAAAAAGATTTTTTATACCAAATTTGTTTTTTATATTTCAAAAGAGAGATAAAATATATAGAAAGTTTATATATTAGTCAGATGAAACATTTTTTTTAGAATTAGGTGAAAATAAGAATATATAGTGTTTCCGGAATGCGGGTGAAGGAAAAAAGCTCTCATGCGGCCGGCCGGAAAAAACTTTTTTTTTTGTTATTTTTGATAACTTGAAGTAAGTAAGTAATATGAAGTAAGCCCTGAAAACTAATGTATCAACTACTAACGAAAGTCTGCGGCCGAGTCAGAGAATATGTTTTTCCACCCTGCCGGTTTCTGGAAACACTACATATACTATTTTTATTTTTGCCTTATGACTGCTTATGATGTAGTTGTTCGGTTTCTTTTCAGATTTTTACGTTTTTACTTCAATCTAATATATGGTTTTCAAAATAAACAAATAAAATACTTTCAAAGGAAAGTATTCTGCTAAGAATTTGGGTCCCTAATGGAAAGTATTTAAGAAATATCCAAAGAGTTGACACCCGCTTATAAAGTTACCCGAGAGTAACTAGCTTCCTCTAATTTGAAACCTTTAATATCGATTTAATTTATATCTTAATATTTTCCAGTAGATTTCAAATGGCTTAGAATATTAGATGATATTATATTATTGTAAATGTTTATAATCAGCCGAAACTAAACAAATGTAGTGTTTCGGGAATGTGGGTGAAGGAAAAAAGCTCTCGTGCGGCCGGCCGGAAAATCTTTTATTTTTTTTGCTATTTTTCACCCGACCGGTTTCTGGAAACACTACATTTTTTTATTTTCGCCTCAAAATAACAATTTTCTCAAATTATTCTAGATTGTTCTTAAATAATAAAAATATTTTCAATTTCAAAAGAAATTCTTTCTAATTTATAGTTACATGTAAACAACAAAATGATTAAAATTTATCACAAATTATAAAAATTATTATTATTTTATGGTTTATAATTAACCCTTTTCAATTTATACCGATAAGAATAGAAATATTGATTCGATCACGTTTCATTGTCTTGGATATGTATTTTTCCTATCAAACATAATTCTTTGAACCGTTAGATTGCTTATTCTTCTCGAGAAAATTCTTCCCATCATAACGAATTTGCTTGATCTTATCGGAGTTTTTGGTTTTTCTAAAAAAGGTGATGCTTTGGGGGATTGTTTTAGGGGTCTTACAATAGAAATCTCTTAGGAATTCCTCGAGGGAATTCTATTGTAATACCCCCGAAACAACCCCACAATGCATCGCTGTTTTAGAAAAATCAAAAACTCCGATAAGGTCTATACAGTATATGGCCCCCAAAACGGAGGCGGCCCCCAAAACGGAGGTTTTCATTAAAATGAAGATTCTGACTTGTAGATTTATCAGAATTAAACGATTTTTGTTTATTTTGAAAGAATGGTGGTTATACTTAAAGATAAGCATGTTTTTGATGGTTTGAGACAGATTCAAAATAACATATTTGCGTATGAAGGAGATATTTTAACACCAAAATTAGATAAAAATTGCATATAACTCACTCTAGCTCCTTGGATATTGAAAATAAGTTATAAAAACGGGGTATAGGAAACTTTCTACACCTAATGCCGTTCAGAAAATGCAAATACATCTGTGACTTTAGAGGCTGGGTAAAAGATATAGGATCTTGAAGGTCAACCAGTATTTTGGAGCCCTAGAATCAGCATTGACAAAACCGAAAATTCTAAATATGAGAAAAAGCAAAATATCTTGGAATTCTATTCCTATCACCTTGAGTTAATAGATTATATTATAGCCCTACAATACAACTGTCAATCATTTTTAAGAAAACTGATTGGATGATTAATGTCACGTGGCCGGTCAATATTTCTCCATAGTGACCAGTTATGAAATTGACATCATTAAAATGTCAATTACTTTTATTACTTTATTTTTGCAGGGCTATAAATGGATTGTTAACCTCAGAAGCCTGTCTCTCTTGTAAAATATCGACCTCGTTCGCTCGTATTGGACCTCGCTTCGCTCGTTCCAATACGTCGCGAACTCGGTCGATATTTTGCCAGAGAGACCAGCTTTTCGGTTAATAATCCATAAACAAAACATTAACATTGTATATAAAATTTTTCGCTGAATCTGCAAAAACGGCAAATTCTGTCATTTTTTTGCAAAATATAGGAGAAAAATATCTTTAAAGCTTAATATTTTCAGTTTCAGTCAAGCTTTTTTTCTAAAATTTTCACAGCTTATTCCATACATGAATGGAACTATTTTCAAAAGAGATTTGTTTTCAAAAACTTGATTAAGAAGTTGTTAAATCAAAATTGTCATTTTGAAAATTTCTAAATTTTCAGTTTGGACTTTGCAATATCGAAAATCTTGAAATATTTCATAAAAATCATAAATTTTACATCCATCAGGTCGAAAATTTAAGGGAAAACGATGGTTTTGGGGGCCATTAGAAAAAAGCTACCTATCTTTAAGCGATTGAAAAATATTGTTGAAATTGAAAATTTTGAAAAAGAACTTCCAGGAAATAAAGTAGAGATGTTAAAGGTTTTCATGCAGCAAAAATTTTTGTAAAATCTCTTTTCCTCTAGATTTGAGAAAAATTTAAAATTTGATCGCCGTTTTGGGGGCCACATACTGAAGTATTGATCTTAAATATCGGAGTTTATAAGGGAGGGTCCATGATGGTTAGCACATTAGACTCGCTGTTGATTTTGAAACTACTTCATTTGTGCCAGTCATTTTATGATATTAATGACGTAATGTTCTAAACGGAAGCATCCAATTTAGCGTGGGCGTTTGCCTCAAGTTTACTATTTAACTCAAAATTAGTGGCAAACACCCGGTTTTTTTTATGCTTCGTTATAAAACATTACTTCCTGAATATCACGTCTTCATGACCGTGTATTTTGGCTATTACATCCGATTGTTGTTTTATTTCTTTTTTGTTTCAGTCGAAAATAAGAAAAACATGAAAAATTATATCGAAGATGTTCCCATAAAATTGGTTTGTATGATGGCCCTTTATGATTGTAATGGCACAGGTATCTCTTTTTCCTCTCAAGACACTTTCTAGCTGTTCTGTTTTTTATTACCGAGTTTATTCATTTGGGCTTCAATACTTAAATCAATCGTGGATTGGAACGACCCACCTCGCTGTCGCATTTCATTGGAATTTTCCTTAGAATATTTGAATCGGATTTAAACAAATATGCGGTATCGAACAATCCGGACATAATCAATATTTAAATAACGGAAAATGCAATACAGTAACGGTATTGCTTGTCGGATATTCAAACCTTCAAACGATACGTTACGAAAAATGAATTATTCAACAAACCTGCTTCAAAAACCTGTTTTCCATTGTTCAAATATTGATGTAATATTTCGCAAAACTTTTTTTATAAGAAATCTAATTTTTTGATTCATTCGAAAACTTTTGATGAATTCTAAATTTTTATGAACATCGGCAATTCCATTTTCTTAAAATCCGTAAATCCCGTAACTATTGAGAAGTTACGGGATTTTCATAATTTAGGAACCATTTTCCAAAGGGAGCCGGAGTTCCACAATGGGTGTGGCTGAACAATTTTACTGTTATCTATTTAATTTCCCTAGAACAATTTTCTAATAAAAAATATATTTGAATATCGCATTTCAATTGATGATAAAAAATTCACAAAAGAACAGTCAGCTTGCTTTTGACATTGAGTTGTCTGTTCCTTTCAACAAAAGCTCAAAGCGCGCGTCATTGAACAAAAGAGATGAAATCTTGACTAATTGTTGTGCTATTGTTTTAATTGATGATGTCATTACATTGCAATTTGTGCTGATATTTCTGATGTGTTGTCAGTTGTTAGAGAGACATTCAAACGCTCAGTTGATGTTCAAAAGGGTTGTTCGTGTGTGATATGATTTGATTTGAAGTCAACATTTGTAACTTAGGCTTGGTTTGACTTAACAAATTCTTTACACTTTCTAAACTTTGATATACACGACAAACAAACGTTTTTGGTTTGTTAACTTGAATTGGATAAAGGTTTTTTTACACTGATGGTTACTTTTTCACCGAATGAGGGTACACAAAAGATTTTGGTGGTAAACGATCTCAATCTCGGTGCACGTGAATGTCCTGCTATTGAAACCGACACTCAAGTTTTCGACGACGGTAGCTAGAGACTAGTGAACTCCCACACAATCCACTGATGGGTTAGAATATATTTACAGCAGAACTGTATTTGGACTTTAATTTTAATTCAACAAGGATATCAAAATCCTCAAATTTTTCAGAATTTATTTCATCACATCGTATTATCATTAACCGTCCCGAAATCAAAATGGCAGCTGGAAGTACTGCTCTTTTGCCGAGGCCGAAAGTCTCCTTTCAAATTCAAAACTCTTTAAATCTTCAAGTCGAAGAAATCTCAAAAAGCATCAAAAATTCAAAACGCAACAAATCGTATCTCTCAAAATATACCAATCTTATCAAACAAATCATCCAAGCTTTGAGCGGATCGGAGGCAACTTTTCTCAGAAACGCCGAATTTTATCCCGATCTTCGCGAAACGTTGACAAAGATACAGAACAACGTCACCGAATTGTCCAAACGAAAATCCTTCGCTAGATTCTTAATGGCGAAGAAAGATGCCCTTACCTACGATACGATGCAGAAACACGTTGACACGCTGTGCGGGCGCATTTTCTTATCGTACGCACAACGCATGGAGAAGAGAGCTACAAACAGCAATAAATCAATCGACAAATTTTAAATGATGAACTTCTAATTTTAGCACAACTACTAATTTTACACTTTATCCAATATAACCGAATCTATTTTTATTTTAGTAACCACATTATTTGTCATTATTATTTAGGCTTCGTCTTTGTGTTGTAAATGATATTCGTGACATATTACACCCCCTTCTCACAGACCCGGTAGGATTTTTCCATCCAGTTGGGATGAAAACAACGGACTGAAACTTGATGGGGGATTGATGTTCCCATATATTTTGGCTGGGGGTTTCAATTCTTTTGTTTTCAAGTCAGAAAATTCAGTGGGGATGGGAAAAATAGCATAATATTTTGCAGTGAGGATTGGTTTATTTGATTATTATCAGTGGGAACAAAAATTGGAGGATAATTTTCCACCGGGGACGATATTTTGGACAAATTTTCCAGTGGGTCTGTGAGTAGGGGGTGTCATAATGTTTTATACGGAAGCACCCAAAGAAGCCCGGAAGTTTGCCGCTGGTTTTATTGTTTCAATTCAAAATAAGTGGCAAACACCCGGTCTTTTTCGGATTCTACCGTATGAAACATTACGCCATGAATATCTTGAATCAAGAAATCTCGATTTGCTAATAACCTGACACTAGGGCCTAATAAGTGGTAGAGAGTTTATATCTAATTTTCGCTTTTCTAACTTTCGACTTATTCATTATTTTACTTTTACTTGTTGCCTTTAAAGAAGTACTGTCGCAACGAGCTTAATTCATTAAAATTGAAACGAGTAAAAGGCGGATCTTCAAAACCACAAGGCCATGATGAAAGACATGTTTTCGGGTTTTTATTAATCATCTAACTAATTGCATCAGATAAACTCACCATAAGTTTTTAATTGGCTTCATAATTTGTCAGCTTTTTTAATTTGACAGTCAAAGTATCATCAAACATATGTGTATTTAATTATTAACCCTCTCTTAAATATGATAACGGTTTTCTATTTTCCTGAAATTCGTGGTAAAGTTGCTGAACGTTGAAAGTTTTCACGGGAGGGTGTCTGCCACCCGAGGTTTAAAAATCGGAAATTTTCAGGAAAAAAGCATACATCGCCGTGTCAATTCAAGACAGCCTTAAGTCCATTTTTTCCATTTTGAGATAATTGACTTTAAAGGTTGAGATGTGTTGGACTTAAGGCTACACATTTTATGCCAATGCTTCATAGAAAATAAAATTTGCACTAAAATTTAGCACTTAAGGCTGTTTATGGTTGATATATTATGGAACTTTCTAAATTCTTATTTTTTTTGAATTGCAAAATACACCTCTTTCCCATTAGAATTCTGTGGACTTAAGGCCGTTTTTGGAAAGCGTGCATGCTAAAATAGGGGGTTATGGTCTTAAGTCAATTTTCGAAAAATGGACTTAAGTCTGTCTTGAATTGACACGGCGACATGTTTTTAGAATTTTGGGACCCTTATTGGGTCCCCCGAAATTTAGCCTTTATAGGTACGCAATTTGGGATTTTTCCGTTTGTTGTAACTCTTAGGGCGGGGCTGATGTTAGACTTAATGATTTTTACGACCTCCGTTCCCTCCCCCAGGAAGGTTTTTTACCAGGTAATTTGTTTACGTATTTTATTTTATTACCTTCATACATGCGTTATCATTTTGATGAATTATATTTTGAAAAATACCATAGATTTAATGCCTTCCTGTTATTCGATTCTCAATATCCCGGGGGTGTGTGAGGGCTGCTATAAAAATATCACATAATCATTGATGGTCTTTTGGTGGATTGTTTTGAAAAATCGTGCTCACTTTTTGATTCTTCTTGTAATATCTTATACATATCTTATGTCTTGTCTTTATCGTCAACTTTAGTTGAGAATAGAATCTGAGAATGGCTGTATGTCACCTCAAAACTTTGGGGGCAGTCTAGAGACTTCAAAAATGGTCCGATTTGGCTGAAATTTTGCGCACTTGTTCCTCGGGTGAATATCTGGGGGTTTATTTTTCATTTTTTAAAAATCTGGATTTTTAGGGGCCACGATGGTCATGATTTTTTCGCCAAAACGAGGCTAAAAACTTTAAGGCAGGCTGCCTCCACGGGACTTCAAAAATGGTCAGATTTGGTTGAAATTGGTTACTTTTATCAATTTTACAATTGGGCCTACGAATGATTTTAAAACACGATTTCCATTTTTAACGTGTTTTCTACTTTGATTGATTTGTTCCGAAGTGGAAAGAAATATTATCTTCACACATCACCTTGCTTACTTTATTTTTACATTTGTCGTTATTTCCTCCTCCATCTTTTGTCACCTGTATCATGTTTATCAAGTATTCTTGTATTCAGGTCATTCAGGGTTATCATGTTTTGTGAGTTGTTTGTCGTGTTAAATCGCGATACTGCAGTGTGCTATGAAGGGATTTCCATCCATGATAGGTCAAAAACAGTAGCTCGTATTCGATAATTGTCATGATGATGTATCATATTTTTCTTGTTACATAGAATATACTTCTCAAAGTTACTACAGGCCCTACAGCTCGCAAATCAAGTTGCTGATGTTGGTGGTGATTTTTCTTTGCCCCTGCTTTTAAGAAAATACAATCCTTTGGAAACCTTGGAAAATAATCCCCGTGGGGATTTGAATAAATGAAAGCCTGCTAGAGGGGAATTTCTTAGGGGTTCGGGGCCACTTATTTCCTCTACACAAGTTGCAAGGTCCTTGTGATTTTAATCACAAATGCTAGTTTGAAAACAACATTGACCGGCACAAAAAGAACAAGAAAAGCGCTAGATACAATCTATCATTCCAAAGTCATTACATTTCACTTGTCTGGGAAAAGTTTGACAATTCACCTGCTAGCTTTCGTCTATAACTCATCAAGTTGAACCATAGAAAGACCACCATGAACATTTCTCATTAGCATCAACTTATGAGATGAAGCAATCAGCTAATCATCAATAATCCTCTTTTAATCTATTTTTCTTTTCATGAACTTTGCACTTTACACTAAGACGTCAGTTCTTTTAGCTAGTCTCTTTTAATCTTTTTAAATTTGATACCGCAGGATGGTTAAACTTTCTTTTCCCGAGAAAACATTCCTGGCCTATTTCTGGGGCCTTTCCGCTGTTCTTTACTGCCTTAAGACTGACCCTCTACGAAAATTAAAGCTACATTTTGTTTTTCATAAGAATAAATTATATAAGAACATAAGGCTTCAATAGTTAAGAACATTTAAGGCTTTGGAGACTCCAAAACACCCGATTTCTTATTAGGAAAACCATGGACATATAAAAAGAGTTGGACGCATCTCTTATTTTAAAATCCAAGAACCAGGCGCGTTTGCGCTCTATTGTTTCGGCACATCAAAAGAAAAAAAGAGGACGTGAGAAAAGACGTCGAAAAAATAACGACAGCCTCGTTTAGTCAGACTTTTCCGTTTTTTCTCTTTTGATTTTTTTGAAGCGAGGCCTCGGAATCAAAACAAACTCAAATAAAAATGGCGGTCGCAAGCATGGAAGATAGAGAGAAAAATGAAATTAATCTGTTGTTGGAAAATATTGATGATGAAATAGAAGTAATTATTGAAGATCACAATAAACTTATTGGTTTGAGTGCAGAAGAGTTGGAAGAAATATTTTCTGAAGAATTCGACCTTGAAGAAATACCATCCCTTCAAGATCATGAAGAAAACAAAACACCACCACAAACTACCACAACAGAAGTAGAGCCTGAGGCCCCAGTTACAAAGAAACACAAAACAAAATCACCTCCCAAGTTCGTTTGTGATAAATGTAAATTGAAGTATGTTCGACAATCTGCTTATGAGAAGCACTTATCAAAGTGTCTTTCTGAAGGAGTTTTGGTTATTGAAAAAGGTAAAGAATTATGCCTGCCCATGGATTCAGACTTTGCTATTTTTGTTATGTGTTATTCTTTTACTTTTTTGATTTTTTTTTCATGGTCCATGATATGATTTTTGCTTGCCTTGCCTTGCCTGCACTCACTGTTTTGTTTGTAATTTGTACGTACTTTTATAGAAAATTGTTACAATTTAAAATGATAAACCAAAAAATATACTGAACTGTAATTCCCATTCGCAGATCTGAGTAAGGAAAAACTTTTTTCTTTATTTCTCAGAACTATTGTCCAACGTATTAATGGAAGAGTACAATAAGGAAGGACCAACCATGCTGACCAAAAGTTTTGAAATGGTGAAGGGCAATAAAGTCTTCATGATTCAAAGGGAAAGCAGAGAGACTCTTGGAAACAAAGCTCTAAAACTTGCTACAACCATCCTCACAAAAAAGGAAACCACCGACTTCAAAGATTTTGCCTCAATGTTGTCCAAATTTTGTATAGGACTCCTCCAACTGAAGACCAACAAAGCTGCTGCGCGTGAAACCATCAGTACTACACTTCACCGTACCTGCAAAAATGAAAGTTTTAAAAATGCAATGTCAAAACTGGCAGTGAATGTTGACGAGGAGGTTTCACTGTTTTTGTTGAACAACATTTTTAAGAGTTTTTTCCAGCTTTCCTTGACTTGGAGGAATGATAAGTTATTAACGCGGAATTTTAATGAAATTGATGTCAAGTTGTCATCACAAGAGCAGAAAACTCTGCGGTATGTTGCTGGTTTCATACCATTTTCCCTCTCAAAAAGATTTAAAAATAGACAAGACACTGATATGGGAAAAGTTGTCGTGGAAACTATTGAAACGTGGCGTGCTAATCCCAATGAAAATAAAAAATCTTTTTTGGAATTTTCAAAATCCTGGACCGAAAGGGTAAACCGTGGTGGATTATTCCAAGTTAATGATGATTTTTATATATTTATTCGGAGAGTTGAAAATATGGCAAGGACTGTCCTGAATAGCAATTTAATCCTAAACTATAAAGGAGAAGATTTGAGAGAGGTGTTACTTGAGAAGCTCAATCAAAACGAATTGGTGGATTTAGGCTGGATAGCATTGACTAAGTCTATACAATGTGATGGAATGAAAAAAGCTCTCAAGAACATTATTTTGAGAAAGTGGGTTTCACTCAGAGCCAAGTCATTTCTAAACTGCTGGATCCGAATGTTAAAGAGGAAAAAACAAAATATTTCAGAAAAGAGTGAGCCCTCTATGAGAAAGTCTTTACATGGAAAAGGGAAAAGTGGTGATAAATCTGAACAGGATAAGGCAGAAAGTAACAAGTGATACTTTTATGGACCTACCTGGTCCAACCCACCGGGGTAGGTCCATAAACTAATTTTTTGAATTTATTTTGAATCAAATATTTACCACTTTATTAATATTTTTGTCAAATGATTTTACTTCTGATAGATATCTAACCAAGGTCGAGAAAAAATGATAAAGAAGAAAGAGTAAACATTATGTCAATTATTTTAACCACTTTACAACCGTATGCACTCCTCAGAGTTGTTTACCCCCTTCAAATGAAAGATTTTGATACCTCAAATTTTCAATTTTAATTTAGTATATGGCACAATTTTCAGGGTAGGCCAATAGACGATTTTGGGTGTCTGGTCTAGTCTAATTGCTGGCATTTCGAGTGGATTTTTAAGCCTAAATTACATTCAAATTCAAGTGATGGAAGATTATATAAAAGACCTCTCTGTGACCCACTAGGATCCGCCTTATTAGCCAACCCCAGTGAAAAAATCGCCCTATAGGGGAAATTGGTCACCTCAGTGGAAAATGGGAGTTTCTCTTTCACACCAGTGATGAGCAACCCCAGTGGAAGAATGATGAAAGAACGATAGAATCTTATGACCCCATTGGCAAAATATAACCGTTTGACCCACCCCAGCGGGTTTGAAAATTTTGAATTTAGCCCCACTCAGCTTTGAAACCACTGGGGTACAGATATTGATGGTATAATAAGAGGAAAAAGAAGTTATGTGATTTGTAATATGTAATATTATTGTTCAGTTGACAAAAATTCATAAACAAAATTATATCAATCAGTAAAGAACAGACAAAAAATTATTTAGCTGCTATGACAGTTTCGCTTATCATCAGGATTAAAAATTCTAAAATGTTTATAAACTTCGATTGTTTGTACTGAGTGGTTTTTAAGAAGGTTTTGTCTTCTTTTTGGGGGGAAGTGACATATCGTTAACGTCGATGATTTTCTGCTCGTTATGTTTACCCCGACTGTTCCCTTCAGGTCGAACCAATAAATCGCCAGCAACTCCGATTGCGAGAGCATTAAAATTAAACTGACTAAGCGTTGGATTCTCATTACATCCGAGTCGCATTCTCTGCTTCCCAAAATATTCCTCAAGTGGATCCTGACTTAATTTCTCTGATAGAATATATTTGGCACCTTCGTTGAACATCACTTTTGATACTTCGATGAATGAACGAACTATAATCAAAATACAAAAATGACATGTATTCAAAACAAATTCTTAACACCCGTGAGGGTTACTCTTTAGGTAAAATTCGGAAAAAGGTATAAGTTTTTGTATCTGAAAGGGTACAATTATTTCAAAACTCAAGCGTTGGTCGTCAAGGTCTGGGTCCTGGGTTCAAACATCAGACTAAGGCTATCATGTCCATGAGCTTATTATTAGCTCTTGGAAGATTTTTCATCTATTGGTTAAGATATTGCGATTTCGTTATACAATTTTCTAAATTAAATTGAGTTTGCAATAGAATTTACCTGTTATTCGAAGTCCTTCCAGTGTTTGGTGACTGAGACATAATTTTGATTGTTCAATTTTCGTCAAATTTGGGATGCTGTAGCAGTGCGCCTCCCAATCATTAAGGTACTTCAAAAATGTTGTGACCAACCACTGTAGAAAGAATAAGTAAAAAATATGTTCGATTATTGTCAGAAGTTTACCATGAACCTAAAAAAATATCTCCTTTACATAGTGACCCCTTGTTTTTTCTACAGAAAACTGCTACGGGGGGGGGCAAAGTGCTTCTCAAGGAGGGGGAACTACAGGATTTTTTTTCTTCGGGGGGGATGGATTTAAAAAAGAATGATAAGAAAACATGAGCCAAAGTTAATACTTACCCCAAAGCGTTCGTCGTCTGCTCCCCTGTACTTGTGCTTATCTAGGTTGTTAGATTTTTCATCAGACTTGGAGACGTTTAAACAATCGAAGAATCTGTTCATGTGGGAAATAAATGTCCTCAAAGATTTTGTGGTATGGAGATCCTGCTCATCCAACATGTTGACTACAGTAGCACTGAGAACCTAAAAAAAATGTACATAATCTGTGTAATTTTTAATGGCTAATTAATACAAATGCATTTACATACACTCTTTTTATACGAACAGTTTTATAAGAACAATGAGCCAATGGCCAAATAATTACACATTCTAGTCTTTAGGCTTGTTCTTGAACTGTTTTTAATTCTTGTCAGAAATGTCAAAATAAAATCAGACTAAAGCTAAAATTGACTAAAACACTTCTAGAATAGGAAATAAATAATTTGAGGCTTACAGTGCAAAAAAAAGTTAAAGAAATTGGAGCCTCTGAAAATCAAATTTCATGTTTTTTATACAAAATAATATGCATAAAATTCAATGGTAAAAGTAACATTAAAATAACATCATTCAAATCAATTTTTATCAAATAATTTTTAAGAGATGAAAAGCTAAAAAATCAATCTTGATTCACTTACTTGCACTGCTAAGTAAACTCTCATGCGTGATCTCGGATTCAAATTGATATGCTCCTCAGTCAAATGGTGACCCATTGTCAGACCAATGGCATCTCTCTCCATCCCTAAATCCCATTCATAAAGATTTATTATTTGACCCCAGGATAAACTTTGACCATCACACTAAAAACAGAAAAAAAAAAAGTTAAGTTATTGAAATGAGTTTTAAAATATCACAACAACATAGAAGTCTCCTCTTTGATTGTGGTAATTAGTTTATATTGAATTACATACCATTAGATTTCTAGAAGTAGACTTTGAGCTTGACTTCTCCAAGTTGTTTCTGGTGGTTTTCATCAGATGGGGAGGATCACATATGAAATACAATTTTCGAGCTGCAATGAAAAGTAAACCATTAAAAACCAAGAAAATATGAAGTATCACTCTATTCTTCATTACCTTTTTAATGACTGTGTTATGGCTGGCGGCATATACCTTAATAATTTTACATTTTACAGATTTTTGGCCTTTAGTTGATATTTGTGGACAAGATAGACACAATAATATTGTGGGATACAGAGCAAAAATAATATAATTAAAAAAATACTTGGGCAACATTCATTCCATGTCCAATAGATAACATTTTCTGGACTAAAGTTTTCTTTCGTTTCCCAATTATGGAGTTTGAAAAACTTTCGGTTTGTTGAGGCACCATCGGCAACTATGGCCAACACCTTCAAATCAATGGACTCCAATAAACTGATACCCTCCCAAATAACATGGTACAGCTGACTGCTTGTCATTCCAGAGCTGGAAGCAAAGTGTCCAAAGACATAAAATAAGTTTGAAGAAATTCCTCTGACCATGAGTGCTGTGGCATAGCTAGCAAGTTCCCTGTCGGTACTGTCAAGGGGGCGTTGGTTTTCAGACTCCTCTTCACTGTATTTAAGCTCAAATTCGGACAGAAGATCATTTATAGACCCTTCTTCACACAAACCAACAATTTTCCCAGTAGAGGTGCTGAAACAAAGCCCACTCTTGATCTTCATTTCATCAACAACCAAGGAAACAAAACTTTGATGAGGTTTTTCAAGGGCGTCAAATTGTCTGGCAATATTTGCAATAGTGTCAGGATTGAAACCACACCCAGGATCAGTATAGTTAATGTATTTTAGTAAGGTGTTCTTTGATGGCAGATTCAAAAATTGCTGTAATTGTCCTTTGTATGTCCCTGGACTTTTAAGGTAGATCCCAATACACCATCTTATAATCAAAGGGTGCCACCTCATACCTCGTTTGTCTTTTAATGCAGCATATTTTTTTTGTTGCTCCCATAATAAGTGTTGTGGACTGTCCTCACCAAATGGATTTTCTTTGTCCTCAACTGTCTGTTTTAAAATATCATATTGCTCTCCATCTAAGGTGACACCGTCTTCCATAACACATCTTTTTATCCTATCATCCATCCTCCTTATCTTTGACTTTAATGCCTTTCTTTCAGTTTCATACTTTTGCAGTTTTTCTCTTAACTGCTGCACATTGAGGTATCGGTCATTGGTGTATTCACTAACCTCTCCTGTGCTGTTTCGTTTTCGCGACTGCATTGCATGTAAAGCTGCTCTATAACTATTACATATGTCACATCTCTCCCGTTCATTTGCTATTAAAACTGTGCAATTTGAATGCCTTATGGTAGTTAAGTCTGTCAAAGAATCTCCGCTATAAGATTCAATTCGACCAGTCACAATTCCATCATTGGATTCAAAATTCCTAGCATCACAAATTTTTGATTCAATCAGGGTAGGAAAATCATAATTCCCACAACAAAGTGGTTTAGAAAATAGTTCAAATACCAACTTAAGTTGTACCAAATTGTCGATCGTTGAAGGTAGCAAAACATCATCTATCAAAAAAGGAGATGATACATAACGATTTAGTGCATGAAATTTCCAGGTTTTCTCATTAACATCAATAATGAGGGTTTTAATACAAATAGCCTTTCCTAGACGATCAATATCGGTAATATGCATCTCATTTTCAATCTCAAGTGTAGTATATCCTTTTAGATGTTTTATCTCCTCTTTGAGATTGAACAGTTTTGGTCTCTTGATTCCTGGTCCTCGCTTTGAAGCTAAAGTGCATACATAACATTCTTCACTGTGTGGTCTGAACTCAAAAAAACTGTCACCATGTGATGTAAGTTCATCGGGTGGAATGTCTAAATTTTTATTTTTTAAGCGGTATAACTTCATGTGACAACGTTTGCATAACACTTTTGAAAAAATTGATTCATTTTCCTCGGTGACATTCAATTTAAAAACCTGTTTAATAATGGCAGAATACTCCATAACTGATTTGGGGTTTTTGTAATCTTTTTGATGACTTTTCAAACCACACATTCTGCAGATTAGTTTTAGGTTTTTAATATGACCTTCCATGACTCAATAACATTAACTCAATAAACAAAATCAGCAGGGGTATCGGTATCGTAAAATCAAATTGGTTGGCAGAAAGGAAAGTCTAAAGTCCAGTCAAAATTCAGCAGTGGTATCGGTATCGTAAAATCAAATCGGTTGGCAGAAAGGAAAGTCTAAAGTCCAGTCAAAATTCAGCAGTGGTATCGGTATCGTAAAATCAAATCGGTTGGCAGAAAGGAAAGTCTAAAGTCCAGTCAAATTTCAGCAGGGGTATCGGTATCGTAAAATCAAATCGGTTGGCAGAAAGAAAAGTCCAAAGTCCAGTCAAAATTCAGCAGGGGTATAGGTATCGTAAAATCAAATCGGTTGGCAGAAAGAAAAGTCCAAAGTCCAGTCAAAATTCAGCAGGGGTATCGGTATCGTAAAATCAAATCGGTTGGCAGAAAGGAAAGTCCAAAAAGTCCAGTCAAAATTCAGCAGGGCTATCAGTTTATGTTATGTCTTTATTTATTTCAATATTTATATTCTAGAAAGAACTGTGAGAATTGAAGAATTAATACTCATTATGAAGAAAAACAAAAACCTTTACCTGGTCTGGGTTGTTGATATTGACATTAATTCCACCATGTTAAAAGAACAAAAATTTCTTTCCGTACCACACAAAATCAGTGGAAATTTCACATTTAAACATAACAGAAACACCTTTCTTATTTCCAAATAAGTTTTCAATTTTTCGGAAGATCTAAATCGAGGCAAAATTTGAGAAAAATAACGGCAGAAAAACAAGAAATTCATCATATAAAACCCCATAGTGTAGGCCATAACCTAAAAGTGTACTGGAGTGTAAGGTACCAGAAGAAAGAGCAATCCTTACACTACAGTCCCACAATTTCATCTTCCCCTATGAATTTCATCCAACTCCATAATTAACATTTGAAAAATAGAGGTTAACAGTTAGAAAATTTAACACAATTTTCAGTAATCTTTCATCCATCATAACTTCTGACTGCAGCCTCCATTTTCCACCATTTTTGCTCTCCTTGAAAGCCGTGTTTATCTTCTCACGAATTTTAAAAACTTTGATTGGTTGGAAATGATGTAATCCATAGAAAATAAAAGTTTTCAAGGTCAAGTTAAACGAGTAAAAATGTCGGAGTTTCGACGGATCTGCTCGCCACACATGTCGGAAAAATATCAGTGTTTGGCGGAAACGCGCCTCGCTTCAAAGAATTAAAAGTTTCTATTTATTCGCAAATAAATAGACATAAACGTCCAACTCTTTTTATATGTCCATGGGAAAACAGACACAAAATGGTGAAAATAAGAACATGTTAAGAACATTTTAGGCTTAAATCTCAAAAAGTCAAGAACACCCGAAGATTTCAAATTTTTTGGATGTTTTTATAAAAAAACGTGTACTTTAGTACCCACCCAGAGTGTCGGTTTGTTATCAAGTTGTAAATGGAATGTTTAGCTGTGAATGAGAATAATTAGATTAATACGGGGTTACCAAATACAGTATATGGCCCCCAAAACGGAGGCGGCCCCCAAAACGGAGGTTTTCATTAAAATTAAGATTCTGACTTGTAGATTTATCAGAATTAAACGATTTTTGTTTATTTGAAAGAATGATGGTTATACTTAGAAATGAGCATTTTTTTGCTGGTTTTGCTGGTTCAGATTCAAAATAACATATTTGCGTCTAAAGGAAATATTTTAACACCAAAATTAGACAAAAATTGCATATAACTCACTCTAGCTCCTTGGATATTGAAAATAAGTTATGAAAACGGGGTTTAGGAAACTTTCTACACTTAATGCCGTTCAGAAAATGCAAATACATCTGTGACTTTAGAGGCTGGGTAAAAGATATAGCATCTTGAAGGTCAACCAGTATTTTGGAGCCCTAGAATCAGCATTGACAAAACCGAAAATTCTAAATATGAGAAAAAGCAAAAAGTCTTGGAATTCTATTCCTATCACCTTGAGTTAGTAGTTTATAACAAAAAATTAACATTATATATAAAATTTTTCGCTGAATCAGCAAAAACGGCAAATTCCGCTGTCATTTTTTTGCAAAATATAGGAGAAAAATATCTTTAAAGCTTAATATTTTCAGTTTCAGTTATGCTTTTTTTCTAAAATTTTCACAACTTATTCCATACATGAATGGAACTATTTTCAAAAGAGATTTGTTTTCAAAAACTTGATTAAGACGTTGTTAAATCAAAATTGTCATTTTGAAAATTTCTAAATTTTCAGTTTGGACTTTGCGATATCGAAAATTTTGAAATATTTCATAAAAATCATAAATTTTACATCCATCGGGTCGTAAATTTAAGGGTAAACACAAATATGTTCATAGTTTTCCCCCCTATTACAACTGGGCTTGATATTTTGATTTTAACTACACCTCCGTTTTGGGGGCCCCAAACCTGCATTTTGACAACCAGGGGTATACTGTAAAAATTTTATCAAATAAATTTATGCCCAGAACCCTCTAAATCATATTTCAAAACTATGGTCAAAATTTTGTATTCATATCTTAAAGATATCTTGAGAAATCGCCAAAATTTCAAACCTCCGTTTTGGGGGCCATTAGAAAAAAGCTACCTATTTTTAAGCGATTGAAAAATATTGTTGAAATTGAAAATTTTGAAAAAGAACTTCCAGGAAATAAAGTAGAGATGTTAAAGGTTTTCATGCAGCAAATATTTTTGTAAAATCTCTTTTCCTCTAGATTTGAGAGAAATTTCAAATTTGATCGCCGTTTTGGGGGCCACATACTGTACCGAAATGCCAAGACCACTGATGAAACATTTTGTGAACACCCTGTCTCATTCCCCAGGAATTTCCATCGTAAAGAATAAACCCAAGAAGAAAGAAATTGCAAAAATAGTCACAATTTAGATCCGGTGAAGTTTTATCAAAGCTCATGAGATGTTTTGCGCACGGTCAAAATTCAATACTTGGATAGTTCAGAAATGATACTTATTATGGAAGTCAAAACTACACTCATTGCTTTATCTCGAGTTACCTTATTACACGAATATTACTAGTCATTTATCAACACGAATTGAAAAATTTCGTGTTAATAAAAACCCCCTTGATTAAAACCAACCGCTGTTTCCTTGAAAAAGCAGACAAATTCGTGTTAATTTCAGATCGTGCAAATTTTAAGGCCGTTAGATACTTGCCTTGTAATATTTGTGTAATAAGTTATCTTTTAAAAGGAGGTTGAAACCGTTATATTCTTGAAGGAAATCCAAAGCTTATTTGTCAAAGACTGTTGACGATTCAGGCCATATTCCGCACCTTCTCGTAGAAATCTTTGGAAATGAGAGGATCATCTGGGGATCAGAAGTAACGGAATCGATACCATGTCAGTATTATTAAAAGATAAAACAGGAGAATTAGAGCCTTTTGATGAAAAAAAACTTCCACAGCTTTTTTTTAATCGATCAGGATTCAAACGCATCTTCTTCCACTTGCGCCATCTCTCATCTTTGTTTAATTCCTCACTGCTCAAAAGTTGGCTAAATTGATATAATTCTTATAGTCCACCTTTCACAGGCTTCAATCTGTCTTCTACACTTTCTCGTATGCACGTTTTTTTTTTAAGAAACTAGTTTTACCAAGCAGCCTCAATGTTTCTTATGAAATCGTCCTTTTTAGCCTTAAATGTTTCTTACATGTTTCTAAACTTTTTGACATAATCAGCCTCATGGATTGGAAGGTTCTTAAAAAAACCGAATTTAAAAAATGTTATTTTCTCATTCTCAGCCTCAGCATGTTTCTTACATGTTTCTTAGTTTTTAGGCATTCTGAGCCTCGTGTTTATTAAAGTGCGGTTCTTAAAAAAAACAAAAGAAAAACGTGTAAATCTTTGAAAATGAGGAGATTATCCAGGGATAAAAAGTAACGGATTCTTGCCCATCAAATAAATCAGACCATCATTTACTCCACAAATCCTCTCTTATTAATACGATGGAAAAGGAAATCGGATTTTGGGTTCCAGCAGACGATTTTCGGACAGTGGTTTTCGAAAGTGTGTACTGAAAAACATGAAAGTCATGGCTGCTTGTTTGATCAAGATCAAAGATAATTTAAAAGCTTTTAAAGAAGTATCCCCGGGTAGTATTATCTTGGTTTGATGTTAGTATCTACAGATCTTCTCTGACTTTACGATAATCTAGATTGATGGACACTGGAAATTTATTGTGAAACCTTCTTCAGAAATCGAAAATATGACCTGGTGGAATTATCGAAAAATTAGAAGGCAAAACTCTAACCTCTGCCCGATTTTCGGACAGTGGTTTTCGAAGATGTGTATTGAAAAACATGAAAGTCATGGCTGTTTGTTTGATGTTTGAGTAACTACAAATCTTTTCTGACTTTATGATAATATAGATTGATTGACACTTGGAGATTTACTGTGGAACCTTTTTCAGAAATGGAAAAACTGACCCGGTGGAATTTCATCGAAAAATTAGTTTTGCTACAAATCATTGTTGGACCAGTGGACGCAGAATTTCAAGTTGTTGATTCCAAAAACTAGTCGAAGCAAGCGAAAGTTTGTTTGAGAATTAGTTCGAGTTATGGACAGCGAATAATAGAAGTTCGAATTAGCGAGAGTCTATAGTACATGTTTTTTTTTTATAAGCAAGTGTATGCCCCTTGGTCAGGCTCGTGTATGCTTAAGTTATCAAAGCATCCAGGCAGACGATCAGCAGAATCAAAATTTCTAAGCCTCCATTGTTAAACAGTTTGGCGGGAAATGAGCCAGAGGAAATCGCATCATAATTATCTCTTCCCATTATCATTTTTTTCTTCTAATCTTATGGTTTTGAATCAATGGCCCTTCTAACACATATCCGATTTAACACATGGCCACACAACCAACCAGAACCTCTACTCAAGAGGCCCCCAAGCGGTTTGCGTGATGATGTATAGGGACTTTTTTGCAGCGTGGCTACGTGATTTTGAAAAAAAAGTTTCGTGATTGCGTGATGAGAGGTCAAAACGTGATCGTAATTTGAAAAAGTTTTGAGCCGTGATACTTGATTATTTGGACTTTTTCAAAAGGATGCGTGCGTGATGATTGGCCTCCCCCCCCTCAGCGGCTTGCGTGAATGCGTGAATGGGCATTTTCGGTTGCGTGAATGAGTGAAAATTGGGAAAAAAATGCGTGAATGCGTGAATTGAAAAAACTTGTGTGAACGTGAAAATTCACTTTTTGATTGCCTAAATGCGTGAATCTGGGCTATTTTGTGATTGAATACGTGAAATTTTCCACCGATCATGTGCAGTTTTCACGTTTTCCCAATTTTTTCCCGATTTTCCCGAAAATTTTCCGATTTCCTGAAAAATCGGGTTATTGCATGAAACTCGAGGAAAATTTGCGTGAATGCGTGAATTTCGAAAAAAAATTGCGTGATTGCGTGAATCATGGACCGTGAATTGAGGGTCCGCTGGGGGGCCTCATGATTAGCCATTTTTTCTGGCTTCCGTGATCGTGATTGAAGACAAAAAATTGTGTGATATCGTAATCAGAGTTACCGCTTGGGAGGAGGCCCCCCAGCGGACCCTAAATTCACGCATTCACGCAAATAATTTTCGCAATTCACGCATTCACGCAAGTTTTTCTCGAAATTCACGCAAACCCGATTTTTTGGGAAATCGGGGAAATTTTCGGAAAAATCGGGGAAATTGTCAAACATTTCTACACATTTGGGTGAAAAGCCAGTTTGCAGAGTCTGAATTATCAGAGAAGTCGTTTGTTTTTGTTAAGTAGTCGAGAGTGGAGCAGACGTTAGACATTGCAATCTACTACAAATGGTAGAATGCCCTCGTATACGAGGCGCCCCAGCGGAACCAAAATGGCAAGGCTGCTACACTCGAGATTTTTCGAATGGATCTGGTCATGCACTTGAGAAAAACTTAACTCAGTAGTGATTTTTTCCTGTACACCTGACTATAAGCACATTAGCTTAAAGCGCTACGTAAGTTTTTAACTTTAATCACATGCCATCACGCAAAATATTTAATTCTTCTAACATGTCACTGTCGTTTAGAAAAGGTGAAACTTCTCCAGTTAAGGTAACACGATAGTAAGTGAAAAGATATGCGCCGCAGGGGAGTTTTTGTACAAAAAATATCTTAATCATTATCAAAAATAGGTCAAACAAACTCCAGGGTGACACCATAATGCTTAGCTAAGGGGTAAGGAGGCGCAACCAAGGTTTGTGCAGAGAGGAAATTTTTTGCATTTCTGTCACCTCGCGGTTGGCTAAAAATGCTATCTTTAACACCATTGAAAAAGAATGTAGTCTAAATTCGTTAAGAGGCGAGGTACGATCGCTTGATAGTTTGCAAAATGAGGTAAAAGGATGAACATTTGTTGCGAGCGAAGTGAGCAAACAAAAATTTTAAAAAGAATAGTTTTAATCAGGGCTCGCGTCTTGATTTCCTAACGTGGAGGGGTCGAAAACATAGTGACTAAGGGAGGCGCAACCATGGACTAAACTATACATGTTTTTTTTTTATAAGCAAGTGTCTGCCCCTACATCAGGCTCGCATTATGCTTAGCATTCTATTGTTCTCAAACAATAGAGCCATTGTTTAGTGACCAAAAACTGAGCCTGCATATGCTTATAAACGTTATGCTTATAAAAGAAAAAATATGTACTTGCACTCGACTTTTGGTGAGTGCTGCACTCAAAATCTCGAACAAACGTGCCACGTTCTGCAAACTGGGTGAAAAGGGAAATTCCCCGAGTTCACGTAAAAAACAGGGCAGATTCACGCATTCACGCAATAGAAAATGGATTTTCACGTTCACGCAAGTTTTTTTAATTCACGCATTCACGCAATTTTTTTCAATTTTCACGCATTCACGCAACCAAAAAAGCACATTCACGCATTCACGCAAACCGCGTGGGGGGCCCCTGGGAGGGGGGCTTTATCCAAAACCTTCACCAATTTTGAAAAGATTCCTTCCTAAATTCCATTTGCTTAAGCATGTCTCATTCTCTATAAGGTGCGCAAGCTCGTTAAAGCAGAGATGATGCCAACAGCCTCTGGGGGTGAATTCATATTTTTTATTTGTTATTGTTATTCAAATAGTGTGGATTGACGTACTACACACCTGAAGAGCTCAAAATTAAAATTAAATTGAATTAAAGAGCAAAACCATGGAGTTCTCATTTCCGAGCTCATTTCAAAATTGTGGAATTTTTATAGATAGAAGAATACACAAGTGGCTATATATAGATAGATGCACAGATTGCCCAACGCGTGGTGCCGCCGCCGCAGGTGTAACTATATAGGGGCTAGGGCAACCTGGTGCAAAAGAGTAACCCCCACACCAACACCTTCTTATGCTCCTATATTTCATATCTTTTCCTTCTTTCTGTTCGGACCAATTTTGCTCCACATCCCATCCGTGTCAATATCAAAAAGCTTTTTTGTAAATTAAAATTGATGAGTAAGCAAACGATATCACGCTGAGAGTTATTTAAAAACAAAACTTTTAAAGCCTCCTGCAACTCAACCAAATAGAAATATCCTCAACCCATCTAGAACGCCATGGGCTCAACGCAACCGTGTTAATCTGGTGATAGCTCAACCGCCCCGAAACCACCCCCCTCTGCGCCCGCGGTTGAAAGAAGCTCGTTCTAGCTAATATTTTCGAGCTCGGTTAGAGGTTTTCTAAAATGATCAAAATGGTAGCAAAGCTACGGTTCACAAGTGTCAGCGTCAACTACTGGGACCCAACTACTGTATGTTTTATTTCCATCTTTTCACTTCAAACTTCAATAAATTTATCGATGGGTTAATGTATGTAAGTATATTTATTCTGAATAGGAAACTTGATTTATAAAGATCTGTAAAGATGGAAATATATCGTTTAAAGAGACTGTGATGTCGCGATTTTTTGCGCCGTTTTTGATGTAAATTAAGAATAATAAAGGGCCAAGGACTGAACCTTGAGGTACCCCATGTCTGATTGGTAGCAATCTAGATTGTGAGTTAGAGAGAGAGACAAACTGGGAGCGATCAGAAAGATAAGATTTGAACCATGCATTCTCAGTACCACGAATTCCATAATGGTCGAGCTTGGAAAGAAGAATTTAGATCCACGTGAAGTTTCTTTCGATAGAAAAACCAGTCAATTTTAATTTATGGCAAAAAATGGCTATTTTCAGCACGATTCACGGCATGGCCCGAACATGGGCGCCTCTTGATTAATACTTTTTTTAAATGGCCCGCGCGTGGCCCGCGCGGTCCCCCGCGCAGTTTCGGGCCAGATTTTCGAAAACTTGCTACGATTGCGCGTGTAATTTCAGGACCCAATATTTATATTTTAAATTCCTTATTTTAGCAAACAAATTTAAAAATCTTCATCTTTATTCAAATATATATTGTTCAAATATAAAAGTTAATCATCTATTTTCCAATTAAGTTAGGAAAATTATTAAAAAGAATGATTTGAATCTTACATAACATGGTCTTCTTTTTATTCTTTATCCCGTTGCCTTTTCTCGTGGTCTTCTCCTATTCGAAGCAGAATTTTTCTGGATCGTTTTTTGTACTGTTATACAACTTTGTGAATCAAACTGATATATATTTGGAACTTTGAATATGTCTAATGAAAATATTTAACAATGGATGATAATAAACCAGGAAAGGTATATAAATAAAATCCGTATCAATTGTAAATACATGGTCCAAACAAAATGTTCGGGCCGATTCAATAATACTTTTTTGTGGCCCGAGCATGGTCCAAACAGGCCCGAAAATGTTCGGGCCATGCCGTGGGTCGTTTTTCAGCTATTTTCAGGCTCATTATTCGCGAAATAAAATCTAGCTATGTATAATCCAGACAGATCCAGACGATCTCAAACAAACAGAATCGACGATCGAACCAATCGAACCAAATCAAACGCAATATCGACCGATTGAAATTCGATTGTCGAACGCAATCGAATCTTAATTGAACATCAAAATAGACCTTTTTTCAAAGAGGATGTCCTGTTGAATAATTATGTAGTCCAGCCATAAAAACAATGATAGAGCCATGCATAATTACTGTATCATGCATATTGTAATAATTATGCATGATTTTATCATTGTTTTTCTGCTGGACTACATAATTATTCAACAGGGTGGCCTCTTTGAAAAAAGGTCTATTCTGGGTAATATTCGATTGGTTCGATTGTTGTTGGACTGGTTCGATCGTAGATTCTGTTCGATTGAGATTGTCTGGCTTTATTCTTGCAGCTTCCCAACATCCAAACTCTCAAACATCACAAGCTGAATGAAATTTCTTTCGATTTCCTGTAGAAATTATGCGATGAACAATCCGGGGGTCAATCAATCGACGATGATCGAATGCAATCGAACGCAATCGAACATCAATCGAACATCAATCGAACGCAATCGAATATCAATTAAATCTGAAAATTGCGGTAATATTCGATTGAGATTCGATTGCGTTCAGGGGGGCATGCAGTTACTACAAGACAGTATGACACTTACTACCGTGGTGGTACTGTATTCAGAAGTTATGAAAACAGTTACTACACAGTGTAGTAACTGCTGTTTGGGGGTGGTGCCAAACACTAAAACTAGCATTTTTGGTGTAGTAAATGCTTATATTTTAATTCTTTTTAAAGAAATTTCAAAATTTTTCACAAAAAATGATATTTTTTGTGAAAAAATTCTTTGTTAAAAAAAAATATTTTTGTTATAAATGGACGAAAAAAATTTTGAAAATTTGAAAATTTTTCTCAGACCCAACTATGAAATTATGCTTTCCCTAATTATCATTAAAATGTTCTCAACAGCTGTTAACCAAGTAAATTAAAAGAAAATCTAGCACAAAAATGGCTTTAGGTTGAAAAATAATCGCAATTTAGGGTAATTTCGAGCATGTTTTTGATGATATCACTCAAAAACAGGGGTGGTACCTGGAAATCTTTTCTGAAAACAGTTACTACCAAGGTGTAGTAACTGCAAAGGGTGGTGGTCCTGAAAAAATGTGTTGAAAAAGCACTTACTACACATCATGTCTAGTAGTAACTGCGTGCCCCCCCCTGTTGCGTTTGACAATCGAATAGACCTTTTTTCAAAGAGGACGTCCTGTTGAATAATTGTGTAGTCCAGTCATAAAAACAATGATGGAGCCATGCATAATTACTGTATCATATCATATTGTAATAATTATGCATGGTTTTATCATTGTTTTTCTGCTGGACTACATAATTATTCAACAGGGTGGCCTCTTTGAAAAAAGGTCTATTTCAATCGGTCGATTGCGTTCGATTTGGTTCGACTGGTTCGATCGTTGATTCCGTTCGATTGAGATCGTCTGGATATATACGAGTCCCCTGCCCAGTTGGCTAGACCGGTCTAGTTTGCCACAGGTCTAATTGGCAATCAAACGTCTTTGAACCCAGAAAAGTCATAAAAAAGCAAACCTCTGGAGGATTTATTTTTGTACAGTAGGATTGTCTAATATCGGCATGCGTCTTCTAATTTCGACACACCGGATCTGTAAAATAATCAAAAAACAAACCTTGAATGAAATTCTTGGTATCATTCTTATTGCATAAGTTCATCCATCAAACTAGAAGTTCAGTAAACATTGCAATCCTTTCAATAAAAAAAACAGCCAAACTATAAGCAGTTTCACACAACACACAAAACAAACGCATGCAAACTTCCTCGTAACTTTCCCGTGTCCAGGCTGCATCATTTGAGGCGTGCGATAGCACGCGCACACCTCCACACACACCTAAAATGTCTGAGGAGTGCGATCAATCACATCCCATAAAGTAAGTTTCACAACTGAAAGTTGTGCATAGCACTCCTTATCACACGCCTAAATTACTAAAATTAAGATTTTAGGAGTGTGATTGACCACACGCCTGAAATTTTCAAATGATGCAGCCTGCGTGTCCATCATTAAAATTTTACAACTTTCTTACGCTTCAAGTCACGTGATAAAAATAATTCGCGCGCTTAGTCGACCTGGTTTCCCCGTCCTTATTGTTTATTGCAAGAACGCGATCTAGGCGCTAAGAGACCGCGTTAAACTTCTATGCGCTGCATCTGGCACACCCAGTCCCTTTTCAAATTCATAAGGAAACCGGGTTCTTTTAATTATTTTCGGTTCACGGTAAAAAGGTCTACTAAAAAATTCCTTGTGTGCAAAATGTTGTTGTGATTTGAGCATCTTCGTTGAAAGCATGCTACACCTACAGTAATTAGTTTTTTAGTGATTACTACATCGTTAAAGTTTTCTTTTCAAATATAAGTAATATAACACTTCACATTTCTCATATTATATTAACAATCTGTGACGTGATAGGGAGAGTACAATTTAGTGATTGATTGATAACTTTGGTATGTATTTGTTTATGTTTGATTTTTTATGTCGAAATTAGAAGACGCATGTCGATATTAGAGGATCCTACGTTAGTTATCTGCCTTGACCTATTTTCCCGTACTACTGTGTAAAAAGAATTCTAGAAAGAACGAGTAAAATCCGAAAGATCCAACTTTGGCCAGGCCCAATTGATTGTTTGGTTCGTGTCCTAGAAGCTTTGAAAAATGGGTAGGTCGGTCGGTCGGTCGGTCGGTCGGTCGGTCGATAGCTAAAATTGGAACCTTTTTTTCATTTTCCCACCAAAAACCTAAATTTTTTTGGAATGCCTCTAGTAATCGTGCAATCCTGGAATCCATACGCGAATGTAAAGAAATAGCCTAAAGCCTGGATCCTCAAAGGCACGCACCGCGATCGCAAGATAACTTCTAATTGGAGATTGAGGCGTTTGCGGCGTGTGCTTTAAAAAGGAATACAGCTGAGAGTCTCTGCTTTTAGGTGCCTAATATTTGTTTTTAAGTACGGGCTACACCAGGACGAGTTTTTGTGCGCGAAGTGGATGTTGTTTATAGAAGAATCAAAGCAGTCAGTTAAAAAAGAACCGCAGAGATAGTAGTTATCATGTGAAAAGGAGGTAATTTTTTTTTGATTTTTCCGACTCAAAGTGAAACACTTTTTCTAAAAAATTTAGAGTCGGTCGGAGGACACAAACCAAACTATCAATTAGGCCTGGCCTTTGCACGGAAGCACACAAAAAACCAGTTTTTTCAACAAAAAAAGGCTACCTGTGGACAAAAAAAGCTTCAACTGCGACTCCAAAAAATACTTGGTCAAAAATCGGCAAGTATTAGGATATTGGCTTGAAATCGAAAATGAAATCACTCAAAACGAAAGTCAAATCGGCCCGAACTCGAAATCTGTCAATCTTGATATCTTGATAAAAGTTTAAGTCTTTAAGAAAAGAGATGTAGTTTTTTTTGTTTCCCTGATAATTTCTAATTGTGATTCAAAAAAAGAATGAAAAGATTTGAATGATTTAAAGGTAAGTACTGATGCATTGAAAGCTCATTTTGGTGAATTCTTCCTTGTTTTGGCGTCAAAAGTCAGTAAAATGTGCATTTCTACCTACCGGCTCTGCGTTGCCGTTAGAGCACCGTGGAGATAGCAAGACTGCTAAACGGTGTATTTTGTGAAGAAAGAAAATCGCAAAATCTTCGGCGACCAAAATTATACTTCATCGAAAAATACTTGCAAACCCAAAACTTTCCTAGCCAACCCAGGGTAACAAAACAAAAATGAAAAAGCAGCCTTACAAGATCTAAAAGCATCCATCTAATAATTACATCAAAGTCCATAAACAAGTTTGCATGTATCACCATGACCAACTATATGTTGTGATGTTGGAGGATTGGTCAAAACATGGGATTGTTGATATCTGGACTGTATTTTCACTTACTGTTTAAATCTCTTTGACAACAAGTTTGTTTTGTTATTTAGTAGTATCAACCAAGTTTATAAATCAAACTTTCACCATTCCATCATCACAACCAAATTTCTGATCCCCCCTTCTTCTTTTTTTCGGAAGGTGGGGGGGGGGACGCAGGGGAACAAACTATTTTTTGTTTGTAAAAATCAGAATTTTGTATTTAGGGAAATTCCCTTCTGTCCTGTTCTGTCAGTATTTCTCGCGATTGGTATTATATTTTTATGATTTTTCATTTTGAATTTTCTTACTTATTCTTTTCATTTATTCTATTTTCTTATTACATTAGCCTAAGGTAGGTCCATTCAGCATGTAGCTTGTTTTCATTTAGTCCCATTTTGGAATACCATTTATTTAATGCAATGCAGCCTTTATAATAATATTTCATCTGAAGCCATTGGCATAGTATGACCCATTTGAATAGTTTGGGATCATTTAATCAATTTAATCTTAAACACCACATTACACTTTTGTAGGAAAAAAGTATAGAATTAAAAAATGTTTTATCATATTTCCTTGGATCACGAAATTCTTTTGCATCCTCGTTACTTTGGACCAACTCTTTTGCAGACAGTGAAACAAAAACTTTTTACAGAAGTTGAAGGGACATGCACAGGAAAATATGGCTTTGTTATTGCTGTTACCACGATTGATAATATCGGAGCAGGTCACATTCAACCAGGCCGTGGTTTTGTTGTTTACCCGGTCAAATATAAAGCTATTGTTTTCAGACCGTTCAAAGGAGAAGTTTTAGAGGCAGTTGTTACGCAGGTAAATAAAGCAGGACTTTTCACAGAAATTGGACCTTTGTCATGTTTCATTTCTCGACATTCCATCCCACCAGATATGGAATTTGATCCAAATTCAAATCCACCATGCTACAAAACAAAAGATGAAGAAGTTGTTATACAACAAGATGATGAGATCCGTCTCAAAATTGTTGGTACCAGAGTCGACGCAAATGATATTTTTGCCATTGGAACTCTTATGGATGATTTCTTGGGATTGGTTAGTTAGTGATTAGATATGGTTGATGGGAAACTTTTATTCAAACTTTTTTAAACTTATTCTCTTCATTTTGTTATTGTAAAGATAATTCTTATTTACTACTTGATTTTTTATTTCCTTTCCAGCCTGATTCAAATTACTTTGTTTCTAACCCTTCTTAAGTGAGACCAATTTAATATGTTGTTCTACGGGCAGATCGTTAGAAAAATATGGGTCGGTCGGTCGGTCGGTAAAATAAGAATAAACTTTTCATTTATCAGGGTTCGTAAAGTACCGAAAATATTTTCCAAAAAATTTCTGGATCAAAAAATCACTTTTTTATCTTCGATTAAGATCATAATAAAATTTTTAGTGTATGGAATGCTTGATTTTCTAAATTTTTCAATTTCTTGAATTAATTTTCAGCTTTATTCGAATTTAATTCTTACAAATAATTAGTGTGTATTTAATACATTATAGTGGAAATTGTTGTATTATTAATTGTTTGACTTTAGCAAAAATAGGGTCGGTTGGGCCCGTAGAACAACAAATCAAATTGGTCTCGCCTCATGTACAATTAGAGTATTTGTAGTTCTTCCGTCTCAGGCGGATTTCCATCCTAGCAAAGAAACTTTTCCAATTTAGAAAAATTCAGCAAAATATTAAAAATCTGACTGATTTGTCGTGTTGAGTCTATATTCTGTCTGAGATGAAAAACTTGGCTTAGACCACTGCAATTAATTAATATTGTATAGCAAAAACAAGGAGCATAAGGTCAATGAACGCAACATTTTGTAACATAATAAAGTTATTCGTAGAGACCAAAATTGAGATTTCACACTCCTGTTTCTTTTTATTTTATAGTGTTTAAAAAAATTGAGAAAAAAGAAAGTCAATTAAAAAAGGAAAATTATGGGGTCAACAGAAAGTAACTGTCAACATTACCAACGCAAGTGTTTCATGGTATCACCTTGTTGTAACAAAGAGTATGGATGTCGTATCTGTCATGATGAGAATGAAGGACACACATTAAACCGTAGAGAAGTGGAACAAATTGTTTGTTTACAATGTAAAACTAAACAAAAGGTTTGGAATTTTTAGATCTGAATCATATACCCTTTAAATATTTTCCCATTAGTGATGTAACTTAAATCCCATTTGACTTTTCCAGAAAAAATTTGAATATGGGGGTGGAGGATATATAAAATTTACCCCCCCCCCGGACATTGTGACTTTTGAGTCCCCGGAACAGCAGGTCTAACCCCCCAGACAAACATTAGTTGAACCCCTGGACACTCAAAATTACCCTCAAACAGAGCAAATTACCCCCAAACAGAGCAAGTTTACCCCCCGGACAAGTCAAATTTTGGACACTATATCCTCCACCCCCATATACGAACATTTTTTGTAAGAGCCCATTCGCTTTAATAAGTGAGTGCCCTTTTTTCCTACCATGTGGAAACCATATCAGCATAATTAGACTGATTCTCTTGAAAATGGTTTGCATCTGGTAGCAAAAGTGAGTCTACAATTAAAGCAAATGGATTTTAATATTCAATTCGGATTAAAAACTTATTAATACTGCGATTATTTATTGGTAAGCTCTATCCCGTAAGGTAAGCCGTTTATATGATTTCCACTAGATGCATTAACAGCTTTTTTTAGATGGATCATTTTTAAAACAAGATGAGTATAGAGAGTTTTCATATTTTGTTAGGTTACGTAATTTCTGCCATTATTGAAGCCAAACGTTCGAATCTGTAGAGATGAACCCTTACACTAATCGAATGTTTGCTTCCATAATTGCGAAAGTTACGTAACATAACAAAATCCAAATAAAGCAAGTGGTTTGGAAAAATAACTTCACCCTCCTTTTTTCTTTTTTTATTTCAGGTGCAAAGGAATTGTGAAGAATGTGGCATTTTGTTCGGGAGGTACACTTGTCTGACTTGTCGTTTGTTCGATGATGTTGACAAAAAACAGTTTCACTGTGAAGGTTGCGGTATTTGTAGGTAGGTCTCTCATCGCTTTTAACTACCTAAGGGTTTAGGTAGGAATAATTCTTAATAAAAACTTTAGGCGTACAAACTTTCGCTGGCAGAAACTTTCGCCTTTTCCGCGAATTTTTGCCTTTTTCGCAAAAGTAAATGTCTTTGAAAATTCTTAAGAGCTACTCGCAAAAGTTCATGATCGCGAAAAATCCTTCACAAATAAGAAATTGTAAAACTTCAAACTTTGAATAAAATGTAACATTTATGCCTGTTAAAGCCTAAGGACAAAAGTTTCAAGCCAATTCAAGAAGTATTTGTCTCTAAGCTATTTTTTCATGTGAAAATTTTCATTTTTACGTTTTGGTTCGCGAAGATTTTTTCGTCAAATTCGGGAAAGTAAATTTCGCGATTTTCGGACCTCGCGAAAGTTTCTGCTTGTGAAAGTTTGTACGCCTAAAAAGTAATATAAGTAATACAGTATAATAGGTTATAATTTCAAGCAAGATGTTTTGAGATTTCTTTAAACAACCATTTCTGGTTCACACTGGTTCAGTAATTTTATAAATGAGAAATTGTCATTCGTTCTTTAATTATTCTTACAGAGTTGGAGGATCAGAAAACTTTTACCATTGCGACATTTGCAATATGTGTATCGGAATCGGCATTAAAGACTCTCACAAGGTATGGAGCAGTATGGAGCCCTTTTTTCCGTCAAAGTCCTTTTCCCGACACCGCTTTTACTACTACGCACTTGATTGTCCTTCATATAATTCCAATACGCTTCTTTAGAGATTGGAATAACAGGATCATTAGAATCACTGATTGAAAAAGATTTTTCCTCTGTGACCGCTATAAGCAACGAATAAGTTTCAATCAGTGATTTTGACCTTTCTATTATTCCAAACTCTAAAGAAGGGTTAAGGAATGTCGTTGTAAGAACAACTTACGCTAAGACTTTTAGACAGTCTATCGATTGTTTTTCACGGCATCCAAAGCCAGCTTGCTCGGCTACCTGTTAACAGAAGGGGACACAGGAAGGTGCGGGAATTCGAACTATGAACCCCTGGTTTTTACCGATGACGCCTTGACCTCTTGGCCATCGCTCCTTGTATGGTCATTACAGAAATATGCCACGCTCATGAATGTGTACAACCAGTAGGGACCTAGGAGCACTAGTAGATTCTTGTATAGCTTTTTAAGTATAAAGTTCCTGTTTAAAACGGATTTTCATCTCGGCGAGGTACAAAAAGAGACTTGTTTATCTAAAAAATCTTTGCTAATTTGTCCATTTCGACAAAAAAACTTTGCTTGGAACACTGAACATTTGTATTAATAACTTTCTTCGATTTTCAGTGTTTAGCGGATTCTTCCAAACAGAATTGTCCTGTCTGTCTAGAGGTAAACATTCACTTTTCATCACCCTTTCCCACAAAAGACCTTGTTTCCCTTTTCTAATTTGAAAAAAGAGATTAATGAAATAGCTCATGTCCTTTTTAAGGTGAAACTCCAACAAAGAAAATTCTCGTAACGTTATTCCTGAAGAATTTTAGTTTATTTTATGCTTCAAAATTCTTGAAATTAACGCGAAGATAGTCTTAATAGGTGACATTTCCATTAACCCTTGATAGGCCAGTTTTCGGACCAGGTTGGTTGGCAAACTCTGAATCCAGAAAAAAATGTACATGTCCCTTACACAGTTTAATAAATAACCTTTTCAACATTTCTCATGCAGTACTTACACACATCACGAAAGGTTTTGCACATCCCGCAATGTTCTCACGTATTGCATTACGAATGTTATCGAAGCATGCTACAGCACGGGTAATTTTTTTTGCCAATTTCATTGTCATTCTAACATTAGTATTTCTGAAGATACCTTTTTTTAATGGTTGATTGCATCTTTTCCGCTCAAATACACAATTGAGTATATCAGAAATAAGTAATAGTTATCGGACAGTTGCGAGTACAATATGAGAAATATTTTACGAGTTCCGAGATATTTTCGTACAATACTTTTCGAGCCTTTAGGCGAGGAAAATATACGGAAAATCCGGAACGAGTGAAATATTTCCATATTGTACGAGCAAATGTCTGATAACTGGTTTATCGGTGACCCAAAAAATGCACTTTTGTGTTAGAAAAAAGCGCAGGGCACTTTTGTAGTGCAAAGTGACGTTAGATTGCTTCTACCGCTACAATGCAACAACATCTTTTCGTCAATTTATATCTTTACATGTAAAATACAAGATATATTGTACTCTTTTTAACCAATCAGATTGCAGATATTTTTTGGATCGCCGATAATGGATGTTAAAGTTAGTTAACAACTGGTGCTCAAACTGAAATGTTACGTCCCCTTAAGTCTAGGGAAGGAAGAAGTGGTCCCAAGGATCTCTGTTCGACTGCCAATAAAGTTTGCAAGCGACTTAACTCAACTCAACTTTTTTTCTTTCTCAGCAAGATCAATTGTCCCATTTGTAACCGTTCCCTTGAAGACATGTCTGGATATTGGGCATTATTGGATAAGGAAATTTCGGAAACGCCCATGCCACTCATATACCAAAATTACAAAGTGAACGTGAGTTTCGGCCTTCTTTTTTCCGTATTCTGCATGTCTATAATATGAAAATTAATCACTAAGCTCTAGTTTAGACGGCCGACTTTCTGCCCTGCCTATTCTAATTGTTAGAGTAGGCAGAAAAGTGGGTGCAAAGTTGGTAGTTAAAATCTTTGCTTGAAGAAGGTTGAAAGAAGACATGGCATTGACTTCAAAAGAGGGCTATACATTGACTTTAGACAGCCCACTTTATGCCCACTTTAATTTACAATTAGAATAGGCAGGGCAAAAAGTGGGCCGTCTAAACTAGAGCTAATCTTTGAAAGTGTATAGTCAAATGTGACATTGCACGGGGGGGGGGTTATTTGACTTGCATAGTATTGCAGTGGTCATAGCAAAGTTTGAAAACCTGGTCTTTAGAGAGAAGCTAGAAATTATTATAATTGCCCGGGAATATTTGTTTTGTAAAGTATTTTTCCAGTAAACGAAGTTCTAAAGGTAAGACCTAGGAAAAGCTAATTCAAAATATGTCTGTTTGTTCATGGTTTCGAACCTCCATAGAATTTTTTAGTCTTCCATACACTTACTTTGTCGGTTATATTAACGGCTTTGTTTCTTTTTAGGTCTTATGTCGAGACTGCAGAGAGGTATTTATATTACATTCTCAAATGAATTATTCCAGTACTACAATATTCATCTATCGTTGCATTATAGATTATAATGCTCGGCCAATAGAATGCCTCATTTTCATTTGTTTTTGTTTTTTTTTCACCCGGTTGTCGTCGCTCCTCGGGTCTCAGTGTATAAATGGTGTGGTGGTAACTCTGTTATAAGAATATAATCTGATTAATTTTCGCGAGATATAATTTCATGAGCCAAAAAATCGGGAAATTTTCTTAGGCGAAAAGATTTGTTGAAAGTAGGCTGTAAACGTCATAAGTAACTCATTTACAGTGTTTTTCAGTCTTTCGTTCCATGAGAATTTCGCGATTCTGCGATCTCAGGCCGCGCTTTCGCGATTTTATTTTTACGAAAATGACAAAGATTTGCGAAAACGCGAAGTTAAATCTAGTGAAAATTTATCCGATTAAAGTATCAGCTTCAAAGCGTATTTTCCTTATATTCCACTTGTTCTTTTGTTTCAGGAGAGTTTGACTGCTTTCCACGTGGTCGGTTTGAAGTGTTTGAAATGTGGAGGTTACAACACCACCAGGATAGGAGGTTCGTGATTCATTATTCTTGTCACCATTCGCGTCTTACACTTTTTTTATAAGAACATCCAAAATTTTTGAGGCCTTGGGATATTCTTAACTTTTTGAGTTTAAAAGGTTTCATTTTTAAGCCTAAAAACGTTCTTATTTCACCATTTTCACCAGAGTCCGCAAAGCCTTTAATGTTTTTAACTGGTTCGTAATATTTTGGAAATCGAAGCTTTATGTTCTTATATAGTTTGTTCGTATAAAAAATAAAGAGCATCTTAAGAACACTTTCAGGCTTTAAGGTTTCAAAAATTTTGGACGTTCTTATAAAAAAAGCCTAGGATAAGTTCTCAGCATTAGGTGAAAAAGTTTTGTCGTTTGAAAAACCTGATCGGCCCTTTTTACGATGGCCCTTATCGACGTTATTTTTCGTCACTGGCGTAATAAGGGCCGGCTTAAGGAATCGGAATCGGAATTAAATCAGGGCCGGTCTAGCCAGTACCTTCCCAAAAATGCGATAAAAAATGTTCGTCTAACAGGCTAGGGCCTTGTTAAAAAATTAAGAAATTAGGCTTTGGTGTTATAAGAGCTGGCGTAAAAGAGGCCGGCGCTAAGTTAGGACCGGTGTATAAAGGTATTTGACATTTGTGTACTCTGTTTTGTAGGAGATGAACCTCTACCAGAAGACCCTCTCGAAACATTACAAGAAACGGTGCGCGCTATCAACCTCCGACATCAAAACGAAGAAGGGGGAGCGGGAGAGGATGATGAGTTTGATGAAGGATCATGGGAAACAGTCACCGATGAAGAAGAAGAAGCTGGGGAGAGTGAAGAGAGTGAAAACGAGGCTGGTGGTGATAACGAAAGTGAAAGTATGAGAACTGAAAATGAGACTTTGGAAATGGAGCATGATAATAATGGTGGAGGATGTGAAAATACAGACACTGTTGCTATTGAAGAGGCGGATACAAGTAATGCGGGCTCTGAGGACATTAATCATCAGATGAATTCTTGACGCACTTCTTTATTGTGAGCGAGCTGACACCGCTGACACATAACGCTGTTTCAACGTTTTAAGAGGCCCCCGAGCGGTTTTCGTGATGACGTGATAGGGACTTTTTTGCAGCGTGATTACGTGATTTGGAAATTTTTTCAAAGGGATGCGTGATTGTCAAGAGAGAGGTCAATATGTGATCGTGTTTTGAACGATTTTTGAGCCGAGATACGTGATTTGGACTTTTCAAATATGACGCGCCTTATGTTGCAAAACTATATCATCTTGGCTTTCAATAAATTAGCTTTCGCTTCGATCAAAATGAAATTCTCGCTCAGTAATGGAATACTTTTTCGCTTAGATAAAAGTCAATTTTCTCGCTTAGATAAACTCACTTTTTTCGCTTAGATAAACTCACTTTTTTCGCTTAGATAAAAGTCAATTTTTCTCGCTTAGATAAAATCACTTTTTTCGCTTAGATAAACTCACTTTTTTCGCTTAGATAAAATAATTTTTTTCGTTTAGATAAAAGTCAATTTTCTCGCTTAGATAAACTCACTTTTCTCGCTTAGATAAACTCACTTTTTTCGCTTAGATAAACTCACTTTTTTCGCTTAGATAAAGTCACTTTTTTCGCTTAGATAAACTAATTAAATATTTCCCGTTTTCCAAAAGGGAAATATTTGTTAAAAGGGACTAGGCTTTCTTCAGGTTCTGATGTCAAAACGCCTTCCGTACGCCCTGACTGACGCCCGTTTTAGCGCCTAAAGAAAGTAAATGCGATATCTCTTTTGTTGCTACTTGGTACTTTATAAGATTGAAGGCAATATACCTATCGGTAATTAGTTCTTACAAAGTAAACAAAGTATGGCGAAAAAGATGAGCATATTTCTTTTTATTATAAGCATCTACTTTATAAGAATCAAATCAATAACTCTTGATTGAAGGCAATGTATCTTTCGGTAATTAGTTATTAGAAAGTAAACAAAGGATGGCGAAAAAGATGAGCATATTTATCTTTATTATAAGCATTTTCTTTATAAGAATCAAATCAATAACTCTTGATTGAAGGTAATGTATCTTTCGGTAATTAGTTATTAGAAAGTAAACAAAGGATGGCGAAAAAGATGAGCATATTTATCTTTATTATAAGCATTTTCTTTATAAGAATCAAATCAATAACTCTTGATTGAAGGTAATGTATCTTTCGGTAATTAGTTATTAGAAAGTAAACAAAGGATGGCGAAAAAGATGAGCATATTTATCTTTATTATAAGCATTTTCTTTATAAGAATCAAATCAATAACTCTTGATTGAAGGCAATGTATCTTTTGGTAATTAGTTATTACAAAGTAAACAAAGGATGGCAAAAAAGATGAGCATATTTATCGTTATTATAAGCATTTTCTTTATAAGAATCAAATCAATAACTCTTGATTGAAGGCAATATATCTTTCGGTAATTAGTTATTAGAAAGTAAACAAAGGATGGCGAAAAAGATGAGCATATTTATCTTTATTATAAGCATTTTCTTTATAAGAATCAAATCAATAACTCTTGATTGAAGGCAATGTATCTTTCGGTAATTAGTTATTAGAAAGTAAACAAAGGATGGCGAAAAAGATGAGCATATTTATCTTTATTATAAGCATTTTCTTTATAAGAATCAAATCAATAACTCTTGATTGAAGGCAATGTATCTTTTGGTAATTAGTTATTACAAAGTAAACAAAGGATGGCAAAAAAGATGAGCATATTTATCGTTATTATAAGCATTTTCTTTATAAGAATCAAATCAATAACTCTTGATTGAAGGCAATATATCTTTCGGTAATTAGTTATTAGAAAGTAAACAAAGGATAGCGAAAAAAATGAGCATATTTATTTTTATTATATGCATCTACTTTATAAGAATCAAATCAATAACTCTTGATTGAGAAAGCAATATGCCTTTCGGTAATTAGTTATTAGAAAGTAAACAAAGGATGGCGAAAAACGAGCATATTTATTTTTATTGTAAGCATCTACTTTATAAGAATCAAATCACTAACTCTTGATTGAAGGCAATATATCTTTCTGTAATTAGTTCTTACAAAGTAAACAAAGTATGGCGAAAAAGATGAGCATATTTATTTTTATTATAAGTGTCTACTTTATAAGAATCAAATCAATTTCAGAATTTTCGGCGTTTTCACTGTGATAATATGTGAGCGATAACTTCTCTTTTTGAGATGTGAGCGACCGTCTATCCCATGTCATCTCAAAAGTAAAGTTGAAGCCAAGCTTTCTTCCTCCGACTTATATTTTATCGATAAAACGAATTTAAAATCTACACATGCGTTATTTTGCTTACTTAGGGATATTTCGAAAGGAAGCTCTGCGGGGTATTCTTACTGGCAACTACTTGCTAGTATATGCCAATAATGACCTTCATTTTCAAGGAAATATTTAAAGTCGCAATTTTGCGATTGTTGTTTTTTTCGCTTAGATAAAAGTCAATTTTCTTGCTTAGATAAACTCAATTTTTTTCGCTTAGATAAAAGTCAACTTTCTCGCTTTGATAAACTCACTTTTCCTACAAACTCGCGTCTATATTTGAAAGCCTTAAAATGACGTCACAGTCACTCAAAGTAGGGCGTGTAGCATAGAATTGGGAAGTAAGCCAAAGTAGCCAGACGGTCTATCGACCGTAGTTCACCAACCACTAGTCTGTTGTGCTTCATATGTATACCACACCTTCCTTAGGTGTGGCCCGACCCAATTTGGGTGTTCCGGACTTTTCGGACCCCTCCGGAACTCCCTGGCAAACCTCCGGAACTCGTGACTTTCTGAAACCCTTGGAGGCTTCTGCAAGGCCCCCAAGGCTTGTTATAATGAACTTGAAAAGTGGAAAAGATGTTCGGGCATAAAGACCGGCGATTTGGGTCGTTTGGGATATTATACCGGCTTTTCCCGGCTCAGGAAATTCCGGAAATGCCATTTTTAAGAGTACCGTAACCATAGCTCGGTCTGTTTGGCCCCCAAAAGTCCTGTAAGCCTTCCTTAACGTTGAAAACGGTCTGAGAACAAAGCAGAAGGGTACCTTCGACCATTCTAGCCCGGCTGGGCCTTCCGAAGGTCCGTGAAAGTCCGGAACGAATCCGGAAAACCTTTAATACCAACTTTCTAAATCTCCGGTTTTAAGGCACGCTTGAAGCCGGACGGCCTTCTTTAATGTTCTGATGGGCTGGGATGGACGCAGGGCATCGGTCCCGACCCGTACGAACCCCGGTGGCCTGTTCCTGACCCGGAAAGGGCCTTCCAGCGGGTCAAAATGGCGATTTTTGGGCATGCGGAAATCCCTTTATAGCGAGACTTCCAGGATACCCCAGACATCCAAACCGGTCGATATGCAAAGCATGTGTGTCACCCTTTCTGGCTTAGGTCCGGGGGCCGTTTGGGAACCCCCGTTTGCTGTCCGGGAGGCCCCGAAATCGGTCCACGGAGCGAGTTTTGCCGGCTTTTGACGATACTTTGAGGAATTTTGAAGAACCCACACTGATGCAGGCGTGTACCCTCACATCCCTCTTAACCAGGTGTACTAAGTGAGCACATTTTTCAATTTTTCACTTAAAGTTTTAGGTTTTTAAAAATTCCAGAAGCAAAAAAATTCAAAACATTTTTTTCAAAAGTCAAAAAAAAAATCACAAATTTTTTTCTTCAATCAAGGCATGAAAGATATTTTAACAAACTTGGAAAATGATTGAGATATTTAACTCTTGAACGGTCGTTAATAGGACGTACCCAGTAAAATGGTATCAAAAATGAGGAATACAGTGAAAAAATTGCCAAATGTGGCATTTTTGGGGGTGGTATACACCAATTTTGAGGGTTAAATCAGTTAGTACACTATGGAATAACTGCAAAGGTGGTGGTGTCTGAAGAAATTGTCCAAAATTGCAGTTACTCCACATAGTGTCAAGGAGTAACTGCAAGACCCCCCTGACGTTGCAAGCATTTTGACCCCGCCTTAATCCCCTGGAGAAAGAAATTCATTTTTTCCAATTTTCAAGCCTTTTCAAGCCTTTCCAAAGCCTTTTCACGCCTTTCCAAAGCCTTTTAAAGGCTTTGGATGACTGATGGAGGGTGCTGGCTTCGAAGGAGAGCAAGGCAGAGGGTATCCAAAGGGGTCCAAAGGACTATTGGGGGCTGTGGAGGGCTGTAGAGCCCTCAATTGGTCTCAGCGGCGATTTTTCCTGGTGGGATAGGGGTGTAACAGTCTCAATTGAGAAGGACATTTTTGGCAATTTTTTCGGCTTTTGACGGCACTTTGAGGAAATTTGAACGACCTCTAACGGTGCAGGCATGTACTATCACATCCCCCTGAACAGTGAGCACCGATCAGACCCCCCCAGCACACCAGCTGGGACCCCCAGGGGCCGTCCACGGTGGTACCCAAAGGAGGTTATTTTTTTTTTCCAAATTTGACCAATTTTCAAGCCTTTCCGCCTTTCCAAGCCTTTTAAAGGCTTCGGATGACTGATAGAGGGTGCTGGCTTTAAGGGAAAGCAAGGCAGAGGGTATCCGAAGCGGTCCGAAGGGCTGTGGGGGACTGTAGAGGCCTCAATTGGTCCCACCGGGGCTGGTACCCAAAGGAGGTCATTTTCGGCAATTTTTGCCGGCTTTTGAAGACACTTTGAGGATTTTTGAAGGACCCTCATCGGTGCAAGCGTGTACCCTCACATCCCCCCTGACCAATGGGCACCAATTGAACCCCCTGGAACCCCGACCAGGACCCCCAGGGGCCGTCTGTGCTGGTACCTAAAAGAGGTCCTTTTTTTCTAATTTTGACCAAGTTTCGCCAAGTTTCAAGCCTTTCCAAGCCTTTCCAAGCCTTTTAAAAGCTTTGGAGGGCTGACGGCGGGTGCTGGCTTTGAGGGAGATCAAAGCAGAGTGTATCCGAAGGAGACCGATAGGCTACGGGGGCTGTGGAGGGCTGTAGAGGCCTCAATCGGTCCCACCGGGGAACTTTGCCTGACTATTTAGTCGGTCTCACCGGAGAACTTTGCCTGACTGCTTAGTCAGCTCTGAGCAAGGTACAAATAGCCAGAAAAAGCACTCCAGGCATGCTTCACGTCCATACCAGGATGAAAGCACCTGTTCTCGTCAGATCACGGAAGTTAAGCATAGTACTTGGATGGGGGACCCCCTGGGAACTCCCGGTGCCGTGGAGCGGAGGTGGAGGTTTTTCTCCTAGTGATGTTAGTAATGCTATGCTATGCTTTTGGGTGGTGCTGCTTTACTTTTGCACCTTTAGCCAAGCCTCAAGAATGCTCTAAGGGTGCTTTAGAGCTCATTAACAAGCCCTCACACCCCAGCGCTCGGCCAGCAGTAAGCCCAGTGGTCCAAAGTTCACGCACTGGGGATCCCCTGATCGAATCGGATCAGGTTCGATGTACTTTTTGACCAGGTTTTGATATTTTATGTTTTTTTGGTGTAGATTCCAAAAAAAGTGGTCCAAAGTCCTGAAAAGTTCACGGAAAGGCTATAGAGGGGGTTCAGAACTCGTACCAGACCAGCTCGGAGCCCCCGGTGTGATGGAAAGCAGTGCGACGTTTCTACAACTCGTGAACGACTTGGCGGTGACGTACACCATCAACCAAGACCAAGATATACTCTGAGGAGTCCCTAATGAGCTCTGGACCAAGTCAAGCTAGCGAAGGAATGACACCCCTGAGAAATTTCGCCAGCGCAAGGCTTGAAGTTGGCCCAGTGGTATAAGGCGTTGGGTTCATACCCTGAGTATCAGAGGTTAAGTTTTCAAGGAATATATTAACCTCTGAAGATCAATAATAGAAATTTTATCGCGCATGTGTCAATCTAATCACTGTAGAAAGAATCAAAGATGAAGAGCAAATATTACATTATTAATGTCTAGCAGACTGTATCAGTATGTACAGGGTGTCCCTAATAAAAGTATCGAGTTTGAACATGCGATTGAGTAAAAAAGTTTGTGTGTGTTATCGCTAAAATATAAGAACGTTCTCCATCACATATTGTTACGTAATGACAAAGAAAAAAGAGGGAGAGCTTAAAATACAATTTTGTGAATACACACTTAAAACTTTCTACTCAATCGCATGTTCAAACTCGATACTTTTATTAGGGACACCCTGTAGTTTACTATTTACGAATTCCCCAGAAACCTCCAAGTGTAATTGAAGTGAGTTTCTTTCGAAAGAAATCTTTTACATGATCCCCAAATGTATAACAGTAATTACTCAACTATTAATTATGGAAATATCACTTTAATTGAATCGAAATAATAGACAGACTTTATGGTCGTGTTCAGACCTGAAAGTTTAAGTTTAAGGCTTAAGGAGTAGTAAGTTGATATGGGAATTAAGAAATGCAACGACTTAATTGCTATTTCATCTTTTAGATAGATTACATAAGAGAGGAAAAAGGAATCTCCTTCGTTTTTGATGCGGAGTATGGGTCCATCGATCCATGATATTCTCATTAAAAGCCCGTTAACTGCCTAAATTGCTAGAGACGCTCCGAGCGTCTCTAAGTCATAAATTTCACGTTCTCCTTTCATAATTTACAAAAGGAGCATGCTTTTCACTTGCGAATTCTGATTTCGTCTATGGCTGCGTTTAGACCAGCCTGGCATTTGTAATTGCTTGCAGTATTCTTTTGAATTCTATTGTTCCACGCAATTGTTCGGTTTGTCAAATGCCTAATGATGCCAGCGTGTTGGCATTTCGTTGGCATTTGAAATGCCATTTTGAGCAAAGGAATCCCCTTTTCTTGCATTTCAAATCAAACAAAGGAACCAAAACAAAGAGAAAAAATTACATTTTTGATTTTTTAAAGTATTTGCACGTTTTTTATTCAGTTCTTTCTATAGATTGTAAAATTTGCAAGATTTGCCATAGGCTATCCCTACGGCAAAAAGTTTCAGTCTTAATGACTGCAGTTTTTGAGAAATTCCATGCTTTCCATTGTTTGATATGTCAAAGTTGAACTTGAGGGAATCACCTTTTCAGTAATGACTCTAAAAAGACGATTCCTTAAATGCCATGACAGAAAATACAATGGAAAAGCTATTAAAATCGAATCCCTCATGAGCAAATGCCAAATTACAAATGCCAGTTGGTCTAAACGCAGCCTATTCAGAGAACTGTCACGAAATCGTAAAAACCTTTTTTTTAAACCAGAGGGTGATTCCTTTTTAAACTTTGGTTTAACTAATGAGGAGCGTGCAGTTAAATACAAAAGGAATATAAAAGAGGCATGCGGACATAATTACTTTAAACCTAGGTCTGAACACGGCCTATGTTACGATCTATCACCGACTCTTTTTAAAAAGCATTGATGACTTTTTTCAGTTGTGTTTTCAACAACGGGAATAAAAACATCAACTTTGAACTTCATCCAAGATCTTGGATGGTTGTCATGGTTACTTTTGTCTTCGTTGATTGCGCGCTGAATAGAATCTCGATTCGTCGGCACAGCGTCGATATATGATTTCGACCTGTGCTTTCCATGGTATTGGGTTTACGCACTTGGGATCCCCAGCTCGAATCGGGTCAGGGTCACCTTTACAATTTTAAAGGTTTTGATATTTCATGTTTTTTTTGGTGTAGATTCCGAAAACATAGGTCCAAAGTCCTGAAAAGTTGACAGGAGGGCGCTACGGGACCGTAAATGACCCCCCTCTCCTAGCGCCGGACTGGGTGGGTTTCACGGCTTGAAACTTTCTGGAGACATCAAGCATATCGGAGGGGGAAAGCATGCCAAATCTTATCACTCCACCGTCACCGGTCACCCAGCTATGGGGCAGCGAAAGGTGCGCTGCAGGATCGTCCCCTAAGGACGATTGCCGGGCCGTACGGCGTTTTCAGCCGGTCAAAATCTCAGTGAGGCATTTCTACGAAATGGAAAACAAGCCTGCAAAATATCTAAGACGTAGTACCAAAATTGAAGACACAGCGCCCGATTAGATTTTGCCTTAAGTCGGATTGGACTTATTACAGCGCAAGACCTTCCCGTAAGGACGATTGCCGGGCCACACGGCGTTCGCCAGAGCTCAAATTCAGCATGGTGAATCTCTACCAACCAGAGAACAAGCCTGCCAATGAAAAAATTTGTTAAAGCGAAAAAAAACAGTGCGAAAAATGTGAGTTTATTAAAGCGATGAAATAGTCAGTTTATCTAAGCGAAAAAAGTGAGTTTATCAAAGCGAAAAAAATAAGTTTATCTAAGCGAAAAAAATGAGTTTATTTTAGCGAAAAAAAAAGAGTTTATCTAAGCGAAAAAAATGATTTTATCTAAGCGAAAAAATGTGAATCTATCAAAGCGAAAAAAAGTTATTATCTAAGCGAAAAAAATGAGTTTATCTAAGCGAAAAAATGTAAATCTATCAAAGCGAAAAAAAGTTATTATCTAAGCGAAAAAAATGAGTTTATCTAAGCGAAAAAAAAGAGTTTATCTAAGCGAAAAAAGTGAGTTTATCTAAGCGAAAAAAGTGAGTTTATCTAAGCGAAAAAAGTAAGTTTATCTAAGCGAGAAAAGTGAGTTTATCTAAGCGAGAAAATTGACTTTCATCTAAGCGAAAAAAAATATTTTATCTAAGCGAAAAAAGTGAGGTTATCCAAGCGAAAAAAGTGACTTTATCTAAGCGAGAAAAGTGAGTTTATCTAAGCGAGAAAATTGACTTTCATCTAAGCGAAAAAAAAAATTTTATCTAAGCGAAAAAAGTGAGGTTATCTAAGCGAAAAAAAGTGAGTTTATCTAAGCGAAAAAAGTGAGTTTATCTAAGCGAAAAAATTGACTTTCATCTAAGCGAAAAAAAATATTTTATCTAAGCGAAAAAAGTGAGGTTATCCAAGCGAAAAAAGTGAGTTTATCTAAGCGAGAAAAGTGAGTTTATCTAAGCGAGAAAATTGACTTTCATCTAAGCGAAAAAGAATATTTTATCTAAGCGAAAAAAGTGAGGTTATCTAAGCGAAAAAAAGTGAGTTTATCTAAGCGAAAAAAGTGAGTTTATCTAAGCGAGAAAATTGACTTTTATCTAAGCGAAAAAAATTAGTTTATCCAAGCGAAAAAAGTGAGTTTATCCAAGCGGAAAAAGTGAGTTTATCTAAGCGAGAAAATTGACTTTTATCTAAGCGAAAAAGTATTCCATTACTGAGCGAGAATTTCATTTTGATCGAAGCGAAAGCTAATTCATTGAAAGCCAAGATGATATAGTTTTGCAACATAAGGCGCGTCATATTCAAAGGGATGCGTGATTGTCCATTTCTTTTGCTGATTTGCGTGATCGTGATTGAAGACAAAAAATTGTGTGATATCGTGATCAGAGTTACCGCTGGGGGGGGGGGGGGCTCTTCTAATGATGTACGCTCATATAACGTTAGATGAACGTTGAAACAACGTGTCAAATTCGAAGAATGTTAGTTAGAATTGAGCAAAGCACGTTTAGAATACAGATTTTCGCGAAATCCTCTTATTTAAAACAAGTTGACTTAAATGGTTCTTTCGAGACTTTTTTGGTTTTAATCTGAAATGTTTTGAAAATGTCTTTTTTGTGCGTGTTTTTGTTGGTTTTTAGATTTTGTTAAAATTTTGTATATTATTTATATGCCGAAATGAAATTGAATGGATTTTATTCGCCACTGAGCAACTTTTTATATCAATTTCTTTTCAATTCCTTTCATCCCCTTTTTCATTTTATTTAAAGTTGGAAGTTACTTCCTCTTCATACAGTTTTTGTTTTTCTCTGACGTTTTCTGAATTCATCTTTTTGAGAGAAGTTTTTTTGAAACCACACCTACTTTTCACACATTTACAAGTCGTCAATGCCATATGTTTGTAATTAATTTTTGAATAATTTACACTGGATGATACAAAATTATAATATTTTGAGCACATAATTATTTGTAAGTCGTTGCTCTGCGCTCTACTTGTGTAGGCGGTCGTTTTAACTATTTGAAATGTTTTTATTCAGACTTTTTACTTTATTTTCAGTTCACTTTATTATCACTCAAAGCCGACACTACTATGAAAATGTAAGAATATTTTTACTTATTTCACCTTAATGTCTGTGTATGAAAATACTTCATGTTTTCTTCAATCATGGACCAATTCAAAACATTTATTTTTCTGCAAATTCAACAACATTTTACTTCGCTTTAAATTCTAAAACTGGAGATGTTTATAATACGCATTTTTCATCATACCGGTGCTATAATGGATGTTAGTTTGTATCATACAGTTATCATAAAACTTGTTCAAGTTCTGGAGATATTCGGGTTATAGAGGTTTGATTGAAAGAGAGTCCATTGGGCTTTTCCATAAAAAAACCGTATACCCCCTGTTGAGGAGGTCCATCCCTCTGTGGCTGGAAATGCTGTAACCCCCTGAAAATTCCAGGCAATTTCAGCTGTAAACCCCTCTGGAATTCTAAATTTTAGTAGGATTTAAAAGCTGGGATGAGCTGGAGTTTTTACAAGATGCTTAACTGATTGGTTATTTTTAAACAATAGGGATGACGCGTTCTTTAGAAAAAGTAATAAAATCGTTTATCTCAACATTTAACGACCAACAGAGTCATCAAAGAACTTGTAAAAACTCCAGCTTGACCCTAAAAGCTACCCCCATGGAATTCCAGTTATTTTTGACAGATTTTTGTATCTCCCTATGGAATTCCGCCACATATCAAACCTTACCCCCTTGGAACGGAAATGGACCTCCTCAACAGGGGGTATACGTTTTTTTATGGAAAAGCCCATTGTAATAATGTCCTTTAGTTTTCTCTCTCCCTCTCTTAAATCGCAAGCGCTAGACAGAAAACTTTCATCTCGATTCTTCCTTCACTTCAGGGTAAAGAACAAAATTTATTTCATGGGAAGGAAAATGAAAAAGATGACGTCATCAAATCAGCATCCTTGGATGCACGTTCGAATCACAATACAAATGATAAAGTGACATCATATCTTCAACGTCGTCGGAGTTTGGAGGAATTTGATTGTCAAAAGGTGGATTACATGTGCTCAGTAGATATCCTACCATGTGAGAAAAACAATATTTGTCAGCATTGTTGCTCAGCTGATTATACTTGTAATCCAGATGGATATTGTGGTCTGACAGACATGCCATCTCAATAATGGCACTGGTCTCAAAATGTCAGATTGAAACTAGCTATGAGGATCATTATACTAGCTCGACCTTACAGAAGTACTGGAATAATGGGCTTTTCCCAGAAACAATTTGAATATGGGGGGTGGAGGATATGACATTTTTTAGAAATTTACCCCCCCCCCCCCGAACATTGTGTTTTTTGACCCCCCCCCCCCCGGATAACATGTCTTACCCCTCCCCTCTGGACAAGGAACAGTTGACCCCCTAGACATTCAAAATTACCCTCAAACAGAGCAAGTTTTCTCCCGGAAAAGGCAAGTTTTGTAGATTTTTTATTAACACCTGGACACTATATCCTCCCCCATGTACGAATATTATTTGGAAGAACCCAATGGAGATTCTAACGAGAACGAGAGGGAGAAGATTGTTGTTCATCGGGTATATCATTTGAACAATATTTCTACTTTTTTGAAACACTTGAAAATCAGAGCAAGAAGAGGAACAACTAACCCCATTTCGAGCCCTTCAAAATTTCCATTGGTATTTAATTTCGCGGATTCTCGCGGATGACACCCAAATCCGCGAAATCCGCGAAATTTAATCCCCGCAAAAGTTTATCCCATTAAAGTAATAGCTTTTTCTTTATAAGCAACCAGGTTGCTAAGCCTTGACCTTATACTAAATACCTTATACCTTATCTCCTAAAGTTAAAGTTTTTTTAAAGATAATCTAACAATGACAAACGGTAGCCCATGACCCAACAAGCATAAATATGGAATGAAATCAGGGTTAGTCAAAGCAAATTTCTCAGAAAGGGAGCCGAAAATTGGGGTTGCTTATTAAAAAAATTGGTGTATGAGAACTCGAAATGAAATTAGTTTGACAGGCCTTTGTAGGGTTTTGATTTTAGTTTTTCGACACAATTATTATACAATATGACTTAGAACTAGATACATTTCCTATGTCAATAAATGTAGGTAAAATCTCTGAAAACGTTTATTTTCAATAGACCTTTTCATAAATTACGACAAGAGCAACGCTTTCCTCGTTTTCAAACTACTGATGTGGTTATTGATTCCTAGAGGAGTTCATAAGAAGTATTCTCCATTTATTAAAGTAAACACTTTAATATTCAGGCTATTTGATCACCTTTGTTGGTGATAATTTCGATGGTTTCAAAACGAGGCAGTCTTTTCACTCAAAATAATTTATGAAAAGGCCTATCTAAGATTTACAATTATATCTATAGGCCCATTGTTAAGGGGGCACCAACCTTTTTTTACGACAGGCCGATTGTTTTTTATGCACCAAACATATAATTCGATAGTTTACACAGTTTTTTACAGAGGAGATGAAGTTTTTATAAGATACTTTAATAATTGGTCATTTGAAGTAATAAAAATGATGCGTTCTTTAGAAAAAGTAATTAAATTGTTTTATTACTGGTTGACGACCAACCAAATCAAATGAGAGCTTGCAAAAACTCCATGTCGTCCCATTTTTTATTGCGGATCACGACTATCACTGCAGACATTAATTCCTCTGTTGTTGGTAGCACACACCAAGTTAACGTTTTGACAACATCTTTGACAGAATGTACTGCTTGAGCATTGTAATGAACCCAATGAACATCTGAAACTTTCACACGTGTCTCGTCGTAGCCTTGATAAAGCCACAAAAGATTTTTTCTGTGAAAAAGAAGATTTGACATATTGATTTATTTTGTAAAACTTGCATGCCAAAATACTGGGTTGACCAAAAATAGGACTGATTACTAGGTTAAATGTTTTATAAGTTGAAGTACAGTCGAGATCGTAATATTAGAACAATTTGAAAAAAGGTAATTCCCTACAATTTTTTAAAACCGCAAATAATTTTTAAGTGATATACCTTATATCAGACTAAAGACATTCAAGAATCTGTTGAGACTTAAAAATGTTCGATTAGGGCTGAGAATAATAAAACATGAAAGTTAACTAAGCTCAACCCTAATTGACCCTTATCGAAAATATCCAATGAAATAAAGTGAGAATGCTAGATAATCATTTTCTTCTGAACTTTAAATCTTGGAAAACGAAGAAATACCAAGAACATGAACAATTTATAGACCTTTACTGGTGGTATTATCTCGTCATGAAATAAAGGTTGCTTGGCACAAAGTGAAATCCTAGCAAAGCATCAACCTACCTCCGACACTCTACATCGACAAAACAAAACAAAAGCCATGAAAAAGCAAAGATACAGCATCCCGCTTTTTGTCATTTTCTGAATTTCCACTTTGATTTTAATTTCTTTTTTGATTTGTGAAGTTTATCCTTGATGTGCACTTCAAGCTTCTCAAGCAAAAGTAGAATGTTTCGAATCAAGAACAAAATTGAATTTAATATTAACTTTCGCGTGAAAACGCCTTCCCTTATTTTCTCGTGATAAACTTAATTTTATTTCACAGATAGTGTTTGCTTTTACAATCGATCCGGAAGGGCGGAATGTGGGGTGGTTCTTCTTTTCAACTCGTCTTTTCTTTTCTTTGTTACTTTTGCTTTTGGATTTTATCACTTTTTGAGATTGAAACAATTTTGAAGGAAGTTTTAATTCATTTTTTCGTTACAAAAACGTCATCGATTCACTCAACAATCGCAACTCTATTGTTGTGATGTCACAAACAGAACTATCCAATCTCCTTCCTGAAAAAGCAGAGGTAGCCCTTCTCCTCATTAGTGGGGCTTGGTGTAGAAATTATGCAAGCACACCATGCACGTGTAAGAAGCAAATAAGTTTTTCTTCGTTCTGACCACCATACCATAGTTATTTATTTATTCGCAATCACTCGCTCTACCTCTCATGCCTCATTTTGCTCCTTTCCATGCCATTTCCGATATTACGCCAAAAATCGTCAAAATCAAAAGCAAAAACTTTTACTTTTTCCAGATTGGCAAATCATCTCTATAAACTTATGCTGCTATACCGGGTGCGCCACAAAAAAATTTCTCTCTTTAAAACTAATTTTTTCGAAATCTAAAAGTTTTAAAAAAACCATTCCTATTTCATTAGAAAGAAGAAAGATAAACTTATATTTTGGTGGGTCATTTATTGAATTCGATTTATTAGATCAAAAGTTATACTCAATTGAATAAAAAAGTTACTTTCACAGTTTCAGAAAATGCTCAAAAACGTTAAAAATCGACCTATCAAATTAAACAGAAGCATAGTTATATGATATATCAGTATTTTTGTTTCAGTCATTAAAAATGATAATAAGCTGTCTAAATGACCTTTTGTTATTTAAAGGAAGGTTGAAGTTATTTAAAATAAAGTTGAATTTCAATGAAAGGAAGAAAATTCGTCGAAAAAGGCCAAATAATCTGGTAAAATTCATAAAAATACATCAAATATGGGTTTCGAGGTAATCCAGCTTTACATAGACTTTATCCAGTCTAGAACCAAAAATCTAAGAAAAATTCCAGTAAAACCAAATTAGATTAATATAATGTTGATGAGGATTTTAAACCCTTTCGACCCTTTCGTTTCAAAATTTATGTTTTTTGTTACGGAAAAATGCTCTTAATTATGTAAAGGCTATTGCAATTGCCAAATTTAAAGTAAACATTTGATAGGTCGATTTTTGACGTTTTCGAGCACTTTCTGAGAGTAACTTTTTTTTTCAATTGAGCATAACTTTTGATCTAATGTTAATGAATGGAATTAATTAAATGACCCTTCAAAATCTAAGTCTATCTTTCTTCTTTCCAATTGAAATAGGAGTGGTTCTTTTAAAAATTTTAGATTTTGAGAAAATTAGTTTCAAAGAGAGAAACTTTTTTGTGGCGCACCCGGTAGTATAATAGACCAGCGGCCGAGGCAGTGGATTGTGTCACTTCGTAGGGCACCCCTTAGATCAGGGCAAATTTTTGATATTATGCTCCTAATAGGGTGTAGAATTGACAAAAAAAATTTGCCCTTCGAATCTCCTGCAGTTTTCGAGTGAATCGATTTTTAGTTAATCGATAGAACTTATCAAGGGTCCCCCCTTTACTAACGGTTTTTTCGAAGTCTGAAAATCAAATATCTGAGAATACCAACGGATTCAGCGTGAAAAGTAGATAAAGAAAATGGGGTTATTTGTTAAGTTTCGACCACCTGGTGCCGAGAAATGGCATTTTTAAGTCGAAAAATCGACGTTTTTGGCGTTTTCCGATGACGTCAGCATTTTCCTATGAGCATTTTCAGAAAAAATCATTCCCACAACTGGATAGCCCTGAATTAGTAGTATCCAAAAATGGTATGGTTTGTCAACTTTCAATGTATAGATCTCGAGATAATTCATTTTTAAGGTGGATAAATATGCTGAAAAACTGCTGACTCAGCAAAAAATATCGATAATTTTCAATATTTAAACTAAAATATCTCGAGATCTAGACATCGAAAGTTAACAAACCATACCATTTTTGGATACTACTAATTCAGGGCTATCCAGTTGTGGGAATGATTTTTTCTGAAAATGCTCATAGGAAAATGCTGACGTCATCGGAAAACGCCAAAAACGTCGATTTTTCGACTTAAAAATGCCATTTCTCGGCACCAGGTGGTCGAAACTTAACAAATAACCCCATTTTCTTTATCTACTTTTCACGCTGAATCCGCTGGTATTCTCAGATATTTGATTTTCAGACTTCGAAAAAACCGTTAGTAAAGGGGGGACCCTTGATAAGTTCTATCGATTAACTAAAAATCGATTCACTCGAAAACTGCAGGAGATTCGAAGGGCAAATTTTTTTTGTCAATTCTTCACCCTATTAGGAGCATAATATCAAAAATTTGCCCTGATCTAAGGGGTGCCCTACGAAAACCATTTTTTGAATCTCGGACGCTGGTCTATAAGCTAAATTTAACGTTATCCAAAGGGTGAACTCAAATTATAGTGGCGGCATCGCCCGTGTCCTCCCACCCCGCCCTCCGCCCCACGCTCGCATCGTTTTTGCAGTCGATCTCTAGCGGAGAGTCTTATAAGCGGAACACACCAAATTATGCGGAAATTTTCTGAATTTATAGGACTGGGCAACGCAAGATGGCGGACGTTTAACTGTCAATCTTGTGAAAATTATTTTTGAACATTGAAAAATTTGATCACGCAACGAATTGCTGAAAAAGAATCAAGTACAAAAATGTTCAAAAGCTGATTTAGAAGAAAACCATGATTGCAGAAGCCGGTGATCCCGCCACAGTAAACAGTACGCATCAAGACGAACCGTCTGTTCCATGTGTAAACTGTGGAAAACTGTTCCGTACTGCTAGAGGTGCTCTTCAACATCAAAGACAATGCAAAATAGTCACAGATCGAGTCCAGTTACCACCAGAACCAGAAGCAGAACCAGAACCGCAACCTCAAAACAACATCGAGCGAATCCCAGAGAGATTTTACTGGGGAGATATCAAAGGAACTGACTTTGAGAGACTGATAAACAATAGTTATGAAAAGATAGTTTATTGGCGAAAAAATCTTTTCAAGTTACCGAGTGGACGTACAGGCAAAGATTTCATCCGAGAAGTGACAAGGCTACTCAATGCATGGATCGAAGATAGTCCTCTCGGAGTTGTATCGATGAAAGCTGTCCATATAATGCCAGCTTTGCTTCTTCAGAAACCAAGCAAAACTTCCAAAGCCCACGATCACGTCGAAGCATTAGAGAGGAGACTGCTCCAATGGCGAAGAGGAGATATCGAAGCCCTTGTCAAAGAGGCCGAGACGCTTCAATCGAGATTGCCAAAGCCGGTCGAAAAGAAAACTATTGAAGCTCTATCGAAGCAATTTAAGATGAAAATGGAAAAAGGCGATGTTAACGGGGCAATCAAACTACTCACCAACAACATGAGTGGAGGCGTGCTACCACTGGACGATCAAACGATCAATCTCCTTCGACAAAAACATCCTGAAGGTCGCGATACCAATGAAAACAACCTGCTCAATGGTCCAATTCAGCATATAGATCCGATTGTTTTTGAGTGTATTGATGAAGAGATGGTATCGAAAGCAGCCTTATCGACACAAGGTGGATCGGGACCATCGGGTATGGACGCAGATGGATGGCGTAAACCACTTACATCGAAAGTTTACGGCGATTGTGGAAAGGATCTTCGAAAATCGATCGCAAAGCTAACGCGAAAACTTTGCACCCAAGAAACTAACGATGAATCATTACAGGGTTTCTTAGCTGCACGACTAGTCCCGCTTGATAAACAACCAGGAGTACGACCAATCGGCGTAGGAGAGGTTTTGAGGCGCATCAGTGGGAAGCTCGTAATGGCAGTCGTTAAAGAGGACGTTATCGTCGGTGGCAGTAGAGTACAGATGTGTTCCGGCCAGAAAGGTGGCAGTGAAGCAGCAATCCACGCGATGCGATCTGTATTTGAAAACGAAGCAGCCGAAGCAGTAATACTAGTTGATGCTGCTAACGCTTTTAATAACATTAACCGGAAAGCTCTACTTCACAACGTCCAGGTGCTATGTCCAATATTTGCTCGCTATGTAAATAACTGCTATCGCTCTCCAGCTAGACTTTTCGTTATCGGTGGTGTCGAGCTTAAGTCAAATGAAGGAACCACTCAAGGAGATCCGATCGGTATGGCAGTGTACGCAATTGGAATAACACCTCTTTTGAATATAATGCTATCAATAATTGCAGATATCCCCGATAAAATGGCAGCATTCGCTGACGATATAACTTCTGTTGGAAAGCTTCTCTCGTTAAAACGCTGGTGGTCACGAATTACAACCGTTGGTCCTCACTTCGGCTACTTTCCACAGCCGACTAAATCGTGGCTTATCGTTAAAGAGGAATACCTAGACGAGGCTGAAGAAATTTTCCGGGAAACGAACATCCAGGTTTCAAAAGACGGTGAAAGGCATCTCGGTGCAGTTATTGGTAGTATAAACTTTAAAGACCGTTACTGTAAAGAAATTGTTGATAAATGGTGCAAGGAACTTACTCTTCTTTCAGAAATAGCGGTGACTCAACCACAATCAGCATACACGTGTTACACCAGCGGTTACCAGCATCGTTTTTCGTATTTTTTAAGAACAATTCCAGAAATGGAAAACTACTTAACACCCATCGAAACAATCGTCAGACACCAACTCATTCCAGCCATTACAGGGGGTAAAATTGTAAATGACTTAGAAAGAGACTTGTTATCATTACCACCTAGACTGGGAGGCCTCGGTCTCAAAAACGTATGCGAGATCGCACCCATCGAACACGAAAACTCGAGACAATTCACCAAACATCTACAAAACCAAATCTTGAACCTCCAACCACCAAATGACAATGAAACAAAAACTAAAGCAGCGATCAAAACTGAGAAAACCCGAAGAAATCAAGACAAACAAGATCGTATCAGGGCGGAAATGACTGATGATCAAAAACGAATCCACGAAGCCAATTGCTATACCGGAGCATCGAACTGGTTGACCAACCTTCCAATCAGAGATCAAGGCTATGATCTTAACAAGGAACAGTTTCACGATGCACTGCGAATTCGTTATGACTGGAGTATTCCTCGTCTACCAAGTGAATGTGTCTGTGGTAATCGTTTTGATATCAGCCATGCTCTGTCCTGCAAGAAAGGAGGCTACGTTACTCTTAGACATAACGAGGTACGAGATATCACTGCTAAACTTTTGGATGAGGTATGCGTCAACGTACGAAACGAGCCGAGACTAATCACCCTTGACGGCGAAGGACTGACGCACAAAACCGCGAATACGTCCGAAGGAGCACGACTTGACGTTAGCGCAACTGGGTTCTGGACACCTGGCCAAAGAGCATTTTTTGATATTAGGGTCTTTGACCTAAGCGCTCGAAGGTACAGGGGTTTGGAGCTCAGCAAGTGCTTCCAAAGAAACGAAAATGAGAAAAAGAGACATTACAATGAACGTGTGAACAGTGTCGAAAATGGTACCTTCACCCCATTAGTATTTTCTACAAACGGAGGTATGGGACGTGAATGCCAAACATTCTACAAAAGATTGGCCGTGATGCTTGCTGAAAAACGTGGTGTACGTCTCCATGAATCAATTTCGTTTATTCGATCAAAAATATCATTCAGCTTGTTGAGATCGTCTTTGTTATGTATTCGTGGATCCCGTTCCATTTGGAGTAGAGAACTGAATACAAATGATATTGAACTGACTAACTCTCGTTCAAGAGTTAGCAATAATTAATGTTTCTTAATTAATTTTTTTTTTATAAATTTTATTGAGTTTTTATGAAATTTTCAAGTTTCTGTTTCTTTACAGCCCGGCGCAACTACTTAGTTGTGCTATTACATTCTTTTTCAATCGGTCATTTTCGTTAGATCCTAGGTTAGACTCATTGTTACTTGCTGCTAGCTACAGTCTAGTGCCACTAGCGGTTATTGTTGTCAATTATTATTTTATTTATTTATCAAACCAAATTTACTCTAATTTATTGCCCCTATTGTAAGTATATCTGAAATATAATATTCACGGAATTCTTGGGAAAAAAAAAAAAAAAAAAAAAAAAAAAAAAAAAAAATTTCTGAATTATTCCATCTCTAAGGATTTAATTGGATAACTTAAGTCACGTGACAGGATCTTTTGCATATGTTCTGCCTTTACGATTTTCCGAGATCAAAACACAAATATTTTTTCCAAAATGGCAGCCGCATCGAGTGACAGACACAGAAGTAAAGATCCTGCAGATCAAAACTTTGACTACATGTTTAAACTTTTAATCATTGGAAATTCATCTGTAGGAAAGACTAGTTTTTTATTTAGATATTCGGATGATTCTTTTACTTCAGCGTTCGTATCGACCGTAGGAATCGACTTCAAAGTACAGACAGTTTTTAGGAATGACAAACGAATCAAGCTACAAATTTGGGATACAGGTTTGTCATGCTTCATTGATTTTAACCCTTTATCCAAGAAATAAGACTCTTTTTTATCTAACCTTCTGTGAAATTTAGGATGTCACCAATTACTTTTATTCAGGTCTTCCATTGCTCACATTTTTTCAGATGTGAGAGCTAAGACACGATGTCATTTTTTTGGAATAAAACTCCACCAGCACGACTCCAGCATAAATTTTCACCAAAGTTTACTTTTATTATTGTTGTTGTTTCCCTGGTAACCACTGAGACGTGAAGTTACAAACAAAGAAGCTGCGATCGATGGAGATTTTGCATGCTAGACCTACAGCGGTGTTTCACTCATACAAAATCGCCAGGTACAGACAACACAAAAGTAAAACTCAAAATAGCAGCCAAGCTAACACTGGCAGTGTAGACCTAAAGCTCTAAAACAGCATCTAATAACATGAAAACCAGAATATGATTCTTCAATGGGAATCAAAACTATAAAGTGCACTTACAAACATCAATTTGTCAGATCTAACAAAATTAGGGGCCGTCGACAAACGATTTTCCTTTTTTTTAACGGCTTCTGGCCGTAAGGGGTGGGAGGGGGTCACTGCAATGCCGTTAAAAAAGTTTAAAAAAAAGGAAAGTCTCACTTACAAATTTCATCAGTCCAAAAAATAGAAACATGTGAAGAAAGGCTAAGACCAAAGCAACCACACGACATTCACCTTATTCCCGGTGTCACCAATTAATGCTTCGACGAGAAAAATGACTGGTCACGTGACGAAAGTCGGCGATTTTTCCCTCCGCCTCAGTTGACTCCTTGCTCCACCCATCCCGCCCTGACTTGCTGCGGGGCTTGGAGTTTCAAAATTGAAAGGTCACGGCTCAAAACCACATGTTTTTCCGTGCGAAAAGAAGAACTTTGAGGATTACGAATCGAAAGAACATGGCGGCCATGGACCAGTGAAAGTATTTACTTTTGAAGAATTTTCTTGGCCGCTAAGACGTAGGGGGGGAGGGGGTCTGAACCTTAACGGCCTCAGGCCGTTAAAAAAAAGGAAAGTCGTTTGTCGACGGCCCCTTAATAACTGCACTGTCATCATTGACAATAAAACAAACGATTCTCTGTCAAGAGCCTTGTAAACATTCCAACAACTTCCATCGAAATGATCTATCACAGCTCAGTCTACCATTTTTAGCGCGGTCCGAGGATTGAGCCGAGAACGCTCTGCAAACTCCTGTGCGGGTGAAAAACTTCAATCTGTCAATCATTTTCTCAAGCGAAGAGTACGCGAAGCCGTTCTAGCTTTACGATAGTGCCGCGGGTCATCAATGGATAGTATTCAATTATCATTATCCCTTTACTTTCATTTCTAGAACTTTTGCAAAAAAAAGGAAAAATAGAAAAGTTGTATTTCTTACTGCTCTATTCACATACTGAATTTGAAAGATCTTCTATGTGGCGTTTTTTTGCAAACTTCAAAAAACTGATTTTTGTCCCGCCTTTGCGGGACTTTGGCTTAAGTGCTTGAGTGCAGCATAGGGTACAAAGTCCTAATATGCGTTTCCCGTAATTTTTGTATGAAGAGTTAGGTCTACACTGACTGGGAAAAACAAATAATCAGGAGTTTTCAATCGTTTACTACAGCAGAATAAGACAGTGAGTTGAGATGCAGTGAAATAAAAAGTATATAAACAAACCTTGAACCTTTGCCTGTCCAAATAAAAAAGATATTCAAGCTGTAGTAATGTTTACATTCAGAAATAAATCTTTATTCCAACAGTCCTACAGCAAGGTTTTAAACCACGCTGCAACATTACTGGCATTGAGTTCTGAACTGAAAAATGTGGGTCCAGTTCCCTGGAAAGGGCGTAACTATTACACTTTCCAAATGAATTGTTCCAAAAAATTGAAATGACCTTTGTCTGTCTTCTCACAATCCAAAAATATAACTTGAAAAATCAGGACATGGGTAACTTTTTTATACAATAAACCATCAAATTGAACTTTATAGAGCTCAACGTTTAAATATCACTTGTTTTCATAATAAATCAATGTTATTTATATCTATATATATTTGGCTCTTCAAAACCGCTTCCCTTTGCTGCAACAGGCCTTAAAGTTCATATTGACCCCTGGTTTTTACAGCAATAATCTAGAAAAGCCTTTAGTGCGACATAAACAAACAATTTCATTGGTTAAAAAATGTCAAGACATCACGCATGTATTAGTGCCCATCGTGGGTAGAAGCGCTTCAAGGGTAAAATTGCAAAATTCCAAGGACAGCATCTACGATCAGTCCATATCTACCATTTTCCTTTTCTGAAAAGTCAGTGATTTTGACAAGTTTACAACAACTTTAGTTTACCTTACCTTGGCCTTACCAATTGACCAAGCGCAATGTCATGTTGAATATTAAAAACTCCAGCATCACAACAATTACACATGAAAGCATAATTTGTAAAGCACATGTATTTAAATATTTCTAAGCAACGAAAAGGTCTATTTCACAAAACATTGTCTTTCCAGATGTAAAAAATAAGGTCTTTAACACTATTGAATACTCAATCGTGTAACCAAAACACAGTTGAGATCAGAGATTGGTGAAAACGTGCTCATTTTGTGTTTGAAGTGTATTGTGTGATGAATGGATTAATGCTAGGCCTCTCATTCAATTTGAAATATAAGACTCAAATCAGAAATTTGCAAAAAAAATTTCAAAAACTTTTTTTTTTCTCTCCCCTAATTTTAGTTTTAGTAGGAACATCTATATGTAACAAATCTAAAATCTCTGTAACATTACTGCACAACTGAGATGAATAAACTCTTGCTTTTCTTGATCAAGTAATGTGTACCCAAAACCTTTCTTAGTCTTGAATAAACTGTTATTAACACAATAAAGTGACAATTCTGAACTGGATCTCGAATTCTACAGGAACAGAATTAAGATGTTGATAATTTAAAGAACACTTTACATTGCACTAAGGTCAGTCTGTGGAGCCAGAGCAATATTTGTGAACTCGACACAGGGATCCACCACATAAAATGGATTTATTATAGTCTTATTTGTGCCCAGGCCCTGAGAAATTACTTTCATTTTTTCAATTAGTTCACATGGGAGTGAAATGTTTAGAGAATCAGTACTAATATAAGTGCTTCAGCTTCAGAGAGCTTGATTGTCAAAACACTTTGCAGCTCTGGATTTTGGTCTGTTTACATTTGTTCAACTTTTTTTGTACGTTGCTGGTTTTCATTCCAATTTGCTGATGCTGAAATACAATTTTAAAGGCCCCACTCTAGGTGTAGGGGACAAGGCAAAGTTAAAAATTAAGTCAAACTTTTGGTACACAGTCAGAGTAAGAAGGAGGTAGCTTTTCAAACAATTAGATATTTTTGTACGATAGTTGAGCCAATGTTTTGCTTTAAAATTAAATTTGCCACTTTTAGAAATCAATAACTTTGTTGAGGTTCATCGTTTACAAAGAATTAAATCCTGTAAACTGTTTTTTATTGCAAGGTTAGAACAACAACTCAAGACCAAAAATATCTTTCATCTCCTGCTATCTTCATTCAAATTATTACAACAATTTTTATGATAAAAAGATGCCTGTGATTCCTTCAAAATAGCATGAACATTTGCTAGTTTGTGCTGCTATATTCCTAAAGTTTTAAAAAAACTTATGTCTCTGAATTTTTGGCATTAAAATTTTCTGACGATTTTGACAGTTTGTTGATACAGGAAATTTTTATTTTTGTTTTGTTTTCCAACAAAGCCTACACATAAAGAATACAAATTTTTCTAAACCACCATTAATTTCGTTGAATTCAGAACGTTTATTTGCTCAACAAAGTGTTGGATCAGTCAAATTTTGGCCAGCCATAGATGCAAACAATATAAATTTGATATTTTGAAAAAAAATTATAGACAGTTCATTCAGGACAGTTATAGGCAGTTAAAAATTATCTTGATATTATCCCCTACCAGTTTTAACTAATGCATTTTTGTTATGTGACTTTAGGAATAATGTACAAAGTATTTATGTCAACAGAAATTTATTTCACGATGATAAATGTTTGATAGTTAAGAAAGTAATATAACAAAGTTGACACTTTGAATCTCAAAAGTGTAATTGTTTTATGTACTATTAAAGCTTGTGAAGTTAATTTCTGTCTCGTAGAGTTTAAAATCTTCTGCACACTTCATAAAAATGAATGACCTGGCATCTTGTACGAAGGTATTTTTTGAAGATAAAGATATGGTAGGATTAGTGTTTTACTTTAGGTGTATCAGTGAAGTATTTTCTTCTCATCATTTTTCTTTCGCATGTGATTTCTGCTATTTGTTTAAATGAAAAAATTGAAGTAGAATCTGAATTTATAACACCAACCTGATTACATACAATTTTCGTTGCTAAGATATTTCTAAGGTTCATGTGAAAATATGCTCTGTTAAAAAAATGAAATATATTTGCAAGTTTTTAATTTCGAAAATATATCTCTTTTTTTCAAAAATTATTTTTTTAGAGATTTTAATCAGTTAGTTATGCAAAAGTACATTAAAAGTTTCCAGACATTTTTAATCTATTGTTTCATGAAATAAGTAGCTTACAAACTTCTACCCATCTTTTACAGTACATGCACAGTTTTTAAAACGTTTATCTCTACAATAGGTGTCATGCAGGGAACAGAGGTTTTTGTAAAAACTTGAAAAGGCATACTGTGTGATAATCTGCTCTTTTATCATCCAACCTCTGCTGTAAAGTGTTTTATAGTTGAGAGCAATTAAACAAATGCTAATGAGATCTGTTTTGCATTTTCTCTCATGTCAAGTACACGTTTTAAGAACATAAGGCTTCGATGGCTAAAATGTTGAGAACAAGTTTAGAACATTTTAAGGCTTTGTAGACTGAATAACACCCAAATTCTTAGGTAAATTGACAAAAATACTTATAAAATGGTCAAAATAGGAACATGTTAAGAACGCTTTTAGTTTTAAAACTCAAAAAGTTAAGAACATCTGAAGGCTTCAAAATTTTTAGATGTTCTTATAAAAAAGCGTTTAAGTTCAAAGAACAGAAAATAAGTGTAAACATGCTTGATACCTACCCTTCTAAACTCTATCTCAAAAGTATGTTACACAACACCATCTCTGGCATCGCCCACGCTGATGCTATATTAAAATAAATTGGAAAGATATTTCTAAGAAGAAAATCAAATAGATGTAAGATTATTTGGAAATTAAAAAAGAGGAAAAAGAAAATGAAGACGAAAAAATGAAGGTTTTTTACTTTCTACTTTTAAATCATTAGAATATTTGAGCCCCGCTTTTTCGAAACTGCGTGCATTCAAATTTTTCCTTTTTTGGGGGGAAAAAGTTACAAGCCTTTGAAGTAGCCAAAAAATCGCCTAAATTAACAAAGATAGATTTGCTTTAAAACAGACTTCAAAATCTCTCATTAACAGAAATTTGTCTATGTTTAAGTATTTCTAAAGTAAAAAGTAAAACCCTTTGTCACCTAAAAAATATAAAGAATGTCTTCTATAAAGTAATGAAGTTTCGACCCTTTACTGACTTGACTTGGAATAAGCCAATCTATACAAGCCCGTTGACACCATACAGTATTGATCTGAGGATAGAAATCTTTCAAATTATGCGGTCTTGTACGCTCACTTTCTGATTGATTAAACTACGGAAGTACTGTCGTACGTACGGGATTGGTCTTCTTCGTTCAAAAAAGAGCCGTAAAATGCGACGATTAATGTAGAGAACATCAGTTTGTAGGAGACGGTTGAAATATAAAGAAGTGTCAGTTGGAGTGGAATTAGGCTAACAGCGTTGTTTCTGTTGAACCTGATATTATCAAAAATAATCTCCTTTTGTTTTAAAGTTTGTTCTATAGCCTTGAAAGTTTTTATGTTTACAATGCAGATCAACTTCTTCAATATATAAAACTTGTTATCACTCTTCATCTTTCAGCGGGACAAGAGCGTTACCGAACGATCACGACGGCGTATTACCGTGGCGCGATGGGTTTCATTCTAATGTACGATATCACGAACGAAGAATCTTTCAAAGCTGTCACCGATTGGTACGTCATCATCTCCCTTTTCTTTCGTATAGCCCTCCAATAGGATGCTTTGAGCCCAATTACAGTAATTAATTAATGCACCTTTTCGACTGTAGCCGCCAATTGACGCGCAGGCATTCTTTATCCGTTTTACCATCCTAAAACCGTCGCAGTCTTTTTTTTCACACCTATAGAAAATAGAAAAAGGTATACATGGGAATAACTTATCAGAGCAAAGACTTTAGATACAAAACTCCAACTTTCGGGTCAGGGCTGGGAAGCATTCTGGCCCATTTACTGAAAGAAATTCCTTCACCAACCCTGATATTATACCATGCTTGTTGAGTGAAAGGCTATCGTTTGCCATTATTAGATTACTGAAAAAGCTTTTTCGCTTTACGCGATAGTAAAAAAAATTGGCCAGTTTGAGCCCTCGAGCCTTAGCTGATGTGTAACCTTTATCTTCTGTTTCACGTTTTTTATATCAGTACAAGTGTGACTAACTGCTTTACTGCTTTTTAGGGCGAGCCAAGTGAAAACATATTCGTGGGACAATACACAAGTTGTTTTGGTGGGTAATAAATGCGACATGGAGGAAGAGCGCGCGGTCACGTACGAACAAGGCCGTAAATTGGGGGACCAGCTGGGTTTCCCTTTCTTCGAAGCGTCGGCCAAAGACAACGTGAACGTTCGCGACGCGTTCGATAAGTTAGTGGACGTGATTTGTGAACGAATGACGGATGCGATCGATGGGGATCTTATCCCTGGCAATGGAACAAAACCTGGTACTACTGACCTCAAATCAAAACCCAATCAAAGCGAAGGCGGGTGTGCTTGCTGAGTCAGTGAAATGAAATGTTTCCATCGTAGCAGGTAACATTTTGTCGATGTTTAGATCGGTATGTCTCTGGAGCAATCAACAACTGAAACCCACGAATTAATTTTTTTACTGATATTAAGATATTGGAAAAGTGTTATCGAAATAAATCATCTTATCGGTCGTAGGACGTGGTGTAAAATCGTCCTGTGGGAGAATCTGTTTTTTGAGTGATTTTGAAAATGCCTATGTAATAGTAATAAGTTCTTGCTCGATGCTCAGAAGTCTTTTCTTTTGCAACTAATCTAAAATACTCGAAAAATGCTAGTTTCCTTATCTATAGAGACCCATTCATTCTAAACTCTGAAACTCTTGAATGTTTTAAAAAATAACTTTCTTCTCATTCACTTTCTTATATTATTCAACTTTTCTTAGAATATTTAGAAATCAAAATATTTATTTTTTAACAATTTGAACTATTTTCTTATTCCTTTTCGTTCTTTATCTTTCAAACTAAATGAAGCAATTCTGAAACAAAATGGTCACCATTCCTCTTATCTCATTGGTGCATAATGACGTCAGAATTTATTCTAAGGCTTCTGATTGGACGAAATATTTGAGGTGGATTATTATTGAATAGTGTACTATTACTGAAGTAAATAATTTTAGAAAAAATTGTATTTTATTTATTTAGTTCTTTTTCTTAATTCTATTTCTCCTTTGTGCTCAAATACAGGAATGCTTTTTTCGCAGAATATTCTGCTAGCCCTGGTTAAACCATTCTATCTACTCGGGAAACCTATTTTCCTGAAACACTGTATTTGTTTTTATCAACGCCCTGTTTAATTAGTTCATCTCCAAATCACTGTATAATAATTTTTGGATCTTTTTCCACTTTTCATTTGGCTTTAGAAGTACCACGCAGGCCCCTGTATTTAAGCACAAAAGGAAACAGTCATCTGACTGAACACGGGGGTTTATTTTATTTGTCTTATGTCCTTGTATGTAAATAGTTTAACATTGTTGTGAATTTTTTTTTGTTGTCATCCGTGGGCCATTTTGTCTTTTAGTCTGTAGTATCTTTATTCTAAACAATTTTGTTTTGTTTTTGTATTTAATGTTTTATTTTTGTTTTTTGTGAATTTTGTCATGAAATTATTTAGGCGGGAAAGATGAAAATATACACTTCATGTGTTTTCCCTTGCTGTTGATGTCGTAAGATTACACTTCCAAAAATTCTGGTAACTTTTTACAATCAATCTTCGAAAAGATTCTTTGAAAAAGAATACTTTAAGGGCAGAAACTTTCGCGGGCAGAAACTTTCGCGGGCAGAAACTTTCGCGGGCAGAAACTTTCGCGGGCAGAAACTTTTGCGTTTTTCGCGTTTTTGCCATTTTTTCGCGAAAGTTTCTGCCAGGTAAGAAATTAAACAAGTTAATTTCGCGAAAAATCAAATTTTCTTAAAAATCGCGAAAGTTTTTTCCAAGTTTTAAAAGCCGAGGAGAGTCGATACTATCGATATTATCGCAGTGACTAGGATTCGGTATGGGAGGAAGAAGTGCAAATAGTTTATTTTTCATTTATTAGCATATCACTCTTTCGATTGAAGAAAAAAATGACATTTGAAATAATTTTTTAATCATTTCCCTAGCCATTCGCGAAAGTTATTGCTACTAAAATTGAAAATTCACAAAAGACCGCGAAAGTTTCTTCCGTAAATTTTCTTCAAAAAGTAAAAATCGCGAAACTTAAATCCGCGAAATTTCGCAACTTTTCGGTCTCGCGAAAGTTTCTGCCCGCGAAAGTTTCTGCCCTTAAAGTAGATAGGCTTACCATGGATTAAAGTATGTTTACATTTCGAATTTCTGTATAAAGAAAGTGTTACTTTTCTTAACCTAAGGAGGATGGAATTTTGTTCCTTGCTGAAAAATTTTGATGGACTAGAGTTTGGCGCGAAGGGGTTTTGGTGTAAAAATATCTCACCAGATGATAAAAAAACTTTGGAAAAATGATTTTGGAGGAAGATGTTCAAATATCACTGTTAAGGGGCCTCCTCACCTTCTTGCAAAATGTATCTACACTACTTGCAGAATGTTTTAAATGATTTTCAATATTAAATTTGTAAAGCAGTTTGAATATGTTTACTGTAGCTGAAATCTCTTTTTAGCGTTATTTTGCTCAACAACAGCATGGGGATTTGAGAGGGTTTTTTTTTTAAAAGGTATGGGAAATCTTAAACAGTCTTAGCTTTCCGAAGCTCATTTTACAACTATCCAGAGTTTTTGAAAAGTACTCTGTACCAGAAGTTGACCTCATGACCTCATGTTTATCGTTTCGTAGTCTACGGTAGTGAATTTTGAAATTATCCACAGATACTGGGTCTGTGTACAAAAAAATAGAATAAGGTGCGAATGTGGCAGAGTGGAATCTATGAAGTTAGATCGCCGCCAAAATTCGATCCTTCAAGTCGTCCTGTCGCACTAGAAGTCGTCCCGTCGCGATTTTCGGTAGTCGAATCATCCCAAGTTTCAAGTTGTCCCGTCGCACTAGAAGTTCGCAGGTCGTAATTCTTTTAAGTCGAACCATACCAAGTTTCTAGTGGTTGATATCAGAAGTTAACTCGTCGGAGCTTGGTACATGTTCCAATCATGTACGTTTACTGTCATCCATCAGGTATATTATGGAGATAAAAATATAACTTTGTATAGTTTTTGAGCTCTAATCAACAAGTAAATTTCCACACGTGTGTTTCCACCAGCTTCCATTTTGAACATTGAAGTTCTCCCTGGATGAGCTCTGCACGTGCACAAAAACTGCACATCACACGAACATAACATTATCTCCACAATATTTTGATTTTTGATATACGAAACAATAAAGTTTTCTTTCGGAATAGCCTAGAGTTCAACTCTTTGGGATGAGTCGACTGCCGAAATTTGCGACGAGTCAACTTCTGAGGCAACGACTCGACTTAAAATTTGGAATCTTTCGACTTCCGAAAGATTCCGACTTGCAAACTTCTAATGCGACATACGGACTTCTAGTGCGACGGGACGACTTCTAGTACGACGGGACGACTTGAAGGATCGAATTTTGGCGGCGATCTAACTTCATAGGAATCTCGAGGAATCTTGGTGCGGCGGGCGGGATGGGAATCTTTTTATGCATTTCGTCGTAGTGGGCGGGGGCGCTAAGAAAGGGCGGATAGACACGTAGCTTTCTAGACCGATCGTTTATATATCATCAGGCTACCAGGCTAGCGGAATTTCAAAATGGAGGACAAAAAAAGAAAAAAATTTCGGTGAGAAGATTTTTTTATGTTTCAAATTTGGGTAAGAAAAACGTTTTTATCATGTTTTTGGAGCTTGTGTTTTAGCAAAGTTTGTTGTAAGCTCCTATTATAAGAAAAGGATATTTTTCAATATGTATTGACTCTATACCGTGAAAAAGGGTAACTTGCATCAGTGACAGTGGAGGCTAACATGCATATATATACCCCAATTCACAGACTTGTCTGGTCATGGTTTTCTCACCTTGTAATATGAAAATCAAATTTAAGAAAACATGTAATTAATTGAGGAAAGATAATTATAATTACCATGAATTGCGTTTCCCAAATGACCTCATTTTACACGCTTCATAATCTGACATCTTGTTATTTAGAATTTTCAAAAGAATAAGTCGCGATTACGTCATTAGTCCAAAATATGATTGGCTGATAGATATGAGCCTGGTTTCCCCATCCACTCGGTAAAATATCCACCACCCTTCAGGCACCCTTGAGAGACAGGGGCGGCAAAAAAAGTAAGTACGCAACCTTATGGAAACCACCCCATTTTGACATTTTTTTTAAACAAGTGGCGAAAACGGGGGAGAGTGTGCAGAGGAGAGTAGGCAAAAGACATTTACAATCACGCTCTTCGAAACTTGTGACATGTTGTCGTGGGAAAAGAAAAGTGATTCTGATCAAAGGTACGTTTTTCTATTGTCAAGTAATTTTGTCATAATGTTTCCATGTCAACACTTTGAAGAGAAGTAATACTGCTCTAGTTGGTCTGTGAATTGGGGTATATGCATGTTAGCATCCACTGATGCAAGTTACCCTTTTTCACGGTATATACCGGGTGACCCACGAAAAAGTTCGGACCTTTCTCGGCGTCTTGAGGCCGAACAAATGTCCCAAAGTGCTCGGAATTTTGGTATTTAAAAAGTAGATATCCTAACTTAAAATTTGAGCTATCACTTTTTAAATTTGACCAACTAGTTCTCTACTTATGACCTTTTAAACTCAAAATTCACTTTTCGGAAAGTGTAAAAAACACGTAAAAAAGAGGTATTAAATTAATGCAATCAATTAGAAAATCTCTTATAAATTGACTTATTTAACGAGTTTTATGACATTAATAATTATTAAAAACAACTTTTAAAGTAGTTTTTGTTTAAACCAAGACTAGTTTTTATCAAAATTGGCACTTTCAAGGAATTTTCTCAAAAACTGTATATCAAAAACGTCGAAAAATACCTAATTTGATACCCCTTTTTTACCTGTTTTTTACACTTTCCGAAAAGTGAATTTTGAGTTTAAAAGCTCATAACTAGGGAACTTGTGCGTCAAATTTAAAAAGTAATGGCTCGGATTTTAAGTTAGGATATCTACTTTCTAAATAATAAAACTCCAAGCACTTTGGGACATTTGTTCGGCCTCAAGACGCCGAGAAACGTCCGAACTTTTTCGTGGGTCACCCGGTACATATTATATTATATAGTTCATAAAACCGAAAATCAATCGTAAAAAAAGTAAAAATCAATCGTAAAATTAGGCTAGTCTTACCACTTTTATCTTTCCCTTTACAACAATACAATGCTGACCAAGTTGACACAACACATTTATACTGAAGAAAGCGGGAATTTGATGGGAGAGTTAGATTGTCCACAAAGGCGGCAACCTAAAATATGTTCCGTTCGCGTCGCCCGACTGACTCACCTTCCAAACATAAATCCCGAGTCTGACAAGTCGGAAAAATGTCGGAAAAAGTTTTGGATAGCTAAGCACTTCTTTGAATCATCATTCGCCTAGTTTTTGTTTAGGCGTAGGTCACAATCACAAATAAGTTGTGTTCGCGTCGTCCGACCGACTCTCTTTAGTCTTTCTATCTTAAAAATCCGACACTTTTCAGTCGGAAAGTTGGAAATCTGTTGGATTTTTTACCAATATTATTCAAAGCATTTTGTACATTCATCGTTAGTCGCCGATTGGATCATCCAGTGTTAGTTCAAAGAAGCTTTCGTCCGTAATTTTTCAGAGATTGTTTGCGGGCTAGAGACAAAACGCTGAATGACGGAATAACGGAACCGGAATAGCTGTTCCGGCCGGAATAGGCCGGAATAGCTATTCCGCGGAATATGATTTTTTTATAGATATATTTTTTTTGTAATATAGCTATTCCACGGAATATGATTTTTTATTATCGTATTATAAGGCTGATGGAAATTAATGATATGTTTACCGTAATGACGATTTTCAGAATTCGATGCGGCCAAGTTTTCATTATTCATTATTCATTATTTTCCCATAAACATTTATTTTTACCAGATTTTTCGTTTTTCCTTATAGATACACAATCGGAACTCTCGTGTTTTTATTGATTCTTTTGGTTCCCGTTTGTACAAGCTTAAAGAGATAAATCTTTTTCTTCCCGCTAGAGAATTATATAATGTTATCTCCACAATATGACAAAATTAAATTCACACGGTAAAGACTACTAGAGGGCCGTTCGGGTTGTTAACAATCTAAAAAAGCCACGGGCCGTTTGTTTTGATATCAACTTCGAAAATTTTTGTTCTCTGCTCAAGTCGGAGGAAAAATAATGACAACTTTTTGAGAAAATGGCAAATAATGATAACTTGATGCGGCAGGTTTTTGAACACGCAGGCGGCTTACGGTAAACATAACATTAAATTCCATCGGCCTAATATAATAATCTTTCTCTTTTATCACCCCTGAGGGTATATCTATGTACATAACTATCCATAATCACCCATAATCACATATAATCAGCAATCGGCTACCTCATTGGCTGTTTTTTCACCCTTATCAGGGAAAACTTCGTCGGGGAAAATTTTCGTCGGTGAAAATTTTTGTCGGGGAAAAATTCGTCACTTGCTGGTAGTTGGTAAACGCATTAAGGCCGGGGAAAATTTTCGTCGGGGAAAATATTCGTCACTTGTCCAAAATTTCGTCACTTTTCCCCGACGAAGTTTTCCCCACTACTTCGCTTGTGAAGTCATTCGAATACCTTTCCCGGGGTGTTGTTTGGGATTTTATGTTTGAGTGTTTCCCTTACATATAACTAAGATTGAACTAGATTAATTATACCTCACAGAAAATTTGACCGGCTAAAAACGCTGTACGACCCGGCAATCGTCCGTACCCCGTCCTGCGACCCAGTCCGGCGCTAGGGGAGGGGGTCATTTACCGTCCCGGACGGGTCCTTTACGTACGGTCTCGTAGCGCCCTTCCGTTAACTTTTCAGGACTTCGGACCTTTTTTTTCGGAATCTACACCCAAAAAAATATGAAACATCAAAACCTGGATAAAAATTTTAAATTTGGCTTTGACCCGCTTCGAACCAGGGATCCCTAGTGTGTCAACCCGACGCCTTAAACCACTGGGCCAACTTTAGCTGTGTGGTGATCTATTTCTCAGCGATCTTATACCTTTGCTAGCTTGCCTTGGCCCAGAGCTCAATAGGGACCCCTCAGAGTATTTTTTTAGACTTGGCTGAAGATGTGCGTCAGCACCAAGTGGTTCACGAGTTGTAGAAACGTCCCACTGCTTTCCATCCCCCACCGGCGGGGACTCCAAGCTGGTGGTCTGGTACGATGAGTTCTGACCCCCCTAGAGCCTTGCCATGAATTTTTCAGGACTACGGACCACTTATTTTGGAATCTACACCCAAAAAAACATAAATTATCAAAATCTGGTCAAAAATTGGGACTTTGACCCGAACCGTGGATGTGGAGCATGCATGGAGGCCATGGAGTGCTTTTTCAGGGACTTTTTCTGGCTATTTATACCTTGCTCAAGGCCGACTAAGCAGTCAGGCGAAGTTCCCTGGTTGGACCAATTGAGGCCTCTACTACGAGGGGGTTTCATGGTTGGCGGAGGAGCGGAATCGGCCCTTTTTTCGGACGGAGTGACAGAATTTGGCGAAAATTTAGACGGAATTACGGAAATTGGGTTCTCTGACGGAGACGGAAAATTAGACAATTTTAGTGCGGAAAAACGGAATTTAGCAAACAAATTTGCGGAATTTCGGAATTGGTAAAAGATATTCAAAATTTGTGGAATTTTCGACAAAAATATTGAATTTCAAAGGAATTTTCGGTGACGGAATTTTGGTTCAATTTAAGACGGTGTGATGGAAATTGGAGAAAAAAATTGGCGGAATTGCGGAATCGGGTACCCCCTGAAACCCCCCCCTACTACAGCCCTCCATAATCACCTTGTAGGTGATTATGGAGGAAAAGAAAAAGATATAAAATCATATTCTGCGGAATAAAATAAGTCATATTCTGCGGAATACAATATATAAAAAAAATCATATTCCGTGGAATAGCTATTCCGGCCGGAACAGCTATTCCGGTTCCGGCATTCCGTCATTCCGTCATTCAGCGTTTTGTCTCTAGCCATTGTTTGCGTTAAAAAGTTTTTTGCAATCGTGATATGTAACAAAGATCATAATGCAGCTAGTGCGCTTGAAAATTATTGCCACGCGAACAAACCTATGTTCAGGGCACATTTTTCCGATGATTCTAGTGCTGACTGACTGCCTAGGTTCAGAGCGCACTTTTCCGACAATTTTTGGGCCGACCGACCGACCAACTCACTTTTTGGGGCTCACTTTTTGGGGCTTTAATTGTTTACATTTTGCCTTCACTTGCTCATAACTCCTCCTGATTTCAAGCTTTTTATTTTAGCTCAATTCCTGCTGTGCCTTAGTATCTAGTCTCAATCTAGTCATCATCCTCTAATCTCAAACTCTCACTTATTCTATTCTTTTTCTATTCAGCTCAGCAGCTAGGTCGTGCATTCAAGGCAAAAGTTATTTATTCACTATTAATGTTTCTCCTTTCTTTTTAGCTTATATTAAAACATAATACAAATCATAATATTTAATTTTAAGTAATCATATTTATATATTATATAAAAATTTAAATGTATATTTTATATCTTATTAACTTAATCAAATCACAAGTCTTTCAGGTCTACATTTAGCCTGGATATCCAAGCTCAAAATTTTAGAAAAAACAAAATTTACCTCAACATACAAAGTTCTAAAATTATAGAGATTGGTCTCCCTAGAGAATGAAAGTGAAAACCCATGTTTCCTAGCCAACCCAGGGCAGCAAAACAGAAATTAATAAAAAGCAGTCTTACAAGATCTAAAACTATTTAAAACATCCAAAGATTACACCAAAGTCCATAAAAAAGTTTGCATGCATTATCATGACCAACCATGTTTTCTTGGAAAATGAGCTTGCCTCTGTTTTCTTTTTGTTCATGTTTTCATGTAACAGAAAGCCCTATCTTCACTAGCAACTGGAGGACTATCCTATTTTTGCTTTAGAATTGCTCAACGCTGTGTAGATTGGCCCTTACGGTTTTAGCAAAGTGAGCGCAAGCAAGCGGACTGCATTTTCTTAAAGAGAATGCAAATCGCTCTAGGGAGACCAGGCTGTAAACCAGAACATAAAATATAAAAAATTAGACTGTGAAATAGTTTACAGCCTGGATATCCGGGCTAGTCTACATTATCACATCTTAGCCTCTCGCTTACTACATACTATTCTAAACCCTTGTGGTGGTGTCTTTCAGCTTCAGTCATATCTCGCTACTTCGCTATCTCACTACTTCTTCTTGCAGCTGCTTTTAGCTTTAGTTGTTTTCATTTTATTAGGTATTTTTAATAACTTTTTATTTTCAATATCATGATAATGTACGTTAGCGTATTATGTGATCACTTAATAGAACTAGAACATAGAACATAGAACTAGAACTAGAGCTGGAAATGACGCGAACACAACTTATATGTGATTGACGCCGTAAGGCGACAATCACAAATATCTTCGTTTCGCGTCGCCCGACCGACTCTCGAAAATTGAGTAGAATTGAGTCGGTGAGTCGGTAAATTTGTCAGACTTTTTCTGTCCATGATGTTCCCTTCGTTCAAAAATTTTATTAATGCTGATTTTTTGTGAGCGATTTCTAGCGCATTCGCAGCATTTTGACTTTGTTTATCATTACATGCGCCATTTGCGGTCATTATATAAACCCGAAAATTTTTACGACCGACTCACTTTTTAGACCCAACGAGGACGCGAAATGAAGATATTTGTGATTGCCGCCTAACCCACATTGAGTCCCGTTTGAGTTTTTTCATGTACCCTTATTGAAATTTTCAAGAAATTTGGCGACGCGGTAGGGCCAATACCCCCGAGAGCCAAAAATAAGGTCCGCTTTTAAGGTTCACACATGTGCGCGCACATTTAATTAGGCAAATCAAAGATGGCGGCAAAAGATTTTGTTGATTGCCGACTTGATTCTTCGGGATTTACTAGATTTTAAAAACCCCGACAAAATTTACTACCGACCGACCAACCGACTGGATTTGAAGATGTTTTATGACACAAACGGAACATATTTTAGGTTGCCGCCAAAGTGCCATAAAAAATCATTGAATAAAAGAAAAACTTAAAATCTTAAATATTTTCATTTTGAAGAATAAGTGCAAAAAAGTGAAACATAGAAAAGTTGCATTTTTCATTGCATTAATCAAAATGGCACGTGCGTTTGTGTAGGGTAAAATGGCGAAATGTGAAAATCGATTCTATATAGCAATTACTTTCAAATAAAAAATATATTGACAATGAATGGGTAAGCTTTCTAGAAATCCAAACATAAATTGCATGGCTTTTACCAAAAAATAGCGCTTTAGGATCAGAAACAGCTTTTTCCAATTTTCATCGAGTTACAGGTAGGAGGAATTAATTCCTTGTTTGTTTTGATCTGAAATTTTCAGTAGGGGTGGCCAACATGGTTCCCTTGCTCATATCAGGGGAGCCTGGGACGGGGGTAAGAGAATTTTAAAATTTCTAAGTAAAATCTTACCGTTAACTGCTCCAACTTGGGACGAGTGTACGCAACATGGGACTTGTTGATATCTGGCCTGTATTTTCACTTACTATACTGTTAAATCTCTTTGACAACAAATTTGTTTTGATAACTCCACCAAGTTTATCAATCATACTTTCTGTCATAACATGTCACGATAACTTTCACTGATAGTGTGCCCTTTTTAACTTTTGTTTTCATTCAAAATGACAGGACGCCGAATGAAGAATTAGAGAACGCCTGCTGCCTAACCCCCTACCGCCCAATGGGATTAACAAATAGCGAGTGTGTAACTTGCCGCGAGAGTGACGTCAAACGCTCCATGGTTTTGCCACTTATTTGGCCTTGTAAAAATAGAAAAGTTGTATTTTTTACTGCTCTATTCACATACTGAATTTGAAAGATCTTCTATGTGGCGTTTTTTTGCAATCTTCAAAAAAGCGATTTTTGTCCCGCTTTTGCAATATGCGTTTCCCGTGCCAACCCATGCCATCTGAGGGGAATTGGGTAGTCAGTCCAAGGGGCTGACGAGGCGCTCATTGAAAGTGTCTATAGGCCTCAAAGCCTCCTGCAACTCAACCAGCCAAATAGAAATGGAAAAAGGGTTGGGTATGTGTGTGGTTTGGGTGTTGTTACGTATCAGATTGGCTAGGCAGTTGATCACACTAGCGTCCTGCCGAAATGCGTATCAAAGATTAATGCTGCGAAAGTGCTATATTGTTTATTTGACTCGCAAGCAAAAAATACGCTGCAAAACCTGGCAAAACTTCTAAAGGGAATCATGAAAAAATAACCCGGCGCTTTTTAATGAGATTACCATTTTCAAAAACTATGAGATATTGCCTAAAATTTGAGCCATAGATTAAAAAATTTGAGCCAAGCCAACCTTGAAAACTAATTTAAAGATCAACTTCCCAAGAATCTAAGGGGATCCGCGCACCGCTGGATAGGCTATTTCCCAGAAATTTTGCTGGACCTCAAACACAGGCCCATTTACATGTGTGGAATTATTTTTACTTTAGCGTACAAACAAGGCCTTAAAAATTAAAGCACTGTCTCAGGAATTGAATGACAAAATTTGGTTGGTTGATGCTGCACGTTCGCAATCAGTGATTTTGTCTCATTTTAAGTTTTCAAGTTTTAAGTAATTGTCTTGGGAACTTGAACACTTTGAACTTGATTCCTGAGGTAACTCTCATCCTTGTTGTTGCAAATACATCCTGTAGATGACTGATGTTGTTTTTTCTGAAAGCTTGATTTCCCAGTGTGACTAAATGCTAGGAATTGGGTTATTATCAGTTAGGCTTAGGGTTGGAGCTCGAAAAAAGCACTCTTTTGGGATTTTCTCTTAGTATTGTCTGGTCTGTAGTTTGTACAATATAAATAGCCGTCAGAAACAGTTTCTTGGTATGAATTTGTGGCGCAGTGGATAAGGCATTGGGTTTCTAAACAATGGAACTTTGCATTTGGTGGGTTCGAATCCCACCGGTGGCGATCTTTCGATAAGTCATTCAAGTCAATTAGAAAACATAGAAAAGACTGGAAAAAGAATGAGAATTTTAAAAAATCGGACTAGAACCTAGTTTGAAGCCCTGTACACCCGCGACCGCTCACCGCAAGAGCTGGTGAACGAGTGAATATATATAGATGCAAAGTTATTACCGTAACTTGGTCTAATGTTGACATCCCTCCTCTAATTCCGACACCCTTTTTATCAGCTGAAATTGATTGTGTTGCTTAGTGGTCAGAGAGGAATAATCTTTTTCAATTAATTATTCAAGCTTTCATATTATTCCTGTCTCTAAAGAAGGGTGTCGGAATTAGACGAGGGATGTAGATATTAGACCAACTTATGGTATAATCTGAAAATAGCTGCACTGACCACTCTTATTACACAATCCGCTCGATCTTGCTGTCCCATCACCTTTTGAGAAAATTTTGAATCCCCCAGTCATCTTTTCCAAGGATGCCATCCCCCTTATAAAAAAGGTGAGTTTACAAACTGACAATTTAGCAAACTGTGTGACAATATCAAGTTTCTCTGTGAGACATAGGGCATTTCAATGATGAGCAGTATAACCATTACAGGCAGTATTTGTCTTTTCTAACAACTTTTTTTGTCTTTAAGAATTATTAAAAAAAAATATTTTAAATGCAAATAAATCATGGCTAAATACAGCAGGACTGTAAAAGTTGCCATTTTGTGTTGTTTATGGTACACTCTTTCCTCTGCTAATAATGTCATCGGAAAGAAAGCTTTACGTAAATATCCATACCCACTAACTATATCACTTTTTCACATGACTGCAAACGCTTTTCTCATGTACCCTATACTGATGGTGATGGGCAAAGAATACAGTTTTCATTATTCCATGGCATTCTTTTGGAGATTTGTTTTACCGCTGGGATTTGGAAAACTTTTGGCATCTGTTTCATCGCATATAAGTATTTGGAAAGTGTCTGTGTCTTATGCACATACTATCAAGGTAATATGAGCTTTTGATCATTGCATTACATGTTTTTTTTCTATAAGCATAATGTCTATAAGCATATGCAGGCTCAGTTTTTGGTAACTAAACAATGACTCTATTGTTTAAGAACAATAGAATGATAAGCATAATGCGAGCCTGATATAGGGGCAGACACTTGCTTATAAAAAAAACATGTACTGCTAGACAATATTGATTACTGATATTGATCTTTCTACTGATTTTGTAAATTCATACAATTTTCAATAACTTGAGTCTTGAAAGTCAAACTACTAGATTTTGATAACATCAATAAACATCTAAGTTTAGAGGTTTTTTAATTCGAATAAAGCATAACACAATCGTAAGTTTGCTTTAATGTTTATATTCAAATGATAAATTTTTTTATCAGGCATCGCTACCAATCTTCACAGTGACTTTATCCAGAATTTTGTACCATGAAAAGCAGAGTCAAATGGTATGTGTTTGTCCATGATTCATCTTAGATAAAATAAAAAACATAATTTGTTTTGCGAATCTGTTCAAACTCAAACATTTTCACAGCCTAGAAATAAATAATGTTTACCAAAGTATTTAATAGTGTTCTTCTTCGGTAATAATTTCTCAGCTTATTTTGACAAATAAAAATAACCATCTTGTCTTTCTAGGTCTACCTTTCCCTGATCCCTATCGTGTTTGGCGTTTGCATAGCAACCATGACAGAAATATCATTCGAAATTATTGGCATGCTGAGTGCACTATTTGCCACTGCAACTTTCAGCGTTCAAAATATCTATTCAAAGCTGGTAAAACTTTCTCACGTTTCTCTTTGTTTTTTTTATATTTTGTGTGTATAGATAGGTTTATAACATAATTGACTGTGTTCCTGAAACTAAGAGCATATTTCTTTTAAAAACGTAAACTAAAACGTCATCATTTTGTTCTGTTTTTCTCTTGTTTTTTACATGAAAAGGAACTTTTTGTTGGAATTTTTGTTGAAATCTTTTGTTGGAATCTTTTTGATCTGATAGTTATTTATGAAAAAAGTGATACAGATCGAAAATGCCGGAAATATGCTGGAAATCGCCGTTTTTCTGGATTTTCATTGGACTTTTCCATAAAATTGGTTGTTTTTTCATTCAAAAACATTATTAATAGCAATGCCCACCATCAAGCATGTTTCAATTTTCAATAAAATTGATTTTTGAAGCCAGAACTATCTAAAAATCGCCGGAACAGCCGATTTTCGCCGGAAAAACGGTATTTCTTGAATTTCTTGAGCTGTACTTTATATTTTTTTATGAAATTTTGCACACTGATGCAAAATGTCAATACCTAAATTGTGACGGAGCCCGATTTTCCGGCCGAAAATGCCGGAAATATGCCGGAAAAACTGTTTTTTTGGCATTTTCTCGAGATTTTATCATTAGTTTTTTCTGATTTTTTTGCTCAAAGATGTGTATAAACAATGCCCAAAACATAGCCGAGTCCGATTTTTGAGAAAAAAAATTTTCCGGTTGAAAAGATTTTCATTGGATTTTTTCCTTATATTTCACACGAAAACATTATTGATAACAATGCTCACCATCAAGCATGATTCAATTGTCAATAAAACTGATTTTTGCAACCAGAACTTCCTATTTATTTTTTCCCTACAACCCTTCCCTCCCCCCCCCATCAACAATCAATGATGAATTTATTGTGAATGATGAATTTATTTTCGCTAAACGCTATATTTTCTGACTGTTTTTTTTTTCATTTTTCTTTTCACATTGCTATCTAACTTTCATCATCAGGTAGGTCCATTCAGCATGTTGTTTGTTTTATCTTATTCTTTTTGAAGGCTTTGAAAGAAGTACGATTGAACCCAATACAATTGTTGATGAAAATCTCACAAACAGCTCTCATCATTTGCATTCCTCTCTGGTTGTTTGTTGACACACCCACCATCGTCACTGATGATCGGCTGGTAAGATGATTATTCTTTCCGGGGAAGGGTCCAGAAAAAAAATGTGAATTTAGATTTTTGAAAAAATCTTTCATATAGGAATATTGATAATTCAATAATTCAAATTCCAATATTGATAACCTATCACAAAAATCATTATCGGCTGAGTGATATATGATTGTGACCTTTATTTTTCACTACTATGTGAAAACTATGAAGACATAATTCTGTAATTGACCCTGAATGGGAAACAGAAAAAATGACACAACGATAAAATTGAAAAATAGAAAAGAAAAATAAACAGTAAAATAACAAAAGATACTCAATAAAATTTCTGACATTCTTCACTTTTAGGCGAATTTTGAAGATCAAATCGACTTTTTGTTTCGACTATTGGTCAGCGGTTTGATTAACTGGTTGCAGAACATACTTGCGTTCTCCATCTTGAATTTGTTGTCCCCTTTGAGTTATTCGGTTGCCAACGCAACGAAAAGGATCCTGGTCATTATCAGTTCTGTCCTGACGTTGAAGAACCCAGTAACCATGACCAACTTCTTTGGAATGATGCTAGCTGTCCTTGGTGTATTCCTTTACAATAGGGTATGTTACATTTATCTTAAAACTTTCGTCTCATTTATCTTACCTGTCTTCCTCTTTTACCAATTATTTTTTCGTTTGTCATTTTCTTCTAATTTGGTAGTCGTTTATAATCCACGTAATACAGTGATATTGTTGAGAATACAATAATTGTAACAGGATAATATCAATTTGTATAAGCTTAATTTGTCCCTTCCACTATTCTTTTCCTTATGTCTGAATTGGTCGTCTAGCATGCTAGACTACTAATTTTGAAGCAGATTTACAAAAAGAACAAATAAGAGAAGCACATGCAACAAAGGCTCTTTGTAATTACAAAAACTTTACCACTGTACCCACAGCTCTATTCGGTTATCTTATCTTACTAACTGTAGGGTAACCCATAGAAAAGTGCAAGATTTTTTTTTGATTTTGGATTTTTTTTGTATCAACCTTCTCACCAATTGTCACGATGATTGTTATATTGAAAAACTAAGGCTGCATAAATGGATTTTGTTGATTTTTACAGTTGGCCCTCTCTTATTCGATCTTCAAGGGACCAAGAATTTTCTCCAAACTAGAGAAAGATTCGAGTTACAGAAAGCATTTTATACTAATTTCTAGCTGAGGGGACCAATATTTTAGTTCGAATTATAGAAAGATTCGAATAGTAGAGGTTCGAATTAGAGAGAGTTGACTTTACTTTATCCTGTTGATGCTCATTTTAAATCCATCTGTTATGTATCAAATCAGTATCAAAGACTATTATGAATGTTATCTGATAGCCGACCAAATATTTTCACAAACTCCGAGTTTAACTTTCATTCCACACAGGCAAAGATTTTCCAGAATTCGAAGAAGAATTTATTACCAAAGACAACGAAAGACGTTGCAGCCGGAGGCGAAGAAGAACAGTATGTCTCCACCAGGTATCGTGTCTTCCATCGTATGAATGGTATCTAGTGTGCACGGGCCCTAATAGAGAAATGATATAATAGTGTAGATCCTGCTTAACTAAGACCGTAATGTCTGAACATGGTTGTACGAGTTGAGGCAAATGTTTGAAGTGGTAAGATTTTCTTAAGCCAGTTCACACTTTAACATCGACCTGAAATTGGATCAGGAACAACACTGGTAAAAAAAGAAAACGTCAACAATATCTAGTTTCTATCAGAGAAATCTTTTTATTCCTTTTATAGACTTTGTTTTTATCATTATTCCATAACAAAGTCGTAAGAGACGGGGGATCGCTTTAGGAGCACATACTCTCAGGTGTCTTGTAAATAGTAAAGTCGGTGATATCAAATTAATAAATGGGGAACCTAATCGCAGGGAGGTGTAGAGACACTTCTGAATAACCCAGAGCTAGATCAAAGACAAAGATCAGGCTATTTAGAATATTTAGAATAAGAAATTGTTCTTTTGATAGCTTAAAATATTTACAAAATTGATAAACGGTGGATCCCAATAAGGATCGAGAGAAAAATTGGTAAATTCACAAACGGTTTTTGGCATCTGGGAGTATGGTAGCTTTTTCTTTTCAAAATTGAAAATTTTATAACTGATAAAAAAAGTTTTATGGCATTTCGAAAAAATCTTTGAAGGAAATAACTTTTTGATCTCTGTGATTGCTATTTTAATCCTTTCAAAGTGAAAGTTTGCGTTTGGTTGCTTCAGTTTTGAAGAAGATGTTTTTTATTATTTATACTTTATAGAGTTAATTATTTATGATGAATATTATTATAGGTAGGTAGTTAGGTAGGTGACACACAACGTTCTTTCAACGTTCATCTAACGTTAAATGGACGTTGTGAACATTAAATCGACGTTGAAAGAACCTTATGTACCAGCTGGTTAGGGAGGTGATCCGCTGGCAAATGTTTACCTTTGCGGGGGAGTCTACCATAGATCAAGGAAAGTCCAAGGGGAATAGTTTTCCTATAATATTGCTAGCCAGAGTCAAGCTTGTCACTGATATTGTTTCAACAAAAACTTTTAAGATCGCAAGACTAAAAATGATTAAAGCAAGGTTTTTCTTCTAAGACAGGAAAAAGCATTTTACACAGCAAATACGGCCCGGCGGAAGCAGGAAGACTGGGGAGACTTCAGCTTCCCCACTCTTGAGCAAATGAGTTTTTTTTCTCAAAATCATAGCAAATTTTATCTCATTTGAGCCTTCAGACTCCCCCACTATAGGCATGAAAATTGGCACATAATATTGGAATTTTGTTGAATCATGCAGATTTTTGAGAGGGAAAAGCCTCTTTATATACTTCAATGAGACGGAAGAGCTTTTAACACTGAAAAACTTTGAAACCATAAGTTTTGGAAGGAAATTTGTTTTTTTTCAACTGATTTGTTTATAAAGAATTGAATAGATAGTTATATTTTTGTTGTTGTTTTTATTTATGACGCATCTTCGTAAAATACAATTGACGCTCTCTAATTCGACGTTCTTATTTTCGATAGGGTCCCTTATTCGATGAAATTTAAAGTCCCCGTCAACAAGAAATTCTCATAAACGACGCTCTCTTATTCGATAAGCTCCCTTATTCAATGAAAATCTAATTCCCCTTGAAGATCGAATTAGAGAACCTCAACTGTAGTAGATTTTATTTTACCAACAAATAATTTTTCCCTTCTCTTTTTGTAATCATAATAGAACTACTACATTGTCTTTTTTCTTTCTTTTGTTAGAGTTTCCTCTGATTTTTCCTCCTTTTCTACTGTTCAATGCAGGGAAATTCTGTCCTCACACAAATATAATCAAAACAGATATAGCTATATTTATTTGAAACGGTTGTGGATTAGAACCTAATTTATTGGCTCTTACACAACCTCTTCGGGAGTTTACTGTGTATATTTTAAGCTATTATTATTTTCTTTTCAGTGACAAAATAAAGTAAAAAATAAAAAATAAATATAATATATATAGGTAAAAAGAGGCAATATGCTACTTAGATATACAAAGGTATGTATGCGATTCTTTCAATGGATATTACCTAAGCATTGCGATGATTCGTAACTATTTCTGTCTTTTCGGAATAAGGGAACCGAGATATCATACAGTTTACTCGCTAGATGTGCTTCTAGAGAGAGAGATAGTCCTTCCGATTAACGGAATATGACAGCATTTGCTATTCTAGGATATGAAAATCACTGATCTTATCTAACTCCCTGAAATCGTGCTCGTACCACACATCATAACTTTCTGACATGACGTTTACCTTTTTTATAACTTTTAGCCTCTTCTTCGCACGGCGACATGCGGCTGTTTTATGACGAGGTCAGCATTACGTAATGTTTCGTATATCCCGATGGTCGTGGAGCAAAGTGTAAGTTTTCTTTTGTTTCTTTCAGCGGTAGTTTTCAGTCATCAACAACCTTTCAGTGGACATCTAAATACAGTTGATGCTCTCTAATTCGACGTTCTACTATTCGATACGCTACATTATTCGATAATATTGAAATCGACCGTCAACAGGAAACTTTCATAAACGACATTCTACTATTCGATAAGCTCCCTTATTTAATGAAAATCCAATTCTCCTTGACGATCGAATTTTAGAGCGTCTTTTATGAGAGTTTCTTGATGGCGGTGACTTTCATCAATATCGAAGTTTCATTATTCCTTTACTTTAACTTGTGGTATGACGATATTAACACAAAGTGTTCAAAGTGACAATATCTCTTTTTGGCGTACCACAAATATCGAATGTTGTAAAAAAACTTCGTTCATTGCTTTTCATGACAATATTTAGGCACCTAATTTCTTACCAATTTCCTATTTCCATATTAGGTATTAGTATGAATCATAATTATAACAACTTTCTTCTTTTTCATCAACTGTAGGGTCGGACAGAACGTTCATATGATATCTACTCGAGGCTTTTAAAAGAACGAATCATCTGCCTGTTTGGTCCCGTAAGTTGGTTATTTCCATAAAATTAAGTTCATCCGTTTGCTTATAATTTCTTATGTCACATGCCAACGATGGTATGACTGAATATTGGAGAGCTAACTGATGCTTTTCTTGAAGGCTTTTACCCTCCAAATTGTAAAACTTTTTTCATTAATTCTTTTATGACTTCTGCTCCTACCTAGCCTAGTTAACTAAGTTCGTATTCACAAGGCTAGGACACACTGCTTATGGCAATATAGCGTTTTCGGCGCTCCAAAGATTTTTAAGGATTTTAAGTTTGCCTATTTAGTCACAACTTACCATCATATTTATCCTAGTGAATGAATCAGACTTACTGAATTTTCTAGGCTATTCTGCTCACTTTGTTCATGCTCCTTAAAATAAGTGGGTGTTTATAGTGTGGAGTCCTGATATTTTTTAATATTTCTGATGAACTGCTAAATCTTCATTTCTTCAGATCAATGACACTGTATCGAGCTTGATCGTGGCTCAGTTGTTATTTTTACAATCGGAGAGCAGCAAGAAACCAATTCACATGTACATCAACAGTCCAGGTATGAATATTTGATGTCTCCTGAAGTTAGAACGTCGCAGTCGGAGCTTTTCAATATTTACCGTTCAATTGATTTTTAATTTTTTATAGTATTTGGACCTTTTTTAGCTATACTACTTAGATTTTTATCATGGCGTTCTAAATCTATAGGCCTAGCAAGCGTGCACCAAGCGTGTTGGGGTTAAAATTTCTGAAAATACTCGAAGACGGTAAATTGTGACGACATTTCGCTAATTTGCTAGATTTCGAACGCTGTTATTCTGATGCATATGACGATGTTCCAGGTACCAAAGATTTCCAAAATGGTACTTTGTCCCTCTCTAAGAATGCTCAGTAATCAAAGAGTAGGATCAATGGTAAGTGGGAGAAAAATGGCGCCCACCATTACCTTCGGATAGAAGATGATGAACCTTTGGGTTTTCTCCGATAGACTTTCATAAATTACGTCATGAACATCACTTGCCTCGTATTCAAACAATTACCATGGTGATTATGTCCCTTGAGACATTGAATAATTTTTTTATAAATAGAAAGTAGTTTTAATCAAATCTGATGGGAGTTAATCACCATGGCAATAATTTCAAAACGAGGCATATGATGTTCGTGACGTAATTTATGAAATGGTCTATTGCGGTGGAAAAACTAGGTCGCAAAAACAAGACAACCGGTTTTGTACATCATAATTGGATTGTTCATCTTTTTAGGAGGAGTTGTGACGGCAGGTCTTGCAATTTACGACACAATGCAGGTTCGATGTTCCTCCTTTGTCATTTCAACACCAAGACAGTTTGATCATTTTAAAAAAGTCGATTAATATACAGTGGTCAAGGCAAGGTTTTTCGTCTGAGATAGACACGGCATAATTAGCACAATTTCCTTGAAATTTTGGCCTCTCATGTAGAAATTCAAGACGGAAAAGCCTCTTCATAAACTTCACTGAGAGGAAAGAAATCTTAAAACTGAATATAACACTGATTGAAAAATTTGGCACTTATAACTCATTCCTTTTTTCTTCAAAAAAGCTGTAAAACTTTTTTAACAAAGGTAATCTGGAACCATTCTCCTACTCTTCAGTTACTGTTTTTCTTTTATTTCCAGTACATCCACTATATCTTTCTTCAAAACAGTTATGATGATTTTTAACAGTGTACTTTTTAACTTTATACTCAACTGGTACTCTACTACTCTATCTTTTTCTTTTTCTTTTATTTTCAGTACATCCAACCTCCAGTAGCGACATGGTGTGTGGGACAAGCTTGCAGTATGGGGTCCCTCCTCCTCGCTTCTGGTGCACCAGGGTTACGTCACGCTCTTCCCCACTCACGGATCATGCTACATCAACCGCACGGTGGAGCGCAGGTCTGTTCATCTTTATTATCAACTGTGATAGCCATGGGAGTTGTTTTTTGAATTTCGAATTCGTAGTTTCACCTCACCCTTTTTAACAACTTTACCTATGGGAGTTTTAGCGACCGTAGTGCAGTGGTAGAGCATCCGGCTACGGTGCGCAAGGTTGTGGGTTCAACTCCAAGCCGGGTTATTCCAGAGATTCCCAAAATGGTACTTGATGCCTCTCTGCTCGATGCTCAGCAATTAAGAGATGGATCAAGGGTAAGTGGAGCAATCCAGGGAGAAAGAGTTGCGCCTGTCTACCTTCGGGTAGACAGCTATCGAAAGAGGAGCCTTCGGGTCGCCTCCGACTGCGGTCGCAGACTTACTAACTACCTATGCGAGTTGTTTCGAACTTTGAATTCTCTTACTTTCTCTATATTACCGCAAACCGTAATGATTTTGTCTACCGGCCGCTTTTACTCAGGGGAGCTGTTTTCAACTTTCATGCCATCTGATTTGATATGGGGCATCCATATATAGTATGTACGCAGTGAAGGGGGAGAGGGGGTTTAGCAAAAGCCTACGTCAACTGTTTGAATGACATGATAATATTCATTGCATACAAGGAGGTTGTCAAATATTTGGGAAACTTTTACGTACGTACTTTATGGATGACCCCTAGATAAACTAATTGATTATATTTCGGGCAAACATTTTAATTGACTGTGTTCATTTCTTCACTTAACAGGGTCAAGCAACAGACATTGAGATTCAAGCCAAAGAGATTTTAAAATTGAAATCAATGTTGAACGAGATATACAGCAAGCACACTGGACAAGACGTCAATGTCATCGGTAAATCTGCTCATTTCTCATTTTGTCAGTAGCGATAGATAGGCTTTTCATAAATTATGTCACGACCAACTCGCGCCTCGCGCTTTTTATAATAATGGGCTGTTCCAGAAATAGTCTTTACCCGCTATGTTGAGGAGGTGTGACGTCCAGGGTGGTCTGGAAAATAAAAAATCCAGGGTGGTCTGGTTTTTCAAATGTAAAAATTGGTCAGTAAAATGAGGTGGGAAATCCAGGATGGTAAGTAAAGCGGGGACAAAAATCCAGGGTGGTCAAAAAAAGGAGAAAAAAAATACAATAGAGTCCTGAAAAATAAAAAAAAAAATTCAAGGGGGGGGTCACCTTTCTCAAAAACGACCTCCTCAACATAGGGGTCACAATTTTTTTCTGAAATAGCCCAATGGTGTACTTTGAATGAGAGTCAAGTATTCTTAAGAAATTGAGGAGTGAAATATTCTTAACGTATTCTTACTTTTTTAGACTTGACTTTTTTACAAACATGAAAAATGATAAATTTGAGAGTTTGAGACTATCGAGTGTACTTTGGAAGCTAAAATTATATTTCTGCCTCAAAGTTTCAAATTTATAGGGTATTCTTACGATTTTGCCAAGTTCACCCTGATATTCTCACAGAACATGTTCTAATAAATAAGTGTGTATTGCTATGAGAACTTATCCCATCGGAATCTTTTAGAGGTGTTTTCTTTTCATTAAAAAATCCAAGAGTCTCAAGAGAGATATATCATTTTATTTTAGCTGTGACGTCTTTTGAGATATGACAATCTAAAGTATCTAAAAATGGGTTCTTACACGGCTCTACGCCAAAACTCTATTGTCTTTTTGTTAAATGTATATGACTTGTAACTTATTCATCTAGATTTTTTAGTTAGTAAGGCAAAAATATTTTGAGGCTTTTCTTAGGACAATAGAAGGAATCTTCGGCAAAAAAAATCTCAAACCATCTTTAAAACATCCCAATTACAATGCCTGTAGTTGGCTTTTATTGTGTTGACGCAATTAAACAACTTTCTTCAAAATATTCTTATTTTCATCTTTCATAGAGGAAAAACTGGACCGCGATAATTTTATGTCGCCTGAAGAAGCGAAAACCTTCGGTGTTGTCGACCACGTGCTTAACCAAACTCCCGTTGCTACGGACAACCAAGATAACAAAGATGGCAGCGAAAAGTAAAATCCATAATGGCGTGATAATTTTTTAGTTATTTTTTAGATTTTTTATTTAGACATTTTTCAAAAGTTTTTTCCTTTTCACAGTTATAATTTTCTACTTGACCGAAAAAAAGAATTCAATAAAATTGAAAAGTAGTTTGCTTTTTATTTGTAGCGTGGTGAAGAGAGAGGAGGGGTCGTTTCTCATCTCGTGTCGATTAGAAGGCGTTTTTATGATTTGATGAAAAATGAAGAATTAAAAAATAAACTGTGACCTCTTCTCTGCTTGACTTTGTGTATTTTGAAGTTTTCGAATTTTTCAGTTCATAGTCTCTTACACAATAAACATGGTTGAAGAGTCTTCGATACTTTCTTAAAAAACAGATTACTCATATAATCACACATCAGAAAAACAAGAATTTTGAGTTTCGAGAAACAAACTGCTAATTTTGTTCAGCGTCGCATGAAATCAAACTAAAAACGATCAAAATGGTTCAACTCCACAGAAATTTCAAACAGTTTTCAAAAGTTGAAAACGCGATTTTTTTGACATGGTTTCTTCACAGTTTTTCTCGTAAGAGAAAATGAATGAATGAAGAAGTTTCATTTGGCTTTGGACGTAAGATCAATCGCATGTCATGATGTTCCATAGTCTAACGCTCTTCTTGTTACTCCGTATCTTCAAAGGTAAAAAGATTTCATTTCAATTCTTCGAAAAGTGTGTCCCAAAAATTCGGACAAATTTTTATATGGTAAAATCCTCAAAACTAATCATCTTAACTGGCGTTAGAATGATTGAAATAAGATTAAAAATTCTCTGTTCAACAAATACACGCTATTTCTTTTTTTATAAGAATATCAGGGTGAGATTTCGGGTTTAAAACAATAGGCCTATTGTTTAGAACAATAGAAAAATAAGAATAATGCTCACCCTCAACCAAAGTACACTATTCTTATAAAAGAAAAAGCGTGTACTGTCGGGTACCTAATAGCCGTCCCCCCACTAATTAATTTTTCGAAAAATGTTTTTGAAAGTTCCCTCTTTTGTCCTAATTCTGATGTATTAGCCTCCTTTTCAAAAATTTTCCACCCAGGACATTTTTATTCCAACCCCCCCCCCCTGCTTATTAAGTTTTGAGATTTTTTCCAACCCCCCCCCCGCTTATTCCAGACCCCCCGGCTATTAAGTACCCGAGAGTATAGATATTCAATTCCCCCATAAATGATTGGATAGGTTTTTGAGATTGATATTAAAAATACAATTCATTAAATTTCGCATAATTTATGAGGATTTTACTTTATACAAAAATTTGTCCGCTTTTTTTTTGGGACAGCCTGTGTACTCAAATTAAAATTCTAATTGTGTGCCATTCTAAGGCTGAAATTACTATTACTTCCCACAAAATTGCCTGTTTATCAATGGATTTGTAGATTCTATCTCTGGATGTTTTTTACTCTCGGGTAAATTAATGCGTGTCCAAATTTTCGTTAATTCTTCGGACCCATCATCACCCCTCCTAGCATAATAAATTATACCTTTAAAGAAGCGCATTACGATGTACAATCATGGTCGAAATAGAATGAGAATTCCGGTTATTTTAACGCTTTTCAAGATTTAAAGTTCTGGCGAGAAAGTCGATTTTGGGCTATTTCTTTAACTTGATCGAATATTTCAATTTGGGAGGGGTTGGCAGACTTCCAGGCTATATTCTGAGCCTTGTTGGACTATTTTTGAACTTTTGGATCTTAAGTCTAGTGTTAAAACTCAGAGTTAAAACTCTACCCTTCAAACCTACTTTAGAGCTCTTCCAAATCGATTGTGGTTTCAAAATTTCCCGGGGGATTTCCCTTTTTTCTCAAATATTACGAACATGATTGTAGAACATGAAAATCGGTGTTACTTAAATTTAGGTTTTGCCAATTTTGCGAAAAACCGCAAAAATCAAAAATGCTGACGTCAGCAAAACTTGTTTTTTAAATAACTCCAGTTTGGCTAATGGTATAAACATGAAATTTGGACCAAAGTTGCATATCAGTAATAAAAACATTTTTACATAATCATTTTTTTCAAATTTTGCTGACGTCAGCAGAAATCAGCAAAATACGAGAATTTGCAATAAAGTGCAGACATCAGCAAAATTTCAAAAACATTTTTTTTCAAAATGATCTTTTTAATAATGTGCAACTTTGGTCCAAATTTCATGTTTATACCATTAGCCAAACTGGAGTTATTTAAAAAAACAAGTTTTGCTGACGTCAGCATTTTTTGGTTTTTGCGGTTTTTCGCAAAATTGGCAAGACCTAAATTTAAGTAACACCGATTTTCATGTTCTACATCGTAATGTGCTTCTTTAAAGGTATAATTTATTATGCTAGGAGGGGTGATGATGGGTCCGAAAAATTAACGAAAATTTGGACACGCATTAATTTACCCGAGCTCTTTGTCTTTATAGTCACCGCAATGAGCACAGCGAGCCTAACGCTTGCTTAGCTAATGAATTTATTTTTACAAAAGAAATCTTGGGAAGTTCTGTCCCTCTTTCGTGATGTTTGTGATGTGAATGTATTTAATCGAAATTTATTTATTTTCAGCTGGTTTTGGAAAAAACCTTATCTTTTGTGGCGATCAACATTCAACCCCTTTGAGTTGTAGTACTGGTTTATACAAAAATTTGTCCGCTTTTTTTCGGGAGACCCTGTGTACTCAAGATAAAAATCAAATTGTGTGTCATTCTAAGGCTGAAATTACTATTACTTCCCACAAAATTGCCTGTTTATCAATGGATTTGTAGATTTTATCTCAGGATGTTTTTTACTCTTTGTCTTTATTGTCACCGCAATGAGCACAGCGAGCCTAACGCTTGCTTAGCTAATGAATTTATTATTTTTACAAAAGAAATCTTGGGAATTTCTGTGATGTTTGTGATGTGAATGTATTTGATCGAAATTTATTTATTTTCAGCTGGTTTCGGAGAAAACCTTATCTTTTGTAGCGGTGAATCAGATTCAGATTCAAGCCGTTTGAGTTGTAGTACTGGTTTAATTCACATCCAACAAGCATCGATCCAGGAACACTCAAGTTGTCAAGGAACAGGTGGCTCATGTGAGATAACAGACGCTGAAGATCGTATCAGGGGAGTTTGTGATGACAAGCAAACTTGTACAATTACTGCCATTTTATCATCAAATGACGTTGATTTTAACTGTGTTCAGGTGGCTCAGGTCTCCATCGAATACAGTTGTGGTAAGAAAGTAACACCTTAAGTAGATTAATTTTTTAAGATTTTCGAGAATTTAAAATCCCAAACTTAGACTAATAAAGAGTTCTTATACAAAATAGAAATTGCCGCGGGAGAGTGGATTGGAAAGACAGTGAAATATGGATGATCGCATAATTCTTCTTCAACATTCGAACCATTGTATTCAGTGAACATATAAAAAAATAGATCCCATTGAAAGTTTATTCTGCAGCGAAATACAACGACTTGGTTTACTAGTCTATCCCAAACTCGGCCAAAGCCTCTAAAAAAAAGCAGAAAAAAATCGAATGAAAAAAAAGCCGCAAGCTTTTTATGTCAGTTTGAAGTTTTGAAATTCAAAAAGTTGAAAATTTTCACATCAAATTTTGTGCACTGGAAAGGTCAATTGATGTATTACAGAACTATAAAATAATGAAAATTTTCATCATATAGATCAAGACGGAACCTGGAACACATGGACGAACTGGACGTCTTGTGAGAAGACTTGTGGTTATGAAAAGCGTAACCGCACTCGGGAATGTGTGGAGCCATTGGGTGGTGGCGCCCCATGTAATGGTTTGAATGTTGAAGAAGAATTATGCGATCATCCATATTGTGAAGGTAAATTCTTTAAACTCAAATTCCGTAAAAAATAAGCATAATGCTAAGCATACCTCCAAGCTGAAATGCAAAAAAATAGCGTGTAGCTTTTCCTAAACGATGACCTTTTTAGGGTTACCTTTATGAAGCTATTTTTTAGCTTTCTTAGACCAAGGACTTTCGCATACGTCGTCAAATTACAAAAAAACTGTAACTCTTTGAGCTGAATCAATGTTCCGATTTAAAATCGAAATTTCCATAAATCCAAAGAATCGAAGTCTAAATATATAAATATGCATTAAATTCTGTGAATAATTTCATGATTCAACCGTATCTGTTCAAATCTGTTCAATTAGTAAAAATACAAAGTTTATATTAAATTTTGGGGGATTTTATTTTGCTTTGTTTATCTGTATTTGATTATTCCAAGAAAATCGCAGGAAGGAACGCAGAAAGTCTGTATGTTTTGACAGGGTAGTAACCAATGATGTCACTTTCCATGGTAACGGGGGGGGGGATGTCACCCAAAGCCTCACCTTTCAAATTTGAGGAACAATAATCAATCATAAAATCCCTTTGCACAAGCTCCTGCACACGAGAAGACATAGTGTCCTCTACTATATGCTTTGAAAGTTGTTTCCCAGTAATTGTCTTACGTTCGACTTTCCAGGTTGTGACGTTGACACGAAGGATCAAACGTCGGAAAACGTCGAAGAATGTATTGCAGATGAAAAACTTTGCTTGTCCCATGATGGAACACTATGTTACAAAAGGCACTGTAAGTGAGAAATATTCTTCCAAACTCAAACCCAGTCCTTAGCTGACTTTGTTATGATTCTGATAGCACCAACGCCTATCAGTGAAATTTAATAGTGATGCAAGTGGATCTGGATTTACTGTACTGATGGGTAAAATAAAATCGTAACATTCATCTCCTTTCGTTTGCGATCAGTATCCCAAATCGAATTAAAGGACTGGATATGGGTTTAGAGATTGAAACTCTGCAGTATTTTTATTCTAATTTCTGTGGAGGACACATTCATCTTTTTTCATACACAACAGTTTCAACATACTTTACGAGAGTCGGCAAATTTGAGCTCTCGCGTCTTAGCAATCTGGTTCCTTATAAAAATAAAAATATGTATATTTTTCAGTCAACGGTAGTGTGGCCGAATGGACAGAGTGGACAACATGTGTGGAAGGTGAACAAGTCCGTATTAGAGACTGTCAACAAGGTTTTGGACCGAATGCAGATTGCGCAGGCGAAGAATTAACGCAGGTGAAGGCGTGTCAAAACGAAGAACAAAAACCAAAATGTAAGAGCTAATCTAATTTTCGTGATTTTAGTACACTAGCTTGCGTTTGCCTTTCATTAGACGCGGGAACAATAATACGTAGAAAGCGTTCTTATAAAAAAGATAAATTGTGTTCAGCTGACGTATAGTGAGCCAGCAACTGCAGCGAAATGCAACGACGTGGCTTACTAGTTGAAGAAGTTTTCTATCGGCGGTGGTTTTAAGTATGTAACGCACAAGGAAAATTCACCTATGTTTTCTTTCTCTTAGTCTCAGTCAATAAAGTAAAATAAACGGTTCTTGTTTTTTTCTACCGGGTGCGCCACAAAAAGGTTTCTCTTTTCACACCCCCGTCTCATAGCCCCGATGAATCTTTTTTCCTCAATGGGGATAAAATTCCAATTGTAATCCCAATGGGGATAAATATTCTATTGCTCCAATGTTAAAAAATCCAGTAGGGATGTTTTTGGTGGAGTTTGAATTTCGAGTGGGAAAGAAATCAAAGTCAATTTTCCAGTGGGGCTGAAATTCAAAGGTATTTTCCCACCGGGGACGAATTTTTAGCCAAATTTTCCAATGGGGCTGGGCTTCCAGAGGGTCTGTGACACAGGGTGTCTTTTTGAAACTAATCTTCCCGAAATCTTAAAATTAAAAAAAACACTCCTTATTCAAAAAGGGGAAGAATAAATGACGAAAAATCTCCATATTTCATATTTTTTTGTAGCAAACCCTCCTTCACAATCGATCTTCGTAAAGAGAAAAAGTGACGAAAACATGACGTCGTCGAAACTGATCGCACGTGACGTCACACAGATCACGTGTGTTTTGAAATGCAAAGTGATCGGTTGGTGTCGCAAAGCAGGATGGAGAGCTGCAAAGGATGGCGGGATGCTAGGGATCTGTTTTGGATTTGATGGAGTTGACGCTCCAGACGAAAGTTTGAAAGTATTTCAAAATGTGATTGTGTTCGATAACCCTACATGTGCTCCATAAAATTAAAAAGATATCCTACTTTAATGGGTTAGACTTTCGCGGATTTTGGTGTCATCCGCGAAATCCGCAAAATTAAGTCCCAATGGAAATTTGAAAGGGCCTCATCCACGAAATATTTCTGAACAACTCAATCAACTCAAAATATGTCTATATACTATTTGAATGTTTACTGCGGCATAAAAGAAGCGCTTTACTAGTGATGTGTATTTCAACAACCAACGTGCATGATTTGACAGTAAAAGGCACAAAATCATGAAAATATTGCCACCCAACAGCGAAATTTAATCCCCTCGAAAGTTTATCCCATTAAAGTAGATGGACTCCTGCTACTACATTTCCCAAGCTAGAAAAGCATATTAGATAACGTATTTTTAAGAGCTGGAGTCTCTAAAAATATTTTACAAAAGAAGAAAACGTAGAAAGCAGGCTGAAATTATGGATATCCGGGTTAAAAATTCAGCTCCTGGGAATTGTTTTTTTTTTCATGAATAGTTGGGCCTTGAACCCCTGTAATTAGTAACGGGAATTGAAATTGTAAGGCCATCAAAACGAATGAGAAAGTGGTAAAATGGTGGCAAAATATGACACCTAGTAAAAATTGCAGTTGAAATTTTCAAAAAAATCTCAGTAATCTTTAACTTTCCTATTATACTTGGAAAAACTTCAAAGGAAATAACTTCCGCCATTTTCACGAATTTATGATAAACTTAAGTTTAAATTTCTAAAAACGACATCAATTTCCCAAGAAAGCTTCCAAATATTATATCTTCAATAAATCATGAAAGGCTCTACCGCTTTGTATTCAGAAAAATTTTTATATCTTAAAAATCTTCAGATAATGAGAATGTATTTTTTAAACAGATTTTAAGATCGAAACATAACTTAAACATTGATGTATGAAAATTTGATTACGGTCATCATAATCAAACTTTAGTTTAAAGGTTTTATTTTTAATTAAGTGTTCCCGTTTCATATTAGACACATATTTCATATCAGGACAGTGTCTCCCTATTGTTATATTATGCTGATATAGGCAAAAAAATATTGTTTTTCCCCTTTCTGGCCAATCTTACTCCACATCCATGTCAATCCAATGTGAAAAATCTTATGAATTAAAATTGATGAGTAAGCAAACGATATCACTCTTATTTAAAAACAAAACCTTTAAACTTCGATAGAACGATAAAACACTTTCTTGTATTATACTTATTATTTACATGAAAATGGTTCTTTTTCCCTTTAAAACACAATAAAAATACTTGAAAGTCTTTGTTTCATGTTAAACGGATTATTCAGCACCGGTTATCGATTACGAAGGGACACCATTTTCTTCTAGTTCTTCGTATAAAAAATTATATACACGATAAAAAATAGTGGATCATCTTGGTGATGTAATCGAGTATAACGTTTGCTTTCCGTTTTGTACAAAATCTGAAAAATAATAAACAGTGTTATGATAAAAATGTCTCTAAAGAATTTCAAAGCTTGTTTTTGAAGAACTACAAATATAATTGGGAAAGGTATTTGGGAAGTGATACTCACAAAGAAGCCAGTACAGTGTTAATAATTTACGTCAAACGGCAAGTATTCATGACATGCACCATTGCAATGTCTTCTGACATTACATCAGGGGCCCAATAGCTGATTGGTTGTAAGTGACGTAAAATCAGTCAATACGTCACTTTCAACCAATCAGCTGTTGGGTCCGTAGAAGACATTGCAATTCATGATATGCACCACTGGAGAGCCTTCTGAGAACTTTTAAAATCTTCCACCCAATACGTCACTTAAACAATAGAAAAAGTGACGTATTGGGTGGAAAATTTTAAAAGTTCTCAGAAGGCTCTCCAGTGGTGCATATCATGAATACAGTAGGGGGTCTAATAAACAAAAATTAAAAAAATAACCACTTTTTTGTTATCTATCTATTTCTCAGGATCTTTCAGATAGAAAACTTATTTTTCAAAACTTTTTGAAAATCTTTTTTGAAGGGGTTTGTATTGAAAATAGACGTCATCATAAAATGTCCCCAAAAGGGTACAAAACTTTTCAAATCGACTGCTTGTTTTTTTTGGTAGTTCTTGGACCCAAAAGGAACCTATGTCAAATCCCAGCCACGTATGATTTATTTCGAGATCAGGGCCTTTTTTGAGCTCATTCTATCATAGTCATTTAAAAACACTGGCATGAAAGGCTTTTCTCTCTTTTTATTGTTAAAAGATGGAGCTTACGTCCCAAAATCGATTTGCAAACTTTTTAATCACTTGATTAGAAAATGGACCAATCCCAAGAGGAGATTTTGGTAACGTGATCAAAAAGTATGCAAATCGCAACTTGTTTTTTGTTAGTAACAAAAGAAAATTGAACAAAAAGTTAAAACAATACATTGCCAGACCAGGGTTTTTTATAATTAATGACTATGATTCTATCTAACTATAAGAATTGTGTACCTCATAAAATCAAATTCTTCAAAACATGTCAATTGTTTGCTTCTTCGCACGCATCAATCCAATCACTGTAAACATCCACAGGTTCCGAAAGATCTTTTGATAACCAAACATATGGTAGTCAAGGAAACTAACATGTGGTGGGGTACTTTCACTGGACCAAGCTATGTCCGCCATCTTTGATCGGAGGTTTTTTGGAATTGGGTACCCGAGAAGAAGTCATTGCAATGTTAAAAATTGACGTCTAACGGTGCTACGTCATCAAAAGTATTCCAGGAAAAGTAGATCTAGCGCTCTCGATGCATTTTCACCGCTATTGAGTAATGCTACTATTAGGATACCACTTTAAAAAAAAAACTCTGATCAAAGATTTTTCTTGGTCAGGATTGAAAAACTTGGTCCAGAGTTATAAAGGTCGGTGGGTACAGTTCAGTTCAGTTGAAACAGAGTATAATTTTCATCGACCCTTGTCATCATTTCATTAAAAGACATATGGCTAGTAAGCAATAACTCCAATTGAAAACTTGATCAATTACGATACATGTACTTGCCTGGAAAATGTTTCACTATACGTAGGTCATATTTTAGAAAGGCAGGGCAACGGCTATTGATAGCCAAAAAAGGCACTTTTTTAGTATTTTTCGATTGAAAAGGCTATTTTTACCAACATTTTAGTGATTTCAGAATAGGGCAGCTTCCGGTAATTGGAAATAAAAGGGCATGAAAAATTGCCTGACACAATTTGGAAAGAAATGCAAAGAATGCCTCAGAAAGACAGGTTATTTTTTAAAATATGCTCTTTTTAAACAGTTTTCAAATCAAGGTGAATTGTGCAGAATTTTGAGACGGGAAAACCTATTTAGATACTTCACTGAGAGGAAAAGGTACTCTTTTTAAAGAAGAAAAGGATACATGTGATATTGGTTTGATAATCTTCCGAGCATACGCGACACGAAATATGCCCCACGTTTCGAACTTTGTCCCTGAAAATAAATAAAATGAAAATACGATGGTCTTTCAAATTACATCAAGAAATATATTCTCCCTCAAAACAAGAAACATCATTCATAACAAAAATATCTCTTCAGTGTGCGTTAAAAAAGATGTGGATAATTTTGTACAAAAACTTCCTGGGCGACTATCAGCAAAAAAAAAAACCTGTTTGCATTGTCCGCCATGCAAAAGTAACGGTTGTTCCAGCTACAGTGAAAACTCTATCTGCACTTGAGGATAAAACTCCTGTCATTACTCTCATAAAAATGTGGTGACTTTCATGGGCTCTAACCGCGAATGTTTCTAGTCCTTGATTTATCTAAAAGTCAGAACGACAAGAAATAACTCGCGAGTCGTTGATGACGCAAGCAATCGACAAAAGAAAGCAATTAAAGATCAAGAAAAGCTGTAAATTAGCAAAAACGATAGTTCGCCAATCTTGGGGATGAGCAAAAATCAATATTGAGTTAGTCGGTCTCATGAGTCTCATGAGTCTCTATGAATGAAAACTCCCTGGAGTGGCAAACATGAAGAAAAGGGAGAAAAGCTAAAAATTCACACCCTGGAAAAATACGTGAATTGTTTCATTTATATCAATCATAGGCACTTTTAGCCCTGTTAGACAAAACCCGCTTTTTTATCGCGTTTTAATAAAAAAAATTGGTAAAACACCCCATGGTTTCTTTGGAATGTCGTTTGAAATATTTGTGAAGCCAGTTTTTAGACCAATTTATGCCATTCCAGAGCCGGAGAGGTCCGTTACATGTTTTTTTAATAAGCTTACAAAAATTCGAAAACAGGCTCAGAGAGGCTTAGGTTGAGGGCTTGACAAGGCTGAAAAATGCTTATAAGGATGCTTATATCCCAAGCTGAAACTTTAGGGAAATTCCGACCATAATCCTAAACAATCCCAGCAAAAAACAGTGCTTGGTTCAGGAAAACACATTTTTTGTAAGCTCAAGGCAATGCTTAGCCTATGCTTAAATTTGTGCAATATTTAGCCTAGATATGCTTATATAAATGCAATGAAAAAGAAAAACATGTACGTAGCGCTCTTTTTTGACCAGAAACTCAGCCATACCACCGCCACCGCAAATTTTATTCTGTAAGCGGCCCAAGCCCTGATTTAGCTGCCCAAGACCTGATTTACCGGCCCAACACCTGGGAAACTTTGCGACTTTTGACTAAAGGCTTATTTAGTCAAATATAGATTTTTGAGACTTTCATTCCATGACAAATGTTACTTTCCATATTTCTTTTCCTCCTTTTTTATTCGTTCGGTTCGCTATTTCATAGAGCAATTTTAATCAAAACAAACAGCCCAATGTTTATGTCTCGAGTTCCTTTTGTTTAGACTATCCGCGCGGCCCTTGAATTTTGCCGTTGGTCGGTCTTTTTTTGTAAAATGCCGCTATTCTGTTGATTATGATTACGGAGATAACGGAGGCAACTTTCCGAAAGAAGTTTTGAAATTATCTCCATTATTTTTAAAATGTAAACTGAGCAAGCCGTAGCAAAATTAAAGATGGCTGACGAAGCGACGATGAAAGTGAATGCGAAAATTTTCATCGATTTTTGATGATTTTTAAACTTTGACGTTAAGAGGTGGGGGGGGGGGGTGGTTTTCAAATTAGCGTCAATTTGACGTTAGTCGTGGGAAGAATCGATATGTGAGTGACCCCTTACGGTAATGCTTTGTAAGAAGGAAAACCCGTTGAAATTTATTAGCAATTGTTCGAAAAGATCTCTGTCTCTGCTGAGAAAACCAAGAATAAAGATCTTGCTATAAAATTTACGTTTTCTAGTTTTAGAAAAGTACCGTAACTTGGTCTAATTGTCGACACCCCTCCTCTAATTCTGACACCCTTTTTATCAGCTGAAATTTATAGAAAGGTTGAAACTGTTTTTCTTTGCTTAGTAGTCAGAGAGGAATAATCCTTTCTCTAAAGAAGGGTGTCGAATTAGACGAGGGATGTCGATATTAGACCAACTTACGGTAATATACAGAGGAAATATTTTCGTGTTTTTTCTACATATATATATAGTCATCTGGGGTAATTACGGGACAGTTAAAATTAAGGGGTAAATACGAACACCCCTAAAAATGGTGCTATTATTATAAATTTGGATTCGGATGGAGAGGATTTTGGAGATTTAGTCATGCAGTCATTCTAGCTGCTAGAAAAATGTCTAGTTAGATTATTCTAACATATACTTTTGATGATTCAACAAAAGTTTCACATGTCACCATGAAAATCAATTTTCGTAGTTTTAGAAGGAACTTTTCAAGCTTTAGTGTCAGGAAGAACTGCAATCACTTTGATTATATTTTGACTGAATTCTGACATCAAGATACTATGGTTTGAAATTATAATAGTCACATTATCAAACAAGGCACCTTATCTCTAAAAAGTGTGTCCCATATTTACCCCGTAGTCAAATCTTAATCTTGGGGTAATTATGGGACACTAAAGTTTGAGTTTGAAGTGTTTATTTTTTATAAGAAAACTACAAACTTGATTTTCTAGTTTAATGGAATCATAACTACACTCTAAGTCTTTCAAAACCTGCAAAGGTTTGCATCTAAATATACTTCAGTTGGTCTAGATTGCTCTATAGAAATATTATTGATTGAAGTGTCCCGTTATTACCCCCAAATGGGAAAAAGGCTCTTTAGAATAATTTTTAGGAGCATCTACTTATATTCAAGGAAAAGTAATAAATCTTGTGTAAAGGTCATACTCTGATAAATGAAATATCAAAAAATCGGATCTCTAGGATTAATACTTTTAGAGTAATGCTCAAATATGTCAAAATCGTCCCGTAATTACCCCAGATGACTAGACTACGTTCTGTAAAATACAACTATGAAAATCAAAATGGAGACAAGCATTTTCAGTGGATCATGGATTTTCTTCATCATCCAAAATTCAAATTTAAAGCTTTCTACCCTTTATTTTCTGGTAGAAAATGGTACCCTTTATTTTCTGGTAGAAAATGGTATATTTGTTTTGTTGAAAGTATTATCTTTCAAATTCACTTTATTACAGGGGGGGGGGGGTCAGTACTAAAATCCAAGACATATATGAGTACTACAAGGTTTTTTGACGATTTTTGACATACCCCTACCTAATTTTTGAAAAAGGAATTTTAGTACACATGTACTAAAATTTATTTTGACATTTTAGCATAGTGACCACCTAAATAAGGCTTATTTTGGAATTTGGTTCAAAGAATGCGGGTCTTTGGACTTTCAAAAAAATGCCAACTCTGGTTATTTAAGCTGTCAATGAACCTGATCTATCTCTATCTATTCTAGATAAAGACTCAGAAACAGTCAAGACACTTTTGCTCTGCTCTACTTTAGTTATTGCAAATATTGATTGGTTATTTTTTACCTCTAATTTACAGCTTGCTATTTCTTTTCTATCTAGTTATCCACGGTTCTTTACAAAAAACAAAGCATTCAACTTCGAAAACATTTTTTATTCCATAGTACATAAAAGCAGAACAATTAAATTGAAACATGGGTGTTTCACGGCCCCAGAGGAACCTTTTTCTTCAGTTGAGATAAAATTTCCTATTGAAATGCTAATGGGGATAGAAATTCTATTGTTCCAAGGTTAAAAACCCAGTGGGGATATGGTTTTGGAGTGCAATTTTTAAACATGGAATTTTGAGTGGGGATGAAATCAAAGTCAATTTCCCAGTGGGGCTGAAATTCAAGGGTATTTTACCACTGGGGACAAAATTTTTGCTTAATTTGTGACACAGGGACATATTTAAATCTTATATAGAGAGTTTTTGTTTTTTCATTTTGCCTAAAATGCTCAGTCAATAGTTAAATTTCCTAAAATTTCGGTTGGTGTAAAACGCAGGTCACAGGTCACAGGTCACGGGTCACAGGTCACAGGTCAGTGTTGACAGGTCAGCTTTGATTACTGTAAAATACAAAGAAAATGTTTGAAAAACAGTTGTTAATGTCAATGATATAATTCCAAAGGTATTTTATTGATCTAGAACTATTTTAAAGCTAAAAATCTACCCACGTGTTTACCACGTGATTTCGCGTTTTATGCCGTGTATAACATGGACCTGTAATACTTTGTATTATATATTACATCTATATCACACATGCAAAAAAGTTATCTTTTCAATGTTCGCATGTTACGAATGTTATATACAAAGAATAAAGAAATATTCGAATATCGATCTCACCTTTGCCTTAAACAGCCCCTAACAGGAAAATAGCTATTTCACAATCACTAATGTCATATCTCATTTTATCTCCTGCATCACCTTGGGTATGATAACAAGAATTGATGAAAATAGCGTCAATGGGATTATATTCTATAAATGTTTTAATATTTTTATCCCCTGCTTCGTATTTTTGATAAAATGACGTCACTATTTTCATCTCTCTAAAACAGCTCTCTTGGAGTATTTATTGTTTTCAAAACCTGTCAATCTATATCCACTTGCAGCATCGGCATCCTATTACGCATGATAAATATTTTATTGTTAATTGGTGTACAAAACCTCATACTTCGAGATAACATCATTATTTACATAATTTAAGTGTCATTTGTTGTCAATTTTTGGGGTTGATGATTTGTCGTTTAAGTCTTCTAAATACAATATTTTGATATTACATTTCCATTACATATAATATTTGCAGGAACTTTTGTTATGAGTTGTATGTTATGAGTTGTATGTTACAAGTGCGTTACAGTTTTCCGGTCTGTAATTTGTATGACCTGTGACCTGTGACCCGTGACCTGTGACCCGTGACCTGTGACCCGTGACCTGTGACCTGTGACCTGTGTTTTACACTAACCGCTAAAATTTGGTGGTTTTTAGTACTCATGTACTAAATTTTTTCTTAAATTTCTTGAAGACCCCACCTAATTTGGGATTTTAGTACACATGGCCAGACGGTGTCAATCGAACAACAAAACAAAAATCGCAATCGAACCAATCGAACGTAATCGAACGCGATCGAATAATTGCGATTCGATTGTCGAACGTAATCGAATCTCAATCGAACGGCCGATTCCTGGGTAATATTTGATTTGATTGTGTTCGATTGCGTTTGAGTAAGGTTAGATTGGTTCGATTGATTGTCAATTACATTGGATTAATCTTCGATTTCGTTCGATTACGATTATGTTCGATGAGTTTGATTGCGATTAAATTAAATTGGATCACTCTGTTAGAGCTTTTTAGCGTGGTCGGCCGAGCGCTTAAGTACCATGCCAAAGCGAATAAAATCTAATACAATTGAATCAATCGAACGTAATCAAATACAATCGAACGTAATCGAAGCAATCGAACAGCAAATCCTGGGTAATATTCGATTGCGATTCGATTGCGTTCGACAATCGAATTGCAATTATTCGATTGCGTTCAATTGCGTTCGATTGATTCGGCGTTCGATTCGTTCGATTGACACCGTCTGGACATGGTACTAAAATGCTTTTAGGCTTTTTTTGTAATACCACCACGTCACTAAGGCCGATGGAATTTAATGTTATGAATAAAAACCTGCCGCATCAAGTTGTCATTATTTGCCATTTTCTCGAAAAGTTGTCATTATTTTTCTTCCCACTTGAGCAGAGAACAAAAATTTTCGAAGTTGATATCAAAACAAACGGCCCGTGGCTTTTTTAGATTGTTAACAACCCGAACGGCCCTCTAGTAGTCTTTACCGTGTGAATTTAATTTTGTCATATTGTGGAGATAAGGGGTCACTCACATATCGATTTTTCCTGCAACTAACGTCATTGTGATGCTATCTGAAGAACCCCCCCACCCCCCTTTCTTAGCGTCATTTACATAAATATACCAAAAATCGATGAAAGTAATTTTTCTTCTCTATTACAGATATTGATATTCCAGCCACATTGATTTTTGTGCTTCGTTTCGCACGGTTTAAAAACAAGTGGTTTTGACTTAATGACTTTCACATTTTGTTCCTCCCCAGTTCCTCAGCGCGGCCCTTGTATATCAAAATACGGCCCATCTATTCTTTATTGCGGTATCTCTGTTTTTATGATTAGGGAGATAATAACATAATCCTACAAACGTAACGAAAGGGTATTGGATATCATCTCTGTTATATTTTATGCGTTTGAATTAAGATGGCAGGCAGTTAGTCACACTAGGAAATTAAGCTTTCAGAAAAAACAACATCAGTCATCTACAGGATACATTTCAACAACAAGGATGAGAGTTACCTGAATCAAGTTTGCAAGACAATATTAATTAAAACTTGAAAGTTGGAAACAAAATAAACGATAAACGATAAACAGTTTAAACAAGAAACAAGTAAACGATATAGCGCTTTCGCAGCATTAATCATTGATACGCATTTTGGCGGGACGCTAGTGTGACTAACTGGCAGGTGTAGCGAAGGATGGAATACAAAATGTTACAGGTTTGAAAATCGATATTCTGTTGAAATTTCTTAGCGTCATAGGCTCTGACCCCCCCACCCCCTCGCGTCACAATGACGTTAGTTGCAGGAAACATCGATATGTGGGTGACCCCTAACATTATATAATTCTCTAGCGGGAAGAAAAAGATTTATCTCTTTAAGCTCGTTCAAACGGGATAACCAAAAGAATCAATAAAAACACGAGAGTTCCGGAGACACAAGAGGAAACGAAAAATCTGGTAAAAATAAATGTTTATGGGAAAATAATGAATATTGAATAGTGAAAACTTGGCCGCATCGAATTCTGAAAATCGTCATTACGGTAAACATATCATTAATTTCCATCAGCCTAAAAGTCATGATGATGTCTGAAATTTTAGTACCGACCCCCCCTGTTTATTATAGCCGCTAAAATTTATATTCTTCAAATATTATGCATTATGACTTATGCAATATGCATTATGTTTTATGCATTTTGGACCTGCTGCCGATAATTTAAACGATAAAAAATCTTCTTACATTTTTACATCACAGGATTGCTCATGATTGCAAAATGGACAGTTGAATTGACTTTCCAATGTTCCAACCATCTTTCTTCTGGGTGGTGGCTTCCTTTTAGCACGTCTTCTTCCCATGGTTTTCGATCTCCAATCTTGGCAGCAAATCAAAAATGAAAAAATATAGCCGCCTTCGTCCGACTTGAGGATCGCAGTCACGATACCATTTTTGTTGCTGACATAAGCAAAATATATTTCCGCTTAAAAGATTAACCGGCATTCGGATCAGGTCGGGTTAGCGTGGTACATGCGGGATGGACAGTGAAAGCGACTGTCCCGCTTTTCTTCGTGCCCGCCCAACAACAACAATTTTACAGACCAAAAAATTTTCCGTCACCTTCGAATGTCCCGCGTCGCACCCAAAACGACTATTTTTGACTGTCCCGCTTCGTACCCAAGACGACGCTTGTCGACTGTCCCGCTTCGTACCCAAATTGGAATTATGCCACACCCCTTCCACTGTCCCGCTTCGTACCCAAATTGGAATTGTGCTACACCCTTCCACTGTCCCGCTTCGTACCCAAACAGGAATTATGCCACACCCTTCCACTGTCCCGCTTCGTACCCAAACAAGAATTATTTCTTACTTATCTTGTGTATTGAATGGAACATTGATTAAAACATTTTCATGTATATGCAAAGAAAAATTGTGCATTTCTTGTATTTCGAGAGGAAAATTACCGTAAAGAATTTGTTGTATATTCCAAGGTAAAACCATCTAGTGGTGCGGAAAGAAGATCTTGCATTGTTAAAACTATTTTTATGCTAGGAGTAGTTTAGTCATCGTGTCTTGTCATAGCCAGGAAACCCTCAGCCCACGCGAGCCAGCGAAGCTGGCGAGGGCCGGGTATCACCCAAAGTCGGTTGCAGGCAAAAAAGTGCTGCACAAGCTGATTGGTTAAAATAGAGACCGAGTTTGTACTAAAACAATAGCAAACTAAAACAAGTTTTACAATCGGGATATCACGAAAGACATTTGCCTATAAAAAAAGTTAAGGTGGCCATCCACTGGAAATTGAAAAATCGACCTTTTAACTTTAAATGTTGATTACTCAATGACTATAAATGATATGGGCTTGAAACTTCCAGGTATTATTATTTATGACCTAAAGTTAATATTAAAAAAAAAAATTAAAAAAAAAATTGGAAGACGGGGGTTTGGTACGACTTTTCAGTAAAATCAAAATAATCTTGTGTCAACGTTTTAGAGAGAACTACAAATACTTGGTTAATGATTTTTGGTATGTTGAGGCACTTTGGGACAAAGAATGGAATGAGCGAAATTTTTTTTTGAAAAATCCAAAATCCGGGGGTAAAAGCCAAAAAAACAGTTTTTTCAAAATATGAGATCTGAAATTAGTTAAATCTGAAAAATCCTTCGCTCATTCCACAGCTCTCATAGATGTGGAAATACCCTGAAAAAATCAGACCAATCGGACAACTACATCCTGAGATTTTTCCGCCACAGTGATTGCGAACCCCCAGATTTGCGTTTTGAGAAATCGTGCTTTTAAAACATAAATTGCGGTTAAATGAACAGATTATAGTTTTCAATAGGGATTTTTTTATGATTTGAGCCTATAAGGGAGTTTTCTACATTATTTCAAAGGAAATAAGGATTAAAACTATTTACAGTGAAAATTTTGGCCAATTTGAGTGACATTGATCATTTCCAGAAAACCGCAAAACTTTGAAAAAAGACTGCAAAACTCATTTTCACCACGAAAACCACCCCGAAATGTAAATAACAATGCCCACATTCATTGTAAGACTATTTTGGACTATTCCTATCAGCAGGGAATCAATTAAATTAAAATATTCATTCAAAAAGCTCTGGAACTGAAGACTCATTATCGTGTTACAGGGCACTTTCACTTTCACTTTCATGCCATCGCTGAAAACACATGAAACCGCCACATTCTAATCCCACACATTTGAAAAAGTAATTTGAAGATGATTGTGTTGTTTTTTAAGAGATTCCTGGCAAAAAAACATTAAAATAGCACCCAAAAAAGAATAAACAAGCAAACAAAAGTTCTACATACCTTTGGCGCACTACACAAACAACCGACCGTGCTCTTAATCAAAAGAAATCACAAGTTACATCATGATTAAATATTCCTTAGAGCTTTACAAACCTCCTTGTATAATAAGAGAACCATAAAACATCATTTACAGCAACAAATGTGGATGAAACACTCAGCAAAAGTCAGTAAGCTTCATCCTCCAAAAAACCATCTTTCTGTCTTTAAAATTCACCTCAAAATTCGAGGGCGGTCATTGTTTACAAGATTTTAAAACTGAATATGGGTACACCAAGCGACTTCAAACCTTCTAGAAATGTTTCTAGCGACTTGAAGACGACCCGTAAAGATTTTCAAGCCGTTCGAGCTGCTAGAGAAGGTAGAATTGCTGTTTTACAAACGGGCGGGAAACAGGGCGTCTGTGGGCGAAGCATTAAAAGCTTAAAGGTAGGTGTTTTAAAACCTAAAATTTTCTGCTTATTCTTTACTTTTATGAATTGAAATTTTCAGAGGTTATTCCAGAGAAGTTATACTTGACTTTAAGCCAAAAAAATAAAAAACCACCAAAAAAGTATCACTATTTTCAAACTCAGTGGATGGCCACCTTAATAACTTCGCTATTCTTCATGCTTGAATAACTTAACTTCGTTCGCTTTTTAAATTTCTCTCTCTGTGTCCCATGGTCCCATACACACTACAATAATATATTTGTCTGATCATTTCACCTAAATAAGCTTGGTTCTTTAGTTCAGATATTTCTTTACAAGAAAAACAAGCCTTATTTCGATCAATGGTCAAACAAGCAAGTGGTTTTTGTTCGAAAATGAATAAAACAAACCAATAAAGTGCCTCATGTTTGGCTCTCGTAGATGTGAACAAGCAGCTGTAAACATAGACGAGAAAAATGGTAGAGCTTGCAGTGAAGGAAAGAGAAGACTCTCTGAAAGAGAAAGCGATTCGAAGATTACTCGCTGGTTACTAATTGCTTGTGAAATTTTTTAAATTGAATTGAATTTAGTTAAACACTGCTTATAGGTGAAAGTATTATGTGAAATGGAAATTGTTAAAATGGTTTTATTTCATGGTCTATATCAGTCAGGCAAATCCTTGCATTTGCACGGGGTGTGCATTTGCAACGGGTTTTCCCGACCCTGTGCAAATGAGCTAGAACGCGTCAGGCAAATACGTCAATTTCAACTTTAAAGTGAAAACGGGGGAAAATGAAGACGAACGGGGTTTTCATTTTTTCTTTACGAGATTCTTCATTCGTTAATAAAGAATTGTGTCCATGGAAAAAAAATTCCACCCTTGCAATCTTTTTTAATCAAGCAAAATATTTTTGGTAAATTTGAGTATTTCTAAACGCCCGCGTCTAGATCGCGCGATTTCGCTACTCGCAAAATTTACATACGGAACCCGCCCTTACCGGCTTTCTTTATGATGCGAACGGCCTTGAGGATCGTTAAAATGCGATTTTCGTATTTGCGTTAGGTCGATATAGAATACTATTCAGTGATACCTAACACTCCTAAAAATACACCCCTGCATCAGAATCATATCCATATTTTCTTCCCAAACATTAGACTTAGTTTCACTGCTAACAAAAACGACTGATCCGATTATTTCAATACTTTGAAAGTTCAAGCTCAAATAAAGTTTTTACTTTTCTTTTTATTCAGGAGAAATGGATCAAATGAAGCGGAGACGGTTTGTCAATATCACAATCATTACGGACTGCTTTCACTAAACTCAAGGAGTGACTGAAAGCCTGAGACAGCGTAAGTTACATTGTTGTCTGCATGAAACAATTATCTCATCTAGATCTATGTTGAAATCTAGATCGATTTTTGTGCTTCCCATCAATTAAGTGTGCGTTACTTGTTACCGTAACTTCGGCAGTTTATCCACAGACTTTTGAGCGACAATCACTTTGTCTAGTTTCAAGCTTAACAAAATCTACCGTACCACGGATCTTCCACAGTCATAACTTCAATTTTCATTCTTTATTTAGTGTGCCGCCACCAATGTTACCGATTGTTAATGTTACCATTATGAGCTGTTCAGGGAGAGCGTGTTGCTCGAGAGTCGTGAAGAAGAAAATAAGAACCACCTTTTTTGTTAAAGTTAACAATTTATAAAATAATATACGTTACGAAATAAATAGAACATTAAAAAAAGTGGCCAAAAATAAAAATGAGGCCATTGATCATTACAATCAAATTAATAGAATATAGACTGTAACTTCGTTGGTCTTTCTTTTCTTTATGGGCGTTGTTTTCATTCTCTCATGCACATACACCACTGTCTCAGTGCCGCCCCGGTGGAGCTTTTTCCTTCAGTGTGGATGAAAATTTCTATCTAATCGTAGTGTCCAGACGATTTTTGGCTGAGTTTTCTAGTGGGGCGGGGGGCTCCACCGGATCTCTGACACGAGGGTATTCTCCAGAGGGTTTCCGTCATATTCTCGCCCTCGCCAATGAATGTGTATCATTATGATATTAGAACGTTGGAAAATGTGGAAAATAAACGTCTAACCTGGATATGATCACAATTGTGTTCCCATAAAAAATGAAAACTGAAATAAAAAAGAAAAAGAAGAAACGGCGAGAGAAGAATTGTTGTATTGTAATTCATCCTATCTTGACCACTGGAGAACTAAAAATAAGTATGGAGTGGCGGAATCGGGATTCTGAAACACCGTTATCTCACAATGCCCGTATTCTAAGTTTCGTATGTTCCGCATTCGAAAATCGAAAGTATGGCCGCGCGGATAAACTCCTTCGCTACAGCCTCACGCCCAGCATAAGAAGGAACGATTCTTGTTTTCCAAATCAAAATACAAAGACAATGAAGAAGGATTACCTGGCATATCTTATTGAATTTGATTCATCTTCTTGATATTGATTCTAAACAAAAAGAATGGTGTTAATTGATTGTAAAACCATTGCAAAATCTTAAATTTTTTTTTAAAAAACCCAGTGTATTTGCACCGGGTTTTCGCGCTACTTTCGATTTCGACCCGTTGCAAATGCAACGTAGCGGACCCCGTGCAAATGCAAGGATTTGCCTGACTGTATATTCATCTTTAAAAACTTAGGTATTGTATGTTCTTTAAAACAGGCTGCTTTTATGTATACCATTTTTTTAAAATAAATTATAAAACCAAATATGTTAAATTATGCAACCAACCGCGAATTTTTAAAACACGAGAAGTAAAAAAAAACGTTTCAAGAGTCTCGACAATTCTCGGCATAGTTGGGTGATACCCGGCCCTCGCCAGCTTCGCTGGCTCGCGAGGGCTGAGGGTTTCCTGGCTAGTCTTGTCATCGTGTCTCTCAGGTACCTAATAGCCGTCCCACCCCCGCTAATTAATTTTTCGAAAATTTTCCACCCAGCGGCAATTCTTATTTCAACCCCCCCCCCGCTTATTAATTTTTGGGAAAATGTTTTTGAAAGTTCCTTCTTTTGTCCTAATTCTGCTGTATTAGCCTCCTTTTCAAAAATTTTCAACCGCAGGACATTTTTATTCCAACCCCCCCTGCTTATTAAGTTTTGAGATTTTTTCCAACCCCTTCCCCCGCTTATTCCAATCTCCCCGGCTATTAGGTACCCGAGAGTAAGCGAAGGCATTCGAGGGTGAATTTGAAACACTTTAAATAGCTTTGGAAATTTGCAAATTAGATATCTAAAAATAGAAAGGAAAAAAAGAAAATGAGTGTCAGTTTTAACCCTTTAAGGTCATTTTTTCTAAGTTTTTTAAAGAAAATTGCTAGTTCAAACTTTAAAGGCTTATATCTCCGGATCTAGAAGGAGTTAGAAGCTCATTTATTGCCCGTTGAATAGCTTAGAGTCTTCTCTTTCTCAGTCAAAATCTCAAAAAAGTAGATTTCTGTCAAATTTTTGCATTTTTCTGACTTTTCAGCTTAAAATCTCGCTGAAAAGACTCACTTTTGATTTATTTTTTTACTTGGCCATGAAGCTCAATTCGATTCCTACGAGTTATACCAAAATCGACGATTTCTAGCTCAAACTAGGCATTACAGGACAGCTTCGCCCTCCTACATAGCCCATGTCTGATATATACGACATTAGCACTTAAAGGGTTAAAACGCTCTTAAGAATGTTCAAAAAAGGAAGATTAGAAAAAAGAAAGAAAAAATTGACCAATTGAAAGATCAATACCGAAAAAGCGGGAAAAAGAGTTGCCGTGTGCTCAGAAATCGCTTTATGCGAGAATGGGAGAGTTTACATTGAAGCGTATTATGATATAGCTGTATTTGGTAATATAGTTTGCCCGATATCAAAATAGTGCAAGCCCAAAAACAAATCTGAACTTTCATTTACTATCGTAAACAAATGCTAGTTACATAACCGATTGAGCTAACTGGTAAAAGATATGAGTATGTCTTTGGAAATAGTTTTCCCAATATCAACAAAGTATCAGTCCAAGCATAGATTCGAGCTTGCGTTTACTGCCGTGAGCAGGGCTTATTACAAACACCCTATCCAATCTAGCTAACTGATCATAGCATCAGTAATGCACATTCTAAATTATAGTAGTATATCTGGAAATAGTTTCCCCATTCTCAACAAAGTATAAGTTCCAGTCTGAATTTAGACGATCCTATCGTCTACACAAGATCACTAAAAAGGGAATAGTTTAGGAGAGGCGTGATAAATTCGGGTGGAGTAAGCAGTGGCGGAGATGTTTACAGTGTTTGTTCCAAAACTCTACCGCCACTTTTTTCCCGTAAACCGCCCTGACGCCCTAACTCTTTCTCGCATTTACTTTAAACGGACGATAGCATCGTCTAGACTGAATTCAAACCTGCGTTTACTTCCGTGAGCAATACTAGTTACAGGTGCCACAACCCATCAAGGTAGTTTGTCACGTGGTTATTAGTCGCTAGCATACGCTTAATATTATTAACACACCAAACAAAATAGTTTTCCCTATTTCGACCAAGTACAAGTACCAGATCGAATTCGAACCAGCGTATAATGGCCCGAGCAATTTTAGTTATCTAGTTGAGCTTGCTGACCTTTACAGATTCTAATCTTTTTAGTAGGTATTTGGAAATATTTTTCCCCGTTACCAACAAACTCCCAGCACTGATTTTAGTAACGCTAGCTACAGACGCCCTATATCCGATCTAGCTGGCTGGTCATTTGCCGTAATTTGAAGATTCTAAATGCTACTAGTAGGTATTTGGTAGTAGTTCCCCTTATATCAACAAAGTACCACTTTAAATATGAATTTAAGGGCTCTGACCATGATTTGTTCATAATTGACATGTATTTCATTCAGTAAATTAATGTATGGATCCGTGCTACTTTCAGATGCTGCCAAATACCAACTAAAACGTTTGCAGAAAGTTCAAAACGCCGTGGGGGGTGTGCATATGGAAGGATCACGTAATCTTACGTAAAGTTCCTTTTAGTATGTAGTCTTCTTAAAGAATTTACAGAAAAAAAAATGATGCCAATGAAAAAAAATGTGGCTTTATCACAAGCATAATTGGGCTTGATTCCAAATAGCGAAGCAAGAATGAGTCTAGTTCAAGTATCCCAAAGTAACGTGTAAGTGTCGAAATGATCAAATAAGAGAAAAATTGCACTCTAAGGGTGTAAAATTGTAACCATATTTTGCCTGAGAATAGTCAAAAATTTTCAAGAAGATGTCTGCAAGGATCGATTTTTTGACCAAATTCATTTCAATTTTGCCAAAGTTTCTCTGCACTATAAGGTTCCGATTTAAAAGGCTTAATCTTGAGCCGCACGTCAGTTGTTTCTGAATTGAGTGTTTCCCCCGGGTTTGTGTCAAAAATTAACTTTTTTAGCTTAGAGAAATAATTTTTGTTGCCAATATGGAAAAAAAAATTGAAGAAAGAAGGAACTAACAGGTTTCTGGAAAATGTTTTCTGACAACAAGAACCTTGGGTGTCCAGTATGTAAGGAGTACCTCTTTTAAACCCTTGAAAGTCTATCAATTCATGATATGCACCATTGCAATGTCTTCCATTCCACCCAATAGCTGATTGGTTGTAAGTGATGTATTGACTGGTTTTACGTCACTTACAACCAATGAGCGATTGGTTCAGTGATGTAATGTCAGAAGACATTGCAGTGGTGCATATCATGAATTGATTATCTAAAAGAGTCCTAAAATCGCACGAATTGTCAAAAATCGACTCCCACAATAGGCCCCCCTCAATAGGTAAGAAAATCTGTAAAGTAGTCTCTTAAAGGGTCGCAAAAACGTCGAAAGATTTTCACAAAAGTTATTAAACCTAGATGAGAGAACCAGAGTAATGTTGTCTCTAAACTAAGTGAAAGGAAACTTAGTAAACAATTTAGACGTGTTTTTTTAAGAGTTTAGCCAAAAAAGTAGAAAGGTCTATGTGTAAATTTTGAATCTGTTTTGACTTTTTTGAATTAGGAATTTGAGTTTTACCAATGGTTGCCGCAGATGAATAAGATGAAAAACAGCCAAAAATAATTGAGAATTTAGTTTTTTAAGTAAAATCAGCTAGGAATTTCAGAAGCATAGAGACCGCATCAAAAACTGTGTAGAGAATCAAACAGACACATGTAAAGATTTTCATTTTTCATTTGTGATATTTCTGACAATCACTAAAAAGAAGCTAGCTAATATAAGTTACCTTTACAAAATTATGTGTAAATTATAAGCCTACGCAGACTAGGTGGATATGGTTAAAGTAGAAGATTTGTTTAAGACTGGATGATATAAATCTGTGTATTCAGCCGAATTTACCTGTTATCACGTATCTGGAACGAGAACTCATATTGGATTTTGCGTCAATTCGTTGTTGTTTGATCCATCAAGATTTACTTGATCAATGTGCTGAAAAGAACATGAAGATTGATGTAGTATCTTGGAAAGCTAACTATCATAAGAACTAAAGTTGACAGAAGTTTGCAATGGAGGTATGGTTACAACCCCGATATCTATCCCCTTGATTTCAAAGTTTGAGAATGTTGAAAGTCATTGATTGGGTAGTCATTATTCTGTAAACTCACTATTATCTAATCTTTCACTTAAAGGTGAAAAAGTTGGTTCGATAAATCATTGTTAAACCTTAGAATGTTTGGTGATTATTCGTTGACATATTCGATTCTAACACTCACACCAGCTCATACCCAAACAAGACACCACCCCACACACTCACAACCCCGTACAATTCACCCCTCCCCACACTTAGTTCATACAAATTAAACCTATGACGGTGTATAATGAGATTGAATTGTTCATTTAAGTCAATTGAATGCTTTGATGAACAATCCATCTGATTGCACTCATAATCAAACATGTGTCAACTCTAAATCAAATCCAAACAAAAAACTTTGAAAAGGAGACTTTTATGAAAAAAGTTTCCTTCGCATAAATCTTGAAAAATGACCTATCAAACCAAACTTTCACACCTTTAAGAGAACAAGAGCCACAAAGATATGGTTAAATATTTCCTCCAATAGCTCAGAGCATAGATTGTAGTCGCAGTCGAACCCCACAGATTATCCTAAAGACCCAACTTAGTAACTTAGATTTATTAAATTTTATATTAAGCAATATCCGATGCAAAACAAAATATAACCATATTCCTGCTAAAAATTGTCGTTATTTCATAGACATGTTCACAGATGATATAAGTCTAAAAACTTGTTAACAAATTGCATGCAAATGATAACCATTTTAACACAAAAATAAATGTATTTTATTCAACTAATATTGGTTTTTACCTTCATTAAGGAAATAAAATCTTAGATTTACAAGTTCATATTATTCTAAGACTCATCTGAGTAAGAAAGTGCCAAAATATCTTGAGACTGTAGGGAATATGGAAATATGGCAATATGAATTTGGGAGATATCGAAATATGTAGTACACATTAGTTAAATATGAAAAACTTCCTTGTCATCAATATTTTAAACCACCATATACCATTCACAAATAAAAAGTTACTTAAAAATTGATCTCCTTCTTTACAGATTTAGATTTCCAGTGCATAACATCTGTTACATTAGTATTCATGTGATAATATACCAAATTGTCAACCTTGAAACTGTCACATTTAGTTACAGTATTGCTAAATGTTTACAACACTTTCCAGCAAACTTTTTTGTGAAATTTGTGTCTTGATAAACTAAACTCCATGCATTTGTATCATTGATCATTAAATCACATCTTGGAACAATAGAGTTCCTTGGTTCAATTATTGCAATGCAAGAATGTTTATCTTTGTTCATATTCTCATTATGTGCAACATTATCATTATATCATTGCCAGCAAGTTACATTGTATTGTCAGCTTTAGAGGTCGTCAAACTTTGTTGAATTTGTAATCCTGGCACCTGAATGTGAAAGGAAAGAAACATTCAAAATTTCATAATGGGAAATAATCTCTTTACAGTAATCAATGCCAAATGTGTGGTCATTCGCTGAAATCTCCCGCAAAAAAAGACTTTAAAAGGGTGAGACTCTGCTTGACGGTTTGAGCTATGTTTGCCATGCATATATATTGAGCCATAGACCTATTTTTAAAGAGGCAGCCATGTTGAATAATTATGTACTCCAGCATAAAAACAATGATACAGCCATGCATAATTACTGTATCATGCATATTTTAAAAATTATGCATGGCTGTATCATTGTTTTTATGCTGGAGTACATAATTATTCAACATGGCTGCCTCTTTAAAAAAAGGTATATTAAAGAAGTTTACGGGAAGGTACAAAAAGGACCACAGAATACGTGCAATAAGATACACTGGGAACATACAATAATGTTCAAGGGGAACATACAATAAGGTTCACAGGGAACGTACAATAAGGTTCACAGGGAACGTACAATAAGGTACAATGGGAACGTACAATAAGGTACCGTGAGATTGGGTAACTTGCATCAGTCAGTCAGTGGAGGCTAACATGCATAGCCCACAAATGAAAGACCTGGCTGGTCATTAAAATACAACTACGCAGCTCTGCTCGCAGCTTTAGTCTACCATTTTTGTTTTGATTTAACTTTGTATTTTAATGACCAGCCAGGTCTTTCATTTGAGGGCTATGCATGTTAGCCTCCACTGATGCAAGTTACCCAATCTCACGGTACAAGGGGGACGTACAATAAGGTACACGAGGAACATACAATAAGGTACACTGGGAACGTACAATTAAATAAGGTTCACGGGGAACATACAATAAGGTACACTGGGAACGTACAATAAGGTACACTGAGAACGTACGATAAGGTTCACTGGGAACGTACAATAAGGTACACTGGGAACGTACAATAAGGTACACTGGGAACATATATACAATAAGGTACACGGGAACATAAAATAAGGTTCACGGGGAACATACAATAAGGTACAAGGGGAACGTACAATAAGGTACAAGGGGAACGTACAATGGACCTTTTTTCAAAGAGGCCACCCTGTTGAATAATTATGTAGTCCAGCAGAAAGGGGAACGTACAATAAGGTATATACAAGGGGAACGTACAATAAGGTACGTACAGGGAACCTACAGGGAACGTACAATAAGGTATATACACGGGGAACATACAATAAGGTACTGGGGAACGTACAATACTGTAAGGTACATGATTGGGGTACGTACAATGATGTATACGGGGAACGGCACAATAAGATACACTGGAACGTACAATAAGGTACACGGGGAGCGTACAAAAAGGTACCCAGGAACACACAGAAAGGACCAACGGAGAGCGTACAAAAGGTACCCTGAAAGCATTCAAAAAGGGCCATGGGTAGTGTACAAAAAGGACCACACAAAACGTACCAAGGGATCCCAAAGAGCGCACAAATGATACAAGGGAGGAGAGCATACAAAAAGGTATATAAACATACAGGGAGTAAAAGCATCTATTATGATCTAGTTTTCTTTTTAGCATCTGGCATCAAATCAAGGCTAAAAATGGGGCACTGAGAAGAGTGCAAGCTTTTCCAAGTTTTCGAAAGCATCCACCGAAGAAGGACTTCAAAATATCTGTTCTGAAGGCACGTTCCAGCTGGATATGGTGGTCTGTTCTTAGCAAACTATAGAAAAAAAGTCTGCTTGAAAAAAGTGGTCTGTTCTACTGAAGATTGAGACCAGCTGGAAAAATATGGTCTGTTCTACTGAAGATTGGGACCAGCTGGAAAATTATGATCTGTTCTACTAAAGATTGGGACCAGCTAGAAAAATATGATCTGTTCTTATGAAAAAATAGTTTGATATCCAAAAAATAAGGTGCCTATCTGTTCTGAGGGAATTTCAAAAAAGTCAAAAGTCTTTGAGATCTGTTCTTTTCCTTCTGAATGTGGTTGCCTGAAGTGGCAGCTGAAAATTCTCCATCTGTGTAGAACATCTTGAAATTGTCGATCTGTTCGCACTGGAAATTAAGTTTCACTTCTTAAAAGTCCTTCAGTCGAGCTTGAATTTAGCCATCTGTTCTTATAAGATTTTGTCAGCCCTGGTAGATAAGAACAGTTAACTGGCATAAAATCAATCACCTGGTAATTTTGTACCTAATGTTCCGAAAGTTTTTTTACCTCCTAGCTGGAAAAATATAACTGTTCTGAAGTAAAAATTTCTCCCCTGGAAAACGAGGAACTGTTCTTAATTTCGGGGAAATCCTTCCGGCTGGCAAATCAGAACAGATATTTGCAAATTTTGGGTCGGTGGCTGCTTCTGAGTTTTGACCGATAATATCTAGACAATATATACATGATGGAAATCAGAAAGAAATTTATGCTCACCTTCTTCTCAAGATAGATCATATGGATTGTATTTCCATGTGTTTCAGCTTCTTTCTCCACCCTTCTTCTCCTCATGGGAAAAACAATAAATTCAGCACAGATAGAAGGATGTATGCTATTTTTTCCCCGCTAAATCTTCGCGACGATTTTTAGTCACGTGACTGAAGGGCCTAGTCATAATGTGCAGCACGAATAAAGAAAACATTAACATCGAAAATGGAAGAAGAAACGGAAAAAGGCCGTTTTAACAAATATTCCCCTTATAGTAGGGAAATATTTAAAAATGAGCTTAAAAGCAAAAAAGGTGTTAAGCCCCAAAATGCCTAAAAATAACCCTTGAAGGAAGAGGTTTGAGTAATTTGGCAAACGAGTCAGCTCAAGAGAAATACATAGCGGGTATAAACCATATCTCCAATTTTAGCACATGAATCTTAAGTTTTTTCTCGAAAAATAAATGATTCTAATTCGAGCAAAATAGACTTGATGTTGAATAAGAATGAAATGGACTTGCCGGATAAGTCTTCTTGAGAATGGGCTTCGATGTCGAACAAATGTCAATAACGGACAACAATGGAAGGGTGTCACCATATTCCCGTTTGATCATGAATCAACAAACTGAAATAAACAAAGTCAACAACCTGATGGTTGAAAACTAACATTTTGAAACGAAATAAAAGTAAGGAGTGTCAGTAAAATATCCAATTTTCAAAAGATGGACGAAAGGTTCAGAGAGAGCTAATTCAAAAGTAAGCAATCGGGAGCAGGAAAGAGCACTATACTTACAATCAATACAGTCTGCCTGATTCAAGCCATCTTTACGAAATTACCAGTATTTGTTAGGTGCAGTCGGATATTCGATATCTTAAACGTTATCGTAGTAAATGGTCTACATGTTGAGTCATAATACGAAATACATATGGAGTACGAAGCGTGAACTGCTTTTGCTGTAGGTGTTTACCAGTACCAATATCTTTGTTGTGATGGTTCTAAAAAGAGAGAAAAAAGAGAAAGCACAGACGGAGAAAGGAGGCAAAAAAGATCCTGCATGAGAAATGGATTGAATGTGATTTGAACCTCTTTTTAGCCCGTCACCGGCTTAAATTGACGTTCTTTTATGTTGCACTCATTCATCATTAGCAATTACTGTTGCTTATATTTCATACTTTTCTTTTCAGTTGGAATTTCTGATGGATTGTTTTTGAATTAAAGCTTTTGTGTTAAATGATCTTTTTGAATTAAAGGTTTCCATTCGGATGAATTAGAAAATTTACAAAGTTTTAATATTTTGATATGCAACCTTAAAATTATGAATTTAAACTGCTGAATCCATCTAAATTTATTGCTTTTCCTGTTTGTAGGTTGAGATCGCTTTATTAGCTAGTTGAGGCTAATGGAGCACATGTTAGGGTAGTAAAGAAAAAAATCAAAGCCTTGAGACAAAAACTGAATGAAACGTATTTTCCGTTGTTTTTGATTGACAAGCACAGTGAAAGAACAATAATAATGATAATTAAAAAATGTGGGCCCAAAATAAAAAACCTAGTATAATAATAACAAATGTAAAAAAAAGAAAAAAATTCCCTTAAGTAAAAATAAATAAGTAAAATGGGTTAGTGAATACTTGCCAAGAAAAACAAAAGAAAAAGAAACGTGACATGTCAGTTTTTAGCTTTTCTATTACCCCCAATGATTTGGAAGATTTGATTTATTCTGATTTTTTTCTTTTTTTACTAGCAAAAATTCGTCAAAAAGTTGCGCATTGATAGTGAAATTACATTTTATGCACAAAACCACCAGCAAATATCTGTCAATTAGAATCGTGGATTTGAAAATAAATCATTTCAGCAGAAAAAGAATTGATTTCCTAATCAATTTCAGTCGTTCCATATATTATCTCCTTAAGATCCCACTAGCAATACTTATTTGATATCAACTATCTAAGAACATCCAAGCAAGAGCTACTATAGTGTCATGGTTAGAACAATACTGAAATTAATGAAGTTAGTAATTTAAAGGACATCCAGAAGTATGAAAAAATATTGGACGTTAGAGCTAATTGATTTTTGAAACTACACAAATTTAGGTAATAAGATTTTGAGGTTAGTGGAACACTTAAGTCACCATAATTCTGCAAAACTGGCAAAGGAAACCTTAGACTGAGGAAAGGCGCAAAAGGAAGATAAAGACCAAGAGTGAAGTAATAGATATTCAAAATATAAAGTGTGCAATGATCCCAGCAGATTTAGAATGATTCAAAAATCAAAACTTCAGCCCCTGGGAACCCTGCACGAAGAACGTGTGTGGAAGTAAATAGAAGAAATGTTAGACTTTTGTACAAAGTGTGGAAGTGACAAAAGAAGGGATATAATTTAGTAACTGTATATATATAGTGAAGATATGTAATATCTGTCATTTTAGAAAAAGAAAAGTATTGATATATAAATAACTCAAATTGATAAAAAATTGATATATACCTTCCTATAATATAGGACTAGGCCTCAGTGAAGCTGAGGATCACAGCACAATAAATAATTTAGTAACTGTAACTAATTAAAATGATTTCTTTGTGTCAGAATCCTTAAATTCTGATACCTGTATACCTGTCAGAGCTACATATCTCATATTCTACAAAGGAAATCTTACACCAAGGGAAGGCACAAAAGGAAGATAAAGACCAATAGTGCAGAAATAGATATTTAAAATATAAAGTGTGCAGTGATCCCAGCAGATTTAGAATGATCCAAAAATCAAAACTTCAGCCACTGGGAACACTGCACGAAGAACGTGTGTGGAAGTAAATAGAAGAAATGTTAGACTTTTGTACAAAGTGTGGAAGTGACAAAGGAAGGAATGTAATTCAGTAACTGTAACTAGTAAATGTGAATGAATTCCTGAATACTGACAGTGCTGCCTGTCTCATATTCTACGCAAAATCTTAACATAGGAAAGCAGAGTGAAAGAATTAAGTATGGATCCCAAAATCAAAACTTCAAACTGGGAACCCTGCACGAAGTGTGGAAATAAATAGAAATAAATAGAAGAAATGTGAGACTTTTGTACAAAGTGTGGAAGTGACAAAAGAAGGGATGTAATTTAGTAACTATAGCTAAACAAAATTGATTTCTTTGTGTCAGAATCCTTAAATTCTGATACCTGTATACCTGTCAGTGCTACATATCTCGTATTCTACAAAGGAAATCTTACACCAAGGGAAGGCACAAAAGGAAGATAAAGACCAAGAGTGAAGAAATAGATATTCAAAATATAAAGTGTGCAATGATCCCAGCAGATGTAGAATGATCCAAAAATCAAAACATCAACCACTGGGAACCCTGCACGAAGAACGTGTGTTGAAATATATAGAAGAAATGTTAGACTTTTGTACAAAGTGTGGAAGTGACAAAAGAAGGGATGTAATTTAGTAACTGTAACTACTAAATAAGATTGGTTCCAAAATTCTTCAGGTTTTGATATCTGTCATGGCTATATTTGAAAATTGATATAATCACTTTTTTGTTTACTAGATAAAGTTATTAATTGGAATTTCAAAACTTAGCTCTCCTAAAAAGTATCTCAACTAATTAACTCAATATTTTTAGCTTTAACAAAGTCTGTTGTTTTACTATCAATTATTTGGACTTCTAAATAATTAAAGCTCAGTTAAATAGCTGATCTGATATAGTTAGGAATGGTATATCTAAAGGTTCTTTAAGTGCACCGCTATCCTCAAAATCTTTAAAAGATGGAAATTCAGAACTTGGTAGCCGAGAGGTTTTAAAAATCTTCAGAAGGATTATTTCCATCAAACACCCACTCCCTGAGGTCATTTAAAGCTTGAAGAAGCTTGAAATCGTAAATAACGTTGACAAAGTTATGAGCTCTCTATCAGAACTAGTGTCCAAATGTCAACAAGCACATCCTAGCTTTGTTTGACAGAAAAGATTAAAGTGACATCAATTTTGTCAATTGAAGCCAATATACTGTATTCAAACTCGTACATTAGAAATGTTGTTTAAAAACTTTTAAAAAAACTAACTGACAAATGCTTGAATTAGCAGGAAACTTTTAAGTATTAGAGAAAAAAAAGTTTCTTCGCTCATTTCTGACCTATAAAGTTTGAAATACATGTAGGATTTGTGAAAAGGTAACCCCTTAAATTATTGATACAGAAGATAAGAACGCAATACTTGCCCATGAAAGTTCTTTGGTTATGCAGAGTGTTACAAAATAGTGAAATAAATCTTGCCGGGTCCACAACCATCTAACCAACCATATCTATAATAATTATGAAAGGGACTAAGAACTTAAGACTAAATTAATTCAGAATCTTAACCATATCCACCGTAGTCGTGCTGATATAATAAAAATGTATCTTTGATGCTGAATGGTTTTCTTTGCGTTTGGTCTTTCATCTCCATTCCACTGGCGATTCAGGGTTATTTATAGCGTCTGGGTTACGAGAAAGTGTCACACCTAAAAAAAGAGCAATATCCAAATATTAAATCCTGAAAGGTTTGAAAATACCTTAGGATACAATTTTTGCACAAGTACCCTTGAGCCCAGGGTCAATAAAATTACTGAATTTTCTAATTTCAAAACAAATTGAAATTGATAAATAAATTGACTTCAGGTTGCCCTAAGTGAAAACATGCAATCAACTTGCATTACTTTCATTTGGCAGTCCTTGGATCAGCTTAAGAACTTCAGTTGATCAACTAAATAGTTATACATTGTCATGCTTTGTCTGCCCACTTGTTGCACAATGCTGTGGATGTAAAAAAAAAAAATAGAGCCTGTCCACATAGTATGTACACACTAAGTGAGGAGGGGGGTCTTCTCAAAAGCTTATGCTTGCATACAGGGGGAGGGGTCAAAAGAAAATGTAACAACGCAGATAAAATCTCTTTTCATTGCCCTTTTTTGCTTTTAAAATCTTTTGAGATAGCTGAATGTCTCAAGTTGACAAAAGTCAAGGAAATATCATCTTTGCGCAATAACTTACTTTTAAAATCTCCCTCAAGTCTGCCAGTCCAGTACGAGTACCGCCTGAAATAATTCTGATAATAAGTCTGATTTCGCGCCAATTTATAGATCACGCATAATCTGGATAAGCAAGTTTTGAAAACGGAAGAGCTCGGAATAGCTTGAGAGAGCTTGACGGAAGATCATTACCGGAATACTTAATATGCGGAAAGAGCTACTGATCAAGTCAAAATAATTTCCCGCTTAAATATTGGTAAATCTGTAAATCGAGATCTTTGCTCCTTCACCAGTTCACTCAGTTCAGTCAGTCAGTCTGCCACCTGGCATCTCATTCACAGCTGCTAACTCTTCAGTAATTGAAAGCAAAACGGAACGATGTGCCTGTATCATTTGGCCCATTTCTTCTTTCTTCTAACCTTTATATCGATGATTTTACAGAATCGGTGAGTTTTTTTTGATACCACTTTTAGCTAAGTTTTTTTTTCATTTTTTTTTCCTGGCGCAAGAATTAAAGTTTTCGGGTTTTCTCAAATTTTTGTTTGATTAAACTTGACAAAGTTCGATTAAGTTCGATTAATGTAACGGAAGTAATCGAAATGTCGAGGTCTCTCTAAAAAAGTTTGATTAAGTTTTTGATTTCAGTAATTTTTGAGAAATTTGTGAGTATTCGATTAAAGTTCGACAACTGAACTTAGTCGAACATTAATCGGCCAACAAAGTTCGATTAAAAATACCGTTCAATTGGTTCGATTAATTATGTCTGGATTTTGCATGGATCAACTTTAGGGAAAGAAAGATACCCACCTTCTTAGGGGCCTCTCACATATCGATTTTTCTCACGCTTAGTGTCATTCTGACAGGTTAGATCGAGTCAAATTTGTCTCTTTTTTTACAGCTTCGAAAATAAACCGGTAAAGTAAAATGGCGGAGATGCTCATCATGTTAAAAAAGTTCAGGTTTTTTTTTCCACGCAGTGCCTTATGCGGGTCTGGGAACCAATCTGTGTAAAAGTCATATACTGTAACCACTACTCGGAAAACAAGCGAAATGTACCAAGCAGAAGGGGGAATTAACTTCTCTGGCAGTGGAACATCAATACCCGAAGTGAAAAAGGAAAAAGGTTTTCATCGATTTACACGCTCTCTCCTGGAAAAGGGAAGCAGATATTTCAGAGAAATGGGCTTGTTGGCTGCTTCTGACAGTTGGGTGTTTAAGATAAAAACAGCAATTTTTTCAATGATGAATTGTTGATTCAGCAAAAATATGTGTGTCCTTATAAGGGAAAAAGATGTCAATAATTGCTGAAAAAGCAATAATTGTCAATTTTATCTCAAACATCCAACTGTTACCGTGAGATTGGGTAACTTGCATCAGTGGAGGCTAACATGCATAGCCCTCAAATGAAAGACCTGGCTGGTCATTAAAATACAAAATTAAATCAAAACAAAAATGGCAGAGTAGAGCTGCGAGAGGAGCTGCGTAGTTGTATTTTAATGACCAGCCAGGTCTTTCATTTGAGGGCTATGCATGTTAGCCTCCACTGATGCAAGTTACCCAATCTCACGGTACACAAAACAGTACCTTAAAATTCAATCTTTTTCTAACCATCAAAAATTTAGCAAAAAGAAAAAATAGACAAATTCGGCAAAAACTCCTTTATTACAACTCTATCTTAAGGCTGCATCCACTCGGGTAGTGGGGGTAAGACCACCACAAGAAAAGCACTTAAAATTTTAATCTCTGCCCGGCCTTGCCTTTTTCTCTCTTTTGTTTTAAATGTTTTCGAATGTATTTAACGATCGTATTTATTAATGACTTTCAAATTCTTTTTAAAACAAAACAATTTCATTTCATAGAAAATAACATTTCAAATGTAAATCAAAACATAAAAATCAAAAAGTTTGTCGGACAACACACAACAACAGCATTCAAAGGGCGATATAAAGCATAAGAAAAAATTAGTTCACCTATTTCTTCCTATAAAAACATTCAAGTCGTCGTTACTGTTAAAAAGTGTGTACATTATTTTTTATTTATGTTTAAATTCGAAAAGTTATGACAAGGGTTTAAAAAAGCAACTTAGAATTGTCTTATTTTTTTCGATCTAATAAAAACAAAGAGTTGCAATATTCTTTGTGACCACTTTTTCCTGAAGAATTGTCATTTCAACTGGACGGCATATTTAACGCAAGCAAAGCGAGAAAAATAACTACCTGCAGAGTCGTTTCAAACGCCACTGGTACAATAAACGATGCTCTTTCTGATAACTTTTGACTTAAACAAAAAATTAGGTCACGGGGGAACAGTACACAATCCAAATATGGTTAAAAGATAAGTCACCCGGGGAGGGTTAGAGTTAAACGTTGTAGAAATTTCTTTTTTTTATTTGATCGTTTTTTAAGCTGATAAGAAACTTTAGGCTGAAATTCTCTGTAAAAATAAGGAACTCCAGGCTCAGAGCAAAGTTAAGGTTCCTTATAAAAAAAACGTGTAGTCAAATATTAATGCTGCAAAAGCGCTACATCATTTACTTGACTCACAAGCAAAATAATGTGCAGCAAAACTTCTAAAGGGAAGAAATTCATGAAATTCATGAACGTTCGCAATTGGTCATTTTGTCTCAATTTAAGTTTTCTCATTCTTGAACTTGAAATTCTTGATTCAGGTATATAACTCTCACCCTTGTTGTTGAAAAGACATCCTATAGATGACTGATGTTGTTTTTTTCTGAAAGCTTTATTTCCTAGTGTAACTACTGTAAAAACTTGATTTACATAACCTACCTATTTATACCTATTTTTGGCTTCTGCTTGAACAGCTTATCCAACTCGTTAAGTCCGATGGTGATGATGATTTGACATTTCATTGAGGCTGTTGGAGTCAGTTTGCCTAAGAGTGAAATAGTGGGCAAGCATTGGTTCGTCCGGAACAGTTGTGAGGAAGGTTTCTAAGTGTTTTTTGAATACTTCTTTGGGGCAGTTTGTCAAATCTCTTATTGGTCTGGGAAGAGTGTTGAACAAGCGAGGGCCCTCTTGGGAAAGACTTCCCCTCCTGATATTTTTGTGTTTAATATTGACAGCTTTTAGATTGCAAATTCTCCCCAATCTCTGACTTCTAGTTCCAGGTGTAAATTATTTGATAACGCTTTCTCTGTCTTTCAAGGCTATACAATTTAAAGGATTTTAGTTTTTGCCAATAATTAAGATGTCTGAGGAATAGAATGTCGTGTAAAAACGATTTCTGAACTTCTTCCAGTTGCTGGACAAGACCACGTTTCAAGGGTGACCAGAGTTGAGAACAGTAGTCCAAATGTGCGATGGCTAGTGCTTTCCATAAAGTTAACATAGTTTCAAATTTCCTTGATTTGAATGTGCGGTATATCCATGCACTTATATTTCTTACTTTTTCAATTTGTTCTTGTATATGCTTCTCATAAGTCAACTGAGTGTCTAGGGTGACTCCAAGGTCAAAACTTTGTTGTTATTTTCAATTAATGTTGCATTGTCAGAAAAATAGCGAGAACTTTGCTTCAGGACATTGATTTAGTTTGATTTCTTTAATTGTGAATTTGTTAGTATATATTTGACTAGGTCTGCATGTTTCAAACACACTGTTGGTGACTGCTTTAAAAAAGGGACAGAACTTTCGGTAGTATTCATCAGAAATGAATTTTCACTTTATCCACTTTTTCATAACAGCTTACAAATCTTTCTAATAAAAATGTACGAGGCAGACCTTTAGCTTTTGCTTGGATCTGAACAGGTAACGTTGAAATTAAAAATTTGAGAAAAGTAGGATGAGAAAATTTTTACTTACCACTACCGTTTTAGTAATAACATAATGCTTATATTTTAAAATTGAAAGTTAAAGTGTTTTAATCCCAACTATCTTTTTAATGCTATCAAAATCATTGTAGTAAGAAAACAATGTTTACACATGCGTTTTAAAAACCTTTGAAAAATTTGTCTTGCTTAAAGTAAATTAATTTAACTACACTAAGTATAATCAACATGGATAAATGAGGGGAATGACGTCATAAACTACAAAAGTGATGAATCCAATAAATAGTCTACTTGAGTGAGGTCTTTATACATTTCTTTTGGGCCTTTTGATCTCAATGGTTTTAGTCAATACAGAACACATATTCAATCAAAAGCAAAGCGTAGACCCCCGAAAAAATAATTACGCTTTGAGGAAGGGACGTTAGGCTACATTACCAGAATATTAAAACTCATATATTCAGACAAAATGTAAGCTAAGTCATACATACCCGAGTGTTGTGGCACACACTTCTAATCTAGCTACTTAGATGGTAAGTTGTTGAACGGCACTGTTTCGATCCCTGGTCAGATCACTAAGAATAACAATTTCACTATCATTCAAATGTGATATCACAGCATTATTTAATAGTGCGGGTGTAAAGCATTTGAATGCAGAATAACATCTGATACAGGCACTGTGCCAATAAGGAATATGCCCTAATTCACGTCGTATTACCGTCCAGTGTGGGGAGGTGGATTCGATTGCCTTAGTGTCTAGCTTATTGCACGATACGCCTGATCGCTTCAACACTGGAATCAAATAGTAGCTCCCATAAGTCTAAAATTAAAGTGAGACCATCGTACGCAGTCCAAACTGGCCTCTCCTCGCAGGTTGTGGGGCTGTCGCTAGGACACATAGTATCCCCTGATCGAGCAACCAGATAAAATATTTAAGACCGTTCAGCTGCATGTTGTTGTCTTCAGTCCCTTAATAAACAGTGTCTTTTGTAGATGATAAACATCTTCAGGTTTGGATATTTCTTTCATCAAACGGGTGTCATCTGCAAACGATGCCAAAATAGAATGATAGGGAACAATAGCGATCCAGAAGAAGTCCGTGCAACAGTTCTAGACAATATTATTATAATTAGTGACCATCTCAAACAATAAGGTTTTAAATTTCTACATTTTGAATTTCTGTAACTCTATCTTTTCTTTTATGTATACAGTTGGGGGAATCTTATATACAGTGTGGGATTTTAAACTCAAATTTCGAATGATAGGGAACAATAGCGATCCAGAAGTTCGTGCAACAGTTCTAGACAATATTATTATATATTATTACAATAAGGTTTTAAAGGGGAATTAACGTTTCAAAATTGTCAACAAATAAATTACAAATTCAAATAGAGCTCATTGAGACAATTTCAAATATATATGGTTTATAGGGCTTTACATCTGGAATAAGAGTTGTTTGAAAATTCCCTTGCGTTGCTATGGATACGAACAATGTGACGTAGCACACGCCCTGTGTTTCTCTTTTTTATAAGGGAAGAGTGGTGAATGATGATTTAAAATGCAGTTTTTGAGTTTCTTTTTACCGTTAGAAAGTTCACTGCACCTTTGGAATACTAACTAGACTCTCCTAGTATTATTTCTTCAACGTTTTGCTATAACTACTCTAAAAAACATTAATTTCTTATGTTTTTTCTCTCTTTTACAACCAAATAGAGTTTAACAGTAAGAATAGTTGGAGCGCATGTGACGTCACAAAATCAACAGAGGGGGGGGGGTTTTCTCCATTGTAGAGTCAAAATTGTGAGAAATTAAAGATTGAATAACTCAATGAATAAAAGACATTATGAAGTGGTTCTTTTTTTGTTCGATCACATTTTCTTCCTCTTTAATGTTTCGAAAAAAAATCTCAGGGTTAATTCCAAACGTTAATTCCCCTTAAATTTTTACATTTTGAATTTCTGTAACTCTATCTTTTCTTTTATGTATACAGTTGGGGGAATCTTATATACAGTGTGGGATTTTAATCTCAAATTTCGAATTTTCAGTCCAAAAGCAATAATTTCTTTTCATGATTTTGACAGGAACAAAGAGAATAACTAAAAAAAAGATGTAATTTGGATGAATTTAAATAACTTTAGTATGAAATACTGAGGCTAGGTCCTGAATTCGAAAGTTCTAATGGGCTTTAGCAGAAAATATTTGAACACGGGGGTGGAGAATATAACATTTTTTTAGAAATTTACCCCCCCCCCCTCCGGACATTGTGACTTTTTGACCTTCCCAGACAGCAGGTCTGACTCCATGGACAATCAAAATTACCCCCAAACAGAGCAAAATTACCCCCAAACAGAGCAAAATTACCCCCAAACAGCAAGTTTTACCCCGAACAAGCAAATGTTGTAGATTTTTCACTTCCCCTGGACACTATGTATCCTCCATCCGGACACTTACTGGAAGAGCCCAATTAAGATCTACCTGAACTCATCCCATTGTATTTTAAATCATAAACTGTTTTCTCTGTTCAATTTTAGATTGTTCAGAATTTGAAGAAATATGTATTGTATCAAAGTTTCATCATCAGCGTCAATATTGAATGTAAGGAAAATTGATTTCTCCTTTTGTAATTTTTTGTGTCAAGTGTTTACTACTCCTTTTAACTGAATTTGCCTATTCATCAATTTTTACCTATTTGATCCCCGCAATTTTGATTTTGATATATATTAATTGTATCTTTGATTCATTTTCAGCTTGGATCAATTTTTTATCATATGGTGCAAGAAATAGAAACTGGCATACATGCAACTTGCAGATTTCATCTTCCAGATTCCATCACAGTTCATTATCGAGATGTAAGAAAAGTGTTTACTTTGAAAAATTCATAACTTTCATACAAGAACACCATACATGTTGGAATTTCGAAAACTACAGTTTGATAAAGAATTACGCATCGACTAAAACTTTAGGGCTCTCTAGAACATCCTAAATTTACCAAATTTTGCAAGTACTGAAGGATTTTGAAGGGAAATCTATACGCAGTTTTACTCTATGTAACCATTATGGAGACCAAAATGAAAAATTCAGAAATATTCAAATTATATATTATTATAATATATTTATTATAAGAAAAAGTAACAAAAGATGGTCTATGCCAATAATAATATGGTTACTGGCTCGTATCAGTCTACACGTTTTTCTATAAGAGCTCAAGCCTTCAATAGGCTGCAATGGGTAATCAGGACCACTGCGTGCTAATTACGACTTAGTAGTGGTTCAAAGTTTTGAAAACTTTTGAAGATTTTTGCATCTAGACAAGCGAGAGTCATTGCTAGAGAGTGCAACCAGTCCTGATTACCCATGATCCATTTCGACTGTAAAATGGTCTATGGCCAAAGTATTAACCCTATTTGGCCTAGGGGAGGGGCTGTTTCTGTTCGGAGGTCAAATTATTGGTCAAATTACTCCTGAAACAATAGAGCTTTTGCCATGAAATTTTCTGTAAATTCCTAACTTTTATTTAGCTTCATAATAATAAAAAATTTGACACCTAAAAAATTTCCCACCATGTGCCGAATTTCATCCAAAAAGATCCACTAGATCAAGAGTTAAGGGGTGGTACGGGAAAAGCCCCCCCTACTTTTGAACCGCCCCTAAAAGCCTAGGTTGGCTTTTCGAACTCTAAGACATCCAATTTCTTGAAATAGCACAAAAATATTCACAAAATTGTAAAATAAGAACTTTTTGAGAACATTTTTAGGCTCAAAACTCAAAAGTTAACCCTTTAAGTGCCAATGTCGAGAATATCTGACATGGGCTATATAGAGCCCTTCTGTAATGCCCAGCTTGAGTTAGAAGTCGTCATTTTTGGTCTAACTCGTAGGAAATGGATTGTGCTTCATGGTCAAGAAGAAAAAAAAATTAAAAAGTGAGTCTTTCCAGGGGGGGGGGTCGGTACTAAGTTGTGGGGGCCAGTGCCGGGTGGTGGTCTGATAAGGCAAGTAAAAAACAACTTAGTACATGATACTAAGTGGTGGTCCTAATTGAAAAATAATTTTTGCAATTTTGTATCAAGGGACTAAATGGTGGTCTCAATACCAAATGAGACATCAAGTTAGTATCTGGTAGTCAAAATCCTGCAAAATCACAAAAAATGTTCTTTCACTTTCTCTTGACTTAACCAATTTTTAAGAAATTGCAAAAAAATGAGTTGAAAAGAAAGCTTTTCAATCAAATTTGAAACTTCCAGCAGAGCCAGAAGTGTTTTAATTCAATAGTATACTTTATAAGTTCTTAGAATTTTCTTGAGATGGTTGTTACATTTTTGCCTTTGAATGAGCAGTTTCAAAACTATTTTTAGCTATTCTTATTTCTCATTTTTTCGAGACTAGTTTTTTGTAGTTCTTTTGATTTCTTTGACAAGCTCGTTATACAAATGTTTTTATTTGAAACTTAATTTCTTTGGATTTAAAAAAATTGACTTGAAAATGATATTTGACTTTACCTAACTTGAGAGAGATATTAAGGGTGGGTACAGAGTGGTGTGGTATGTTTTTTAATACAGTGTTGTAAAGTTTTTTAGAAAATTTAAAGGAGATGTACCACAAAGTACCAGAAACCAAAGACCAAAAAGTAAATTAATAAGAACTAAAGGGTTATATACCTATTTTGAGGGGGAAAATCAACTTAGTACATGGTACTTAACGGCGGTGTGTCGTTTCTCAATGGTGATATCAAGACTGTACCGGGTATTAAGGGGTGGTATACCTACTTTAAGTAGTAAATTCAACTTAGTACCAGGGTACTAAGTGGTGGTGGTCTCAGATAAATTTCAAAAAGCAAGAAAGTACAACTTTTCGGCACTGGTCCAGTACCACGACTTGGTACCCCTCTGGTCTTTCCAGTGAGATTTTTTAAGCCAAAAAAGTCAAAAAATGTGAATTTGACAAAAGTCTACTTTTTTTTTTAGATTTTGACAGTTTTTGACCATTTTTGGTTAACGAGATCAAAGAACCTCCAAATTTACCCCTGTTTAACCTACAACCTTGTCTCGAAAGATATGGCTTCCATTTCAAAACAAAGGCCGCACAAAGTCTAAACCAGGCTCTATCAACTCAAAAAGTGCCGAAAACGAAAGTAAAACACGGACAGACAAACAATGACGTACAGACTTCAGCTAATAATATATAGATGGAATTGACCTTTTGAAGATGAATTTAAATTTGCATAAAATGTTTGATTGTTATTACTACAACCCCAAAATCTAGGCACATTATATACAAATAAAAACCAATAACCACAAAAAATAGATGGGAAAAACATCTCAATAAGATTGAGAATACCTTAAGGCAACTAACAACAAACCCATCTTTCCCATCTATGTTTCAATGTTCAATTAGAAGAATGACTATAATTCGAATCGCGAAAGGTAACCCACGCGATACTTATGATTCAAAACGTTAAATTGTTCTTGACTTTTTTGCCTTTGCATTCTATGTAAAAAACCAATAAACTACTCAAGGTTTGAAATGTTTCTTAAACAGTCATTGCGGGTTCAAAAATATCGACATCAGTCTATATATACTAAGGTCCACAAGAAGAAGGAACGTGCTATAAAATTTGCACTTCACAAATACTAGAAAACTTCTAAATTTATAATTTATGCAAACGCGTCATAAATGCAGATACAGCAGATCACTTGAACAAAATAGTGCGTTTAACATTGGTTGATTGTTTTAGTTGACAATAGCGAGTCATCTTTCTAAAATTAAAAACCGCAGGTACACTAGACCATTCATTTTAGTTTAGAGGTTTAGCTCAAATATAACTTGTAAATACTGTAAATGTTTAAATCTCTAAAACAGTTTTGCACACTTATTTTATAAATTGAGTTTAAAAACCTCTGGTTAAAAAGGTAAAGTTCATCCCTTGACAAAGAAAAAATAATGGTTTTTTGAGCTTCCATAGCAACGAGAAATTCTTTGTCAAAAAATGGAAATTGACCCACCAAATCGAAAGAACAGACAATTTTGAAAAATTTTGGTATATGAAACATTATTCAGTATCACCTGTTATGACTGTTTAAAATTTGTCAATGACGTCAACATTAGTAGTCCCACTGCATAGCTTTCATATTTTCAATAAAAAGTTCCTAAATTTTGCAAACGTGGGGAAAATTGTTCTTTGATAAATCTAAAAACTTTAACCCGAGAGAGGCCTTAGTACTATTAAGAACGCTTTCGACGTTAAAATATTGAATAAGAATCGAAATATTCTCGTATAGATGGATCATGTAAATATTTGCATTGCTTTTGCACAGTCAGCAACCCGCTTGAATTTTTTATTAAATTCTGAATAATTAAAAAGTAATATTTTAGATAGTGTAATGAAAAACATGTTTTTAAGTGAAGAAAAAGTAACTTTTTTTTATGTTGTGATTATTCTCTGCTTGAAAACCTTCAAAATTAGTAATCAATTTTATAAAACTATTTGAAAATGTTTAAGAAATATCCCAAACAAAAAGGAGCCAAAATGAAAACACAAGCCCCAAGATATTACACGTTTTTTCATGAGAACATCCAAATTTTGAAGCCTTCGGATGTTCTATAACCTTGAGTTTTAAGCCTAAAAATGCTCTGAACATTTTCTTACTTTTGCAATTTTTGAGTATTTTTGTCCATTTTCCCAAGAAATAGGGTGTTTTTGAGTCCACAAAGCCTTACAATGTTCTTAACCTGTTCTTAACATTTTGGCCAGTGAAGCCTTATATTCTTATAAAAAGAAACGTGTACTCAATGGAAAATCCAAATTAATCTAAATTTGGAAAATAACTACATAAAATTCTACTATAAACGTTTAATTAAAAATTCTAAAATTTTTGAGAAATCACAGTTCTTAGTTACTACTTTGTAGGGAATCCAAGATCAAGTCGACAAAAGATTTGAAGAGGCTTGAAAGCTATAGCAAGCATTTTGTTTTGAAGATAAATGCTTAGAAAGATCTAACGCGACGATTCCTAGACCGCTCAAGACAGGAACAAGATTCACTGTAAAAAAATAAACCAGCTATCATCATCATCATATGCAGCGAACCAGGTTAATTGTTTAAGAAATCGATATCAGAGAGACCAAAATGGTGTTTAGCCAATTCCTAAAGTAAGTATGAAAACTGAAATGGAAGTTTTGACTCAGACTCGGATATTTTTGATTTTGAGCCTGAAGATGGTATTAAGGTTATCCTTTTTATGATATAGAAAGGAGCTGCTTATTTTCTTATGCTGAAAATGCAGAATAAACAAAATAATATCTTGAAATTTGTTGTTGTACAGTTACTCTTAGGTTCCAAATAAACGGGCCCCCCCCGCTTGTTAATTTTTCGAAAATTTTCCAACCCCCCCGGACCTTATTAGGACCCCCCCCCGTTTATTAATCTCTAAGAATATTTTCAGCTGTCAAAGTGAACGACCCTTATTTTGCTCTAAATAGCCTGATTATAGCCTATTTTTACCTTATTTTTTGGTTTCAAAAGTACAATTTCCAACCCCCCCCGGCAATTAGGTCCCCCCCGTTTATTAAAATCTAGAAAATTTTCCAACCCCCCCCGTTTATTCGAACCCCTCCGTTTATTTGGAACCTAAGAGTAGCAAGTTCAAACAAATACTAAGAACAATCGATGTTTGACTCTGGTTCGGATCTTTAAATTTCTATTCTTGATATGCGTCAGTCATATTTTCCAACGGAAACACACGGAAAACTTCGGGATCTGACCCCTGTCTGTTACTATAGAAACACGGTGAACGAAATCCGACCTTTTCGGGTACTTCTGTTAGAAAATATGACGTATCTTAGACTTACGCATATCAAGAATTAAGATTTTTAAATTCGCTAAATATAAAAATGGCCTTAAATCAACCAGTTAATTCATTCATAGGTACAATTCTAGACAAAACCCCTGTTCGTTTAAACATAGAGGTATAAAGAAAGACAGGAGATGAATTTGTCGGTAATTGGTCGTTAAAGTCTTTAGATTTCTTTTATGTAATAAATCAAAAGAAATTCTAGGCTCGCCCGATGAAATACGACTTTTTAGTAGAATTCAAGTTTGCTCTGAACATTCTTACTATCAGCATCGAAGATTTCTAGCCTTCTAATATACGAGAATAAAATAAAATTTAGCTCCACGAAATAAGTTTGCGTTCAATTTTGTCATCCATTAAATTTTGAAAAGATATTTTCTCCAGCCAGAAAACAAAAAGTTCTTTATAAGCACACACAATTTCAGACCCAATTTGTAGACAAAAAGTCGCTGGAGAATTTTGGAGGAAAGTATTAAGCAATAGATTTCACCTTGAAGAAAATGTTGATCGAAACATCTTGTCATTTGATGAAGGATTGCAAAGTTTACAGGCCCTTTTTTAATCCAAATATTTTCTTACACCAATATCAGAAACAATGAATCTCGTCTTATCTTATTTCCAACACTTAAGTTAGCCAATAAGATTTCACCTATCAACAAAAGAAGGCATTAAAAATGCACGATATATGAGATTATGAGCATGCATACCTCGTAATTTTTTTAATCGTAGGGCGAGCATGGTTACAATAGGATACTTCTCCTGTTTCTTTATACCTCCATGGTTTAAAGCCCCCTCCACCCAAATTCAATGTTGTTTTCAAGACTTTCCCCAGTCCCAACAAGTTCCCGAGTCCCAACAAATTCCCCATCAAAGCTGATATTGGAGGAGGGGTTGGAAAACCAGTTTTGTCCAGAATTGTATTTCAAGTTTAAGGGCTCAGACCATAGTGAATTTTCATTATTTGCTACGTACAAAATATAAATTTCTACTTGATGTAGCTAACAAAACTGTGGCATACTATACATTTTCTGTTCGGCCAATTATCCTTGAGTCGGAAAGTTAAATGGATTAACAACTTTTCTGTAATAGCCAGAGAAGTCATAAAACTCTTTAGAAATTTCCTTCAAGTTTGCCTCCTTTGATTACCAATCCCTGATAGCAAAAATCAGTCAAGATAGAGATTATAAGAACTAAAGTAAAGTTATTCAACGAAACCTCGTGTTTTTAGGTAAAATGCGAATTTTTTTCGAGTAATAATTTCTTTATAGTTTTAAAAGAAGTTTTTTATTTTATCGGGAAACTTTCAAGAGGTAAACTTCTTCAAATTTTGTGAATTCTTTGTTGTTTTTGGAAGGTTCTTTGCTATAAATATCTTTAGATCTAAAATAGCAGCTGCCTTAAAATTTCGATAGAATATAGTTGAAAGATTTGCATTAGTAAATATGTAAAAATTGACAAAATTTACCGAGGATTCCCTGAGCAGCGAACATTTCAAATTCGATGTTCTGTGCTTATTCTTGCAAGGTTTTCTTATGTTTTATAAACAAAACTGTCATCACACAATGAACAAATTAAAAATGTAGCGTGATTTTATTCAAATTCTTTTCGACTCGAGTATTCCCATGAGCGAAAGCAAAATTAATGGCTTTTTCCCAAAGCAACAAAGCAACAGTTTGCTATCAACGATACAATACAATAGAATAGTAGGAGTGGTATCTCCATCTATATCTTTATTACCTCCATGGGCCAATTATCCTTGAGTCTCAAAATTTAAGAATCGCGATGAAAAAAATTGATAAAGAAGAAAATGAAGATTTTCGCGAAAAAGAGTATATTGGAAGTGCTTATTTTCGGCGAAGAAAAAACATCTTGAATTGTTTAGATGGTGTATCTTTTACCGAACTAAAAATTTTCAGAAAATTTTCCTAAAAGCTTATTTGTCTCAAAATCTTGAAAATAGTGCTTTTTGCCCAATTTTTCATCTCAATTATTAATAGAAAAACAGTCATAACTTTTGATGCATTAATTTAGAAAATTGTTCCGAAAATTTTTAAATATTTCAATTCTTTGCAGACAGTTTGATAAAACTGTCATCAAAGAATCCTTAATTACTCTTAAGGGATTTGATTAAAAAGCAATTTATAAAGACAATATTCTTAAAGTTTAAAGTATTAAAGAACCTAAAACATAACTTTTATGTTCAGATACTAAAATCAATTTTTCGACTATGGCCCTTCGGAAAACTGAAAAAAATATTAGATATACAGACTGATATTAATCCGTTACAGTTATTGTATAATCCTCATATAACATGTGTACTACTGTTTTACACATCCCATAAACGACTCCAGTCTAACATACCAAGTACATACCGTCCAATGCTCTAACTTGGGACTATCTGACAAAACATGGGACGGCACACCGAACCTCCAAATTCATTTGATTTGAGATAATGAACGGCATATTAAAAAATATACGCGATTTCTCTTTCGCACCGAGTAGGCTTTTAAATCGAAATATGAAAAGTAGTGGAACACACATGAATGTTTGGAACGAAGAAGACCATAATTAGTGGCAAAACGATGGAGCGTTTGACGTCACTTAAGCGGTACAAAGAATATGTTTCCACATGCCTACAATGCTCACCGAGAAGACGTTTCAATAATTGTAGCCCTGTCTAAAAATTCTAAAAGGGAATATTTCCATGGTTTGAGACCTTTTGACTGTAGATTTGTTCTATGGTCTTGAGAAAAACCTTAAAGTCTTTTAGCTACCTTTTTTCCAAGATTGAAAATCCCTGAATATTCAAGAATATTTTTTTGCTTCTAACAAAAATCGTTAGAGTTTGACGTAGAATTTGACGTTGAGTAAGAATAATTTTTTTTCGAGAGTTGAACAATATCAAAATGTTTGTATGTCCTGCTCACAGGACAATATATACTTTTTTATAGGAACATCCAAAATTTTTGAAGCCTTTGGATGTTCTTAACTTTTTGAGTTATAAGCCTAAAAATGTTCTTAACATGTTCTTATTTTGACCGTTTTGTGAATATCTTTGACCATCTTCCTAAGAAATAGGGTGTTTTAGAGTCCACAAAGCCTTAAAATGTTCTTAAATTGTTCCTAAAATTTTGGCCAGCAGAGCCTTATGTTCTTATATAAAAAAACGTGCAAGGTAAAATATTTTAAACCAAACCCTGCTTTAACCATCCATCTGATTATCCCTCTTTGACATCAACAAATTTTCTTCTAGGATTCTAATGATTCAACTTTTGCTGGTATCAAAAGTGAAGTCTAACGATCCACAACCAACAACGCGTGCGCCGCAAACCGCCACCACCACCACCACCACCACAACCACAACCACAACCACCAACACCACGACCAAAGCACCAGATTTAAACCTAAAGGTCACAAGCCAAAAGACCAGCCTATCATACCTACGCGACGCAGAATCGTTCAGTGGAACCAAAATCAAAATGGTAGCTGGTGTTTACATGGTAACTGAATGTGTCTTGTTATGCGAGAAAGATGAGAGCTGTGATTTCTCTGTTTTTGAAGACATCCACCACAATTGCACTTTATACTCAATGAGGGATGACAACAAAACTACAGACCAGATAGAAGAGACATTGGTTAGCCAAACTGCAGACCCAGACATGGACCAAATAGGTTTTCAAAAAAATGAACGGCCATCATGTAAAAGGGTGAGCTTATTATGTCTAACACAAGCCGACACAATGTTGAAGTTTTTTGTCTTAATATCTTGAATACCTTTAAAGAACGAAGAAATACGGCCATCTAAAGTTTGAAATTCTGACAGATAGAGTACGATTGGCGTCAAATTTTGTCTAAACCGTACGGAGTCTGACAGAATTTTGAACTTTAAGTGGCCGTAATTCTTTGCGTGTTCGAGTAAGAGACTTGTTGTAGCATAATTTTTTGCTCAGAATTTCATGCTTTTTCCAATGGTCCCATTCATTTCTTTCAGATTTGACTTTTGAAAAACGTCAATATTTTTACTCATTTTTTCCCTTACAGTTATGCCTGTAACCGTCAGTTTTTTAGTCATAAAAACTTTTGCCGGTCCTAATTCGCGGGTCCCCTCTCAAAAGAGTCTAAAAACCTTCCTACTTTCGAACTAACTACATGTGGTTGCGTCGCATAAAAGATGTCACGGATCCTAAGGATTGGCCTCCTAATAAAACCTAACGAGTCGCTTGAGGAGCTTAATGTTATCAGGAGTATTCTGGAAGGTTATAAGGGAATAAAATTCACTACTACTTTGAAATTGAATTAGCCCTTTGAAGAGCAAAAAAATGCCAAAACGTTAAATTTGTTGATTTTTACATTTTTGACGTTTTTCATCGCAGCAATTAATAAAATTAAAAAGTCATAGGTTTACTATGAACATAAGAAAGCCGCGGCTGGAATATGTACCGCATTGTCTTTTCAGTTAATTGCTGTTCCATCTGTCTCCGTGAACTAATTTTGGACATATTTTAGGGGTATTTTGTGGAAATAATAGTTTTTCACCAAAATTGAGATTATAAGAACTATATTCAAGATGACAACTCTCCTGTCAGTTTGAATGATAAATTTCGAAGGTGCTGGCTTGAAATTTTCACAGTATTATCTTGATGTACATTTTCATTGATTTCTAAAATAATTTCACTGAAATATTGTGAAGGCATTTGAGGCACTTTACTAATTTTTGATTTCTTTCAGCTCAGCCATTTTGTGCTTGTTTAAATTTCTTATTGTTGATCTTTCCTTTACAATGATTTTATAATGCAAGTGTATTATCAAGGGCATATTATTAATGTCTAAAACGCACTGAGAAGTGAATATTAATGACAAACCAATAAAATTTACCATTAATGATGCTACATTACTGATTTCTTGATCAACAAATAGTCATCAAATACGACAGAGATAGAACAACAGAAATTCAGATGTTATCATTCCAGCCGCGGCTTTCTCATACTATGCTATGAATACGCTCTTCTCGAGATGCATAAATTTATTGTTGTCCTCGTTTTCAAACAGATTTTATTGCTATAAAATTACATATTTTCAATGATAATTGTGTTGTTTGCACCTCATGAGACATTTTGAATTTTAAGTACTTTCATTTTAGAGTTAATGTTTCCCTTTTGGGAATTTAAATCGGTTTAAATGTATAATTTCATAGCAATGTTGATGTTGAGAACGAGGACAACAATAAATTTATGCATCTCGAGAAGAGTGTATTTGTACAGAGTAAGTTATTCGCCGGTGAAAATTTCCGTCACTGACTGTAAGGTCCCAAATAAACGTCTAACCCAGGTTATTAATTTTCTAAAATATTTTCAGCTATCAGCCAATAGCTGAATTGCTCTTGATAGCCTGGCTTTAGTTTATCATTGCCTTATTTTGTGGGTTTTAAAGGTACAATTTCCAACCCCCGGCAATTATATCCATTCAGGTCAAATTTATACAGCATACCATTTTAAGTCGTTGGAAAGTCGACCGTTTTAACTAAAGCATAGTCAACATTTTCATCGAATTTTCGCCACTTTTTTCGACGACGAGCTATAATTGTTTCTCTCTGTTCGTGATATTTATGACGTAATGTTTTACACGGAAACACCCAAAATAAACCGGGTGTTTGACATTAGTTTTGAATCGAAACAAAGACAAACGCCTGAGCTATTCATGATATGCACCACTGGAGAGTCTTCTAAAATTTTCCACCCAATACGTCACTTAATAAACAATAGAAAAAGTGACGTATTGGGTGGAACGAAAATAGAAAGTTGCATAATTTCGTGAAGTCATTACAGTTGTGCATATCATGAATTTTCGGTGCTTCCGTATGAAACATTACGTCATGAATATTGTGATTTTCTTAGATTGCATTCAAGACACGAGAACACTCAAATCAATTCGACAAATCACCTCGAACCAGATCATGCATTGCGAAATATGCTTACGAGACAAGAGGCTGCTACAATGCGTGTGGAAGCAAAACAGGGTGGTGCAGCGATCATTGCGGGGCGGGAGGGGCGTGTTGTAGATATGGAATATCCGAAGAGGGCATGGATAGGGAATGTGTTTTATCGAACGTTGATTGGTGTAGGGGCTATCACTGTTGCTCTCCAGGAACAAGTAAGATATTTTTAAAAATTCTAATTTTGCCATACATAAAGCATAGGGATTCCCGTTTATTTAAGGTTTTGTTTTTAAGTAAGAGTGATATCGTTTGCTTACTCATCAATTTAAATTTACAAGCTTTTTCACATTGAATTGACACGTATGTGGAGCAAGATTGGTCAGAAAGAGGAAAAGAAAATTTTTTTTCTCGCTTAGATCAGCATAATATAACAAAAGGCATACACTGGCCTTATATGAAATATGTGTCTGATATGAAACGGGAACACTTATGTAAAAATTAAAACCTTTAATATCAGCTAAATGTTTCAAATCAGACAATTAAGCATTTCCCATTCTGAGATATTTTGAAATTTTTTATTGATACAACTCCCAAGATCTTCCTATTCTTTATTAAGGGAATAAGAATTTTTGGGCGGGGCTCGAGCTTTCCTCAAAATCTAAAGATTGTTAATCGATATCTCCTTGGTTGTAACACCTTGTCCTACTTTCATCGGATTAAATTTCGTGAGATTAAATTTCGCGAGCCAAAAAACCGCAAATTTTTCTGGATTTAATTTCGCGAGTCAGGAATCTCACGCGTTTTCGCGAGCTTTAATTTCACTTTACTTGACGTGGCAGAAATTCGCGAAATTGCGAAATTTAATCTCACGAAATTTTATCCGATTAAAATATCACTTTACTTAAACAAACTACTCAATATCAATATTCATATCTCGAAATTCGCCATACGTAGTCGAGTTATGGAAACTTCACTTATATATTCTTTGCCACGGAAAGTCATATGACATCTTTTTCAACCAATAAGATTTAATAATTTCGAGGGTAAAACAAACACTATGGTTTAACTCACTAAAAGATTATGTTTACTGAAAACACATAATTAATCTTTAGTAAGTGTTCTGTTGTACCCCAGTTCTGACGTCATGCCGTGGCGAAGAATATTTTTTGAAATCCATCTAAAAATCTCGTTATTGATATTCCTTCAGCTTATGGGTCATTCGCCAACAGTTCATATGCTTTCATATTCTTTGGACGTTGGCCTGATAACGCCGGACACAGGTGTGGCAGACTTGGGATGAAACTTGCAAGTGTTGGCTCTTATGACGAATTCAAATACATAAATTCATTTATGACCATGACCTCGTAAGTTTTTACTTTAGACGTGGGTAGTTGTAGCTTGTGGGTTCGATCCCAAGCCGAGTCGTACCAAAGATTCCCAAAATGAAAATTGATGCCTCTCTGATTGATGCTCAGCAATTAAGAGAAGGATCAAGGGTAAGTGGAAAAATCCAGGGAGAAAGAGTGGCGCCCTCCCCTACCTTCGGATCGACAGCTATCGAAAGAGGAGGCTTCGGGTCACTGTTGCAGACTTTCTCACTTAAGAGTTTATTCTCGCGAAAAATTCTATAAAAATTTGAAAATAGCTTCAACCCTTCACAAATGATTCACGAAAATTTAAACGCGTAAAGCATAAAGTACCCGACTCTCCTTGATTTCAGGACCTCGTAAGGTAAACCGATTCTCCTACTCTTGTGTGGTTAATTGTATGATGGCGGGTTATTTTGCAATTTTTGGAAAAAAATCATCCCCATATCACTTTATAATGACCCCACCCTATTTTATGACCTTTATGCTACGAAGTGCCAAAATGGGCATTTTCCTAGAGATTTTTAGCAAAATCAGGTCAATAGCGCTTAATTATGACTCCCCAATTTTGTTGATTTTTATCTGGAGTACCCACCCTCTGCTTATTCCACCCCCTACAATTAAGCACACAAGAGTCGAGTAGTGTGAAATCTCATGTCATCACGCTTAATGCTAATAATCCAAAATTTTGCTCAACAATCAATTCGAACCTTTTTCGGCTTGAAATTAAAACTTCCGATAATTCGAGAGACGAACCAAGCTGGTCGGCTAAACAAGACCCTACAAGAAATATTTAGAAGATAAAGTGCCAGCTTGGCTTTGTCTTTTCTTTTCAAAGTGGCTGTGTACTGCAACACTATTCCAATTTTCGTCATTTAAGCGCTTTTGATTGTTGAGTTAACTTTTTGATTTTCGTAGGAGCAAAAGGAGTATTTTTATGTGTAAGGGACTAAGACCATGTTCAGACGTTACGGTTCTCAACTTCAGTTGAGCTATAATCTGAGAATGTCTGTATGTATGTATGTCTGTCTGTCTGTATGTATGTCTGTATGTCTGTATGTCCGTCCGAAAACTTTAGGGCAGGCTGGACACTTCAAAAAAGGTCGAATTTGGCTGAAATTTGGCACACTTGTTCCTTGGGTGAATATCTGGGGGTGTTTTTTTTCATTTTTTTTGAAAATTTTGATTTTTGGGGCCTAGGGACGAGTTTTTCGCCAAAACGAGGCTAAAACTTTGGGGCAGCCTGGACACTTCAAAAAAGGTCAGATTTGGCTGAAATTTGGCACACTTGTTCCTTGGGTGAATATCTGGGGGTGTTTTTTTCATTTTTTGAAAATTTTGATTTTTGGGGCCTGGGGACGAGTTTTTCGCCAAAACGAGGCTAAAACTTTGGGGCAGCCTGGACACTTCAAAAAAGGTCGGATTTGACTGAAATTTGGCACACTTGTTCCTTGGGTGAATATCTGTGGGTGTTTTTTCATTTTTTGAAAATTTTGATTTTTGGGGCCTGGGGACGAGTTTTTCACCAAAACGAGGCTGGCAGCCTGGACACTTCAAAAAAAGGTCGGATTTGGCTGAAATTTGGCACACTTGTTCCTTGGGTGAATATCTGGGGGTGTTTTTTTCATTTTTTGAAAATTTTGATTTTTGAGGCCTGGGGACGAGTTTTTCACCAAAACGAGGCTGGCAGCCTGGACACTTCAAAAAAGGTCGGATTTGGCTGAAATTTGGCACACATGTTCCTTGGGTGAATATCTGGGGGTGTTTTTTTCATTTTTTGAAAATTTTGATTTTTGGGGCCTGGGGACGAGTTTCAGCCAAAACGGACAAAGTATATTTGCTACCTAATACTAAATATTTGAAATGTTACAATTGGGCCTTCTAATAACGGGAAAATCTGAAGTTGAGCCCAGTGCGGTGCGCACGTTCGACTATTTTGTATTGCTCCGGTGTGGTATTTGTTACGGGTAGGAAGTGTTCATACTCATTTCGGAACGATTTGGAGCAAGAAAACGAAGCAGTTCCGTTCCGATGAAAATAGTGGAGCGAAACCGTTTCAATCTGTTTTGCTTTGTAACATCTTCTTTTTTAACGTTTCCAAATTTGACGTTTCCAAATTTGACGTTCACACAGTGTTTCGGAACGAAACGCGAAACGGAACATGGCGTGTGAACGTGGTTTAAGTGCCTTGCGGGGGAGGGGCTATCTATTTCTCTGTATTCGTTTTGTAAGTAGTATATGTTCGTAAGTGTAATGTTTAAATTATTAAAAACAACCTAGTTTTTGTATTTTCTCTTTTGACAGGGATTACTACTGGTTAGATTACCAAAAGCCTAACGGTACAACACAATGGAAATGGGGAAATGGAGAACTTTTTCAACCGTAAGTATACCTAACTCTGTACCAGAGTGTATCTCACGTTTATCGCTTCGTAGTACACTGTTGTTTGTTTGATAAAAAAATTCCCGTACGGAGACCTCTGCGGTGAAGTTTGAAATTAGCAACACTTCTCTCATCGTCTCCCTTCTCTCACCAGCACTCCATCGCAGTGGTCGGTTTGAAAAATCTCGAATGAGAAAAGTCAATGACAACAGACACTTTACGGCAATGAATTTTGAAATTAGCCGTAAATACTGGGTCTGTGTACAGACTAAAGTATACCTTAAGGGAAGGAATTTTGATGGAACTAATTATCGCGGAATTTACTTTCGCGGTGCGAAGGTACTATATAGGCGGATTTTGCGGTTGACATCTACTTTTTGCCGAAATTCTTTCATATTCCTAGGGTCTTTTGAGGGTTTTTAAGTAAAAATTGCATTCCGCGGAAATTAGTTCCCTTAAGTAAAGTACGCTTTTTTTTCGGATGCTCCAAACTTTTTGAGTTTAATACCTAAAAATAATTATTTTCTAGCTTATTTTCTTAAAAAAAAATTTGCCTTGACCACCCCTGATATACCAACCATATTTATGCTTGTTGGGGCAAGGCTTTACAAGATAATAGATATAAAAAAATCGCCTAATTTGAGCCCTCTAGCCTTAGCAACTTGTTTGCTTATAAAAAAAGAAGATAAATAGATGGGTTTGAGGCTATTCAATTCATCAGGGATAAATTTTGATATGTTGAAAGGGGTAAGATTACATCATCGCACCAACAAAAGATTGACAAACTTAGGAAGGCTTAGGCCGACTCTAAAAAATGATGGTGAACGCACTATAAATAAGCTCTTCTTTTATATGAAAGTAAATGTAAACTTTATATAAACAAAATCGAAGAGGAAAATACGAACAAGCTTTCAAAAACGAAACTAAAATCAACGTTAAAACTCCAATTCATGTAGCAAAAACTCCAATTCATGTAGCGAAAACTCCAATTCATGTAGCAAAAACTCCAATTCATGTAGCAAAAACTCCAATTCATGTAGCAAAAACTCCAATTCATGTAGCAAAAACTCCAATTCATGTAGCAAAAACTCCATTGTAAACCATAGACGATTGAAATTCGAAAAGCGAAGTAAAATAGGGAGCGTGCAGCGCGAAATGAAGACTGTCGAATGATTGATACTCGAAAAATTGTCACTCGAAAGATTGTCACTCGAAAGATTGTCACTCGAAAGATTGTCACTCGAAGAATTGTCACTCGAAGAATTGTCACTCGAAAGATTGTCACTCGAAAGATTGTCACTCGAAGAATTGTCACTCGAAAGATTGTCACTCGAAAGTTTGACACTCGAAGCATTGTCACTCGAAGAATTGTCACTCGAAAAATTGTCACTCGAAAGATTGTCACTCGAAAGATTGTCACTCAAAAGATTGTCACTCGAAGAATTGTCACTCGAAGAATTGTCACTCGAAGAATTGTCACTCGAAAGATTGTCACTCGAAGAATTGTCACTCGAAAGATTGTCACTCGAAAGATTGTCACTCGAAAGATTGTCACTCGAAAGATTGTCACTCGAGTGCAGACAATGAAATGGGAAAAATTGGAAAACAATTGGAAAAGTTGAAAAAGTTCGAGAAAAAAAATGGGGCCGGGTGACGGCGAAAAAAGATTTTCACCCGGCTGTTGGACAGGAAACAAAATATTTTTTAGGGTCGGCCTCAGTGGAATTCTTGGTTTGAATAGATTTGAATATTAGTTTTCAACTTCAGTTGAGTTAGAATCTGAGAATGTGTGTGTGTGTGTCTGTGTGTATGTCCCAAAACTTTGGGGCAGCCTGGAGACTTCAAAAATTGTTCGATTTGGCTGAAATTTGGCACACTTGTTCCTTGCATGAATATCTGGGGGTCTTTTTTCATTTTTCAAAATTTTTGATTTTTGGGGCCTGGGGACGAGTTTTTGCCAAAACGAGGCTAAAACTTTGGGGCAGCTTGGAGACTTCAAAAATTGTTCGATTTGGCTGAAATTTTGCACACTTGTTCCTTGGGTGAATATCTGGGGGTGTTTTTTTCATTTTTTAAAAATTTTGATTTTTGGGGCCTGGGGACGAGTTTTTCGCCAAAACGAGGCTAAAATTTTGAGGCAGCCTGGAGACTTCAAAAATTGTTCGATTTGGCTAAAATTTTGCACACTTGTTCCTTGGGTGAATATCTGGGGGTGCTTTTTGCATTTTTCAAAAATTTAGATTTTTGGGGCCTGGGGACGAGTTTTTTGCCAAAACGAGGTTAAAGCTTTGAAGCAGCCTACAGGCCTCCAAAATGGTCGGATTTGGTTGAAATTTGGCACACTTGTTCATTGGGTAAATATCTGGGGGTCTACAATTGGGCCTATGAATAATTTGAAGCCACTGAAGTTGAGCCCAGTGCGTTGCGCACGTTCGACTATTAATATCCAAACTACAATCATGATTTACTGCAATTGCTTTTCTGGGTATTTTAGCGTCTAAAGTTAGGGCGAGAATAACATTTTTAGGCTTAATCTAATTGGGTTTTCTATTTGGGAGGGAAATAATGGCTTCCAGGCTATATTCTCAGCTTGTCAGACCATTCACAACCTTCCTAAGTTTTAAATCTCATGTTAAAACTGTGCTTTCTAAGCCTAAGTTAAAACTTTCTCGCTAGAAAGACTAAATTTTTTTTTTCTTTTTTTGCTTGACCATGAAGCACAATCCAATTTCTACGAGTTAGACCAAAAATGACGATTTCTTACTCGAACTGGGCATTACATAGCCCATGTCTGATATATACGACATTGGCACTTAGAGGGTTAAAGTGAGGGTGGACGAACTAAAATCAGTCCTTTACCCCCTGGAAATTCATGAATAATTATTTACCCCCTGGAAAAATGAAAAAACACTTATTTAGACCTCCTGGAAATTCTTCTCGGATTACCTCCTGGAAATGTTCGTCCACCCCCCCCTGTATTGTCATATTTTAAACGGTGAAAAAAAATGCGGCTATTATATTTGATTTTTTCCGTGAATGGCCCCAATATTATTGCCATAGTTGTACATCATATTGGTTTGTATTTCAGAGAATGGTGCGAAAGAGTCAATGGAGCACAACACAGTTTGATTGGAGATTTTTATGGGCATGTTTATCGACCCAAAATGTGCATGGATTATTCATATGGATCGTCTGACAATTTTGTTTGTGAGAAAGAGAACGACTTGCAATCGACCGTCTTCTGAATCACATCATGAGCAACGCTTACCTCGTTTACAAAATATTGTTATGGTAAATAATTCCCAGAAGAGTTCACAAGAAGTTTATTCTATTTGAAAAAAAGAGACACTTGAAGATTTAAGAGATTTAATTGCCTTGGTAATGGTTTCAAAACGAGGCAGTCGTTGTGCTCAAAAGAATTATGAAAAATCCCACCGAGTTTAAAACTCAAGAACCGGGCCCAGGAGATACTAAGGGTTGTGATTTTTTCCCTTTGTCGCTTCTCTCAAGAAATATTTCGTCTCTAAGGGTCAAACGGGTCATCACCTTTAAACACCCCCTTCTCATAGACTCACTAGGACCTCTTCCCGCCGGAACAATTGCCCCCGGTGGGAAATTATCCTCCAATTTTGTCCCCACTGAAAAAAAACAATCCTAACTGCGAAATATTTACCACTTTTCCCATCCCTACTGAATTTTTTACTTAAAAACAAAAGAATTGAAATCCCAAGCCATAAGAAATATGGGAAATCACTCCCTATCGTTACAATGTACATCACAATTTATGTAGGTCCGGTCATTAAGTTTCAAGCCCGAAGGGCTAGAGCATTGAGTTTAAAGCCCGAAGGAATAGAGTAGAATCTCTAACCTTTCTCAGGCAAGAAAGAGTGAGGCCTTAAAAAATGCGCCGCATTTTTGACGACAGATTGAATCTAGCAATTACTTTGTTTACGATTGATTTTTTTTTCGAAATTTAGCGATTAATTTTACTTTCAATCTGTCATTTATGTAAAAACCAGGCGAGCCGCTCAAGACCGCGCAACTTTGGTAGGATTTGTTGGCTTCAAATCCTACCAAGGGGATTGACTTCTAGCCCTTCGGGCTTATACTTCATTGGGCTACAATCAAGGTCATAATATTTGAGAAAAAAGGGAAATACACCGGGAAGTTTTTGAACCACAATCGATTTGTAAGTGCTCAAAAGTAGGTTGGAAGGGTAGAGTTTTAACTCTAAGATAGGACCTTAGGATCTGAAGATCCAAAAGTTCAAAAATAGTCCAATAAGACTCAAAATATAGCCTGGAAGTCTGCAAACCCCTCCCAAATTGAAATATTCGATTAAATTAAAAAGATAGCCAAAAATCGACTTTCTCGCCAGAACTTTAAATCTTGAAAAACGTTAAAATAACCAAAATTCTCAATATATGATGACCTTAATTGTAGAGGCAAGACTCCTGGATGGAAAATGAAACCACTTAGTTTTTACACAAACGCCGGATTGAAACTAAAATCTATCGCTAGATTTCAAAAAATGTGGTAGTGAAAAATCTATAAAAATTTGCCTCGTTCGGGGGTAAGAAAAAAGTTCCACCGGGGCTGTGAGGCAGGGGTGTGTTACAGGTGATAATTTTACATCAATTAAATGCGACGTGGTTTTTATCGCAAACCTACCGTGGCTGATCTGGTATTTCAAAGTTTTTAGTTATTTTGCTTTTGGCGGCCGCTCTTTGTAAAAGGCGTCCGCCAAAATCAAAATAACTAAAAACTTAGAAATACCAGATTAGCCACGGTACAAACCGATTAAAATTATCAATTTTAATTTTTTTCTTTCGAAATTTAACCTTGTTGTAGCATAATAATTTAATGTATATATAAACATCGACTTTCATAAAAGTATAAATTCACATTTTTGTTGTTATTTTCATAAGAATAACATTTTTGGCTAAGGGTGAAATATTCTTAGGAATTTACAGAATGTGAGGGTGATTATTCTTAACATATTCTTATTTTTCAGACGAGTCTGGCATCACAATTTCTTGTCTTTTTATGTCAGCATAAAACATTATATGTATAATAAACGCAACAGCTCACCTCGTGTTAAAAATTATGCTTCTTTTTTGATTTTCCCACCCTTTATTCTCAAGATATTCTTAATACACGCTTTTTTATGAGAATAGTGTACTTTGGCTGAGGGTGAGCATTATTCTTATTTTTCTATTGTTCTAAACAATAGGCCTATTGTTCTAACTCTGAAATCTCACCCTGATATTCTTATAGAAGCTATTCTTATAAAAAAATCGTTTGTTTAGTTGATTTCCATATTCTTATAAACACAAAAAGAGAAAGCGTGTATAAGGGGCGGTTCTCATTGGAAAAGTAAATTTGCTTTATTTCGTTGTCATAGAAACAAGTGAAAAGCAGAAAATGATGTAGTCACTAATCAAAAACATACAATTTCAGAGATTTTAATTCTTGAGTTGAAAATCGTGGACGTTTTCGCTCTCTTCGTTCTCATGGAATGTCGAGAAAATGTTAAATTTTCTCCATTGTACAGTCTAGTATGTCCATAAATTGAACCTCTATAACTCGAATGTCTCCTTAACTCGAACAAGTTTTCACTTCCCTTTAAGCAATGCCTTAGAAACCGTACTCCATAACTCGAAATTCCTCAAGTCGAACAAATTTGTGTTCCCCGTGCGGGTTCGAGTTATAGAGTCTTCAAATAGCTACAGCGGAAATGCAAAGAAACCCATATTGAAAAGTATTGACTCATTGACCCAGCTTTATTTTCTGCTAAAAAGGTTCTAAAATAGGGTGCAAGCTCTAGTTTAGACGGCCCACTTTTTGCCCTGCCTATTCTAATTGGTCAGCCGAAGCTGAGCATTCAAATAGGTAAAATTTTCCACCATAAGACGGCAAAAAAAAAATCCGATTTTCCGATCTCACTTTGATTTCTAAACTTTCTTCCAATCGGGTTAACTTTTTGGGTACTTTTAGCGTGCGTTGTTTTTACAGATCATAATGTAGTGACCGTTTCAAGATGGCGGCTCAATTAGATGTGATAAGTCAGTACAGTGTTGTACCAAAGTATTTCCAGTGTAAATCTGTTGCAAGCTTCAATTTCTGTCATTTATTTTTTTAACTCGGCAAATCAAACACAGGATTTTCATCAAGGGGATTCTTTTTCTACATCTTTTGAAGGTTTAAATGTTAAAGCCGTTTGCTCAAGTTTTTGTTTATGTTGAATTTTCTGATACTTTTTATTGCTGCTTTTTAATAGTTTTTGCAATAAAAACATATTTTTCTTGTTTGCCTCTAGGGGGATTGATGGTGTTATAATGTTATTGGAATTTGATAAAGTTTACAAAAGTACAGCTACTGTATAAATTTGATACTGTAAAGACCGGATGCAATCGTGCTTTTTTGGACTTGGACGTGTTTGTGATAAGGCGAATCGCAAAAAATTGTTTGGTTCCCGTCATTTCTACTTTAAAAAGTGGGAGTCGTTCGGTCGGTCGGTCGAAAATATTTTTCTGTTAAGAAGCAGCTACATCTTGTTGAAAGGGAATCCGTGTGGACTGATCCGAATTTTAAAATTGAGAAACCGTGGATAAACTGGTGTTTTCGGTTTACTCTCCATTAGCATGCGGCTCTCTACTTCAATTTGAAAACTTGTAAACACAGAGCGTGCAGAGGTCGACAGTGGAAATCCAGCAAAGCAGCGGAAAAGCTTTCCGACTACTCTCCAACTCTACCTGCTGACCGTAAATCAGGGTCGGTCAGATGATGGGAACCAAATGAAATGATGACATCACATCTCCTATTATTGGACTTGCAAAATTATGACAAATGGTCTTTGGAATTTGATCAATTATATTAATATTAATATATACTGTACAGTTCTTGTTGAAATTGATCAAACTATTTTTCACGCAGTTCCGGACACAGATTGTGCTTTTCTAACCTTTTCTAACCTTGGCGCACGTTTTGACTGAATGATGGAATGGAATGAATGGCGATAACAGTTTATACATGTCATACATATCTCTTATCAGACTTGCAGAAAGCGGACTGCAGAAAGTTATGAAAAATGGTTTCTAGAATTTAATGAATTATACCGTCAAGTTACACAACATGCACACTCTTGTCACAACTTGCACAGTCATAACAAACAGATCCACCTGGTCTTCATTTAACATTGTTTTAAAGTTTAAAAAACACTGCCAGTGCTTGGTACAGAAGAGAGGACTCCCAGTTGAAATTAATTGCTACTCCGCTGCACTGTTGAATTTATTTATTATGGTCGTGGGTTTATTCTGCCAAGGCGGTAAAGCGATCGCCCAAATTCATAGACCAATCAAAAGGGAGTTTAAAGCAAAATGGGGGGGGGGGGAAATGAGCTTCCCTGCATAGTTAGGAATTTTAAGTTTTGCTTTCGATTATCATTTGCGACCAGCAAAGTCTTCAAGATGGTAGTGTGCATGCTGTGTAACTTGACGGTACTAAACTACAAAATTTATTTACGAAGACTGGATGTAAATTATGTTTTTCTGACCTTGCCAAATTTTGGCTTTGACTGAATAGCAGTCAGTTTTTACGTACCTCATTGGCCTTGCAGACAACTGACAAATGGTTTCTGTAATTTGACCAAGTCTACCAAAATACAGTTCCTGTTGAAATGTTATAAATATGAACTACGTTTTGCATTTTGATACAAATTGTGTTTTTCTGGAGTTTGCGCTTTGTGACTTAAAGTTTGTAGCTTCAGCTTGTTAGTTTAAAGTGTTATTGGAGTTTTATCAAGTAAAACAAAAAGTACAGTTTCTATATATTTGATGGATATCTTTATTTTGGTTCTGACGTTTTGGCAATTTTCTAATTTATTTCTAGATAACACTTTGGTCAGATATGGATATTGTCTACATCCAACAGAAAAATTGTATCATAATTGACTGGAATGAAATTAACAAAAAGTTTAATTACACTATGTTTCTCTTTTATTTTATAGTAATGAACTATAGCTTAATTGTTTGATGTCGTAGAAACAGTGCTACAATGCTAAAGAGAAGTATACTTTGATCTTCTTGTGTGTGTGTGTGGGGGGGGGGGGGGGTTGGAGGAGCTCTCAGGCTTGTTTTAAATAATTTTAAATCAAGTTATCAAATGTTTCACATTTTGTACATTATTCAACATTTTTAGTCTTCAGTACATCTCTTACATCTGTTAACCCACTTATTAAAGCTATCTAGCTAAGCTCTATTGGCTGACCTTCCAGCCTCGGCTGGTTTATTGGTCAGCCTAAGCTGAGCATTCAAATAGGTAAAATTTTCTTCCATCATCACCATCATCATCATCATCATAAGACGGCAAAAAAAAAATCCGATTTCCCGATCTCACTTTGATTTCTAAACTTTCTTCCGATCGGGTTAACTTTTTGGGTACTTTTAGCGTGCGTTGTTTTTACAGATCATAATGTGGTGTTTCAAGATGGCGGCTCAAGCGATAAGTCAGATGTGATAAGTCAGTGTTGTTCCGATCGGGTTAACTTTTTGGGTACTTTTAGCGTGCGTTGTTTTTACAGATCATAATGTGGTGTTTCAAGATGGCGGCTCAAGCGATAAGTCAGATGTGATAAGTCAGTGTTGTACCAAAGTATTTCCAGTGTAAATCTGTTGCAAGCTTCAATTTCTGTCATTTATTTTTTTTAACTCGGCAAATCAAACACATGATTTTCATCAAGAGGATTCTTTTTCTACACCTTTTGAAGGTTTAAAGCCGTTTGCTCAAGTTTTTGTTTTATATGTTGAATTTTCTGATATATACTTTTTATTGCTGGTTTTTATTAGTTTTTGCAATAAAAACATATTTTTCTTGTTTGCCTCTAGGATTGATGGTGTTATAATGTTATTGGAATTTGATAAAGTTTACAAAAGTACAGCTTACTGTCTAAATTTGATAAAGACTGGATGCAATCGTGCTTTTTTGGACTTGGTTTGGACGTGTTTGATAAGGCGAATCGCAAAAAATTGTTTGGTTCCTGTCATTTCTACTTTAAAAAGTGGGGGTCGGTTTGTCGAAAATATTTTTCTTTTAAGAAGCAGCTACATCTTGTTGAAAGGGAATCCGTGTGGACTGATCTGAATTAAGAAATTGTGAAACCGTGGATAAACTGGTTTTCGGTTTACTCTCCATTAGCATGCGGCTCGCTACTTCGATTTGAAAACTTGTAAACACAGAGCGTGCAGAGGTCGACAGTGGAAATCCAGCAAAGCAGCGGAAAAGCTTTCCGACTCTCCAACTCTACCTGCTGACCGTAAATCAGGGGCGGTCAGATGACGGGAACCAAATGATGACATCACATCTATTATTGAACTTGCAAAATTATGACAAATGGTCTTTGGAATTTGATCAATTATATTAATATTAATATATACAGTTCTTGTTGAAATTGATCAAACTATTTTTCACGCAGTTCCGGACGCAGATAGTGTTTTTCTAACCTTTTCTAACCCTGGTGCACGTTTTGACTGAATGATGGAATGGAATGAATGGCAATAACAGTGTATACATATCTCATATCAGACTTGCAGAAAGCGGACTGCAGAAAGTTATGAAAAATGGTTTCTAGAATTTAATGAATTATACCGTCAAGTTACACAACATGCACACTCACGTCACAACACTTGCACAGTCATAACAAAAAGATCCATCTGGTCTTCATTTAACATTGTTTTAAAGTTTAAAAAACACTACCAGTGCTCAGTTGAAATTAATTGCTACTCCGCTACCCTGTTGAATTTATTTATTATGGTCGTGTGTTTATTCCGCCAAGGCGGTAAAGTGATCGCCCAAATTCATAGACCATTCAAAAGGGAGTTTAAAGCAAAATAGGGGGAAAATGAGCTTCCCTGCATAGTTATGAATTTTAAGTTTTGCTTTCGATTATCATTTGCGACCAGCAAAGTCTTCAAGATGGTTGTGTGCATGTTGTGTAACTTGACGGTACTAAACTACAAAATTTATTTACGAAGACTGGATGTAAATTATGTTTTTCTGACCCTGCCAAATTTTGGCTTTGACTGAATAGCAGTCAGTTTTTACGTACCTCATTGGCCTTGCAGACAACTGACAAAGTGTTATTGGAGTTTTATCAAGTAAAACAAAAAACAGTTTCTATGTATATATTTGATGGATATCTTTATTTTGGTTCTGACGTTTTGGCAATTTTCTTATTTATTTCTAGATAACACTTTGTATATCTTACATATGGATATTGTCTCCATACTTTGATCTTCTCGTGGGGGGGGGGGTTGGAGGAGCTCTCAGGCTTGTTTTAAATAATTTTAAATCAAGTTATCAAATGTTTCACATTTTGTACATTATTCAACATTTTTAGTCTACTCTGTTTCAGTACATCTCTTACATCTGTTAACCCACTTATTAAAGCTATCTAGCTAAGCTCTATTGGCTGACCTTCCAGCCTCGGCTGGTTTATTGTGAATTAAAGAGGGCACAAAGTGGGATGTCTAAAGTGATGCATAACTATCTTTTGACGTCAATGCAATGTCTTCTTTCAAACCTTTCCAAGCAAAGATTTTAACAACCAACTTTGTGCCCTCTTTTGCCTACTCTAACAATTAGAATAAGCGGGGTAGAAAGTCGGCCGTCTAAACTAGAGCCAACGAAGGTTAGAAAACTGAAAATTTTTCCTTCTGCGCAAACCATGTTTGCGCCTTCTGCTGCCACTTCGACAATAACAATTTGAATTTACCATTTCCCTTCACCATTCCACATCATAGCCAGCATAATCGAGAGAGAACAATAAAGATTGGTAAGTAATGAAAACATTAGAGAATCATAGCCCTATTACGATACTGTAGGAGGGCCTAAGAAAGCTTAACTACAGCTCAGACGCCAAATTCATAATTTGCAGATCAAAGAGCATCGAGGCAAACCATTACTGATTTTATCAAATACACAATTTTTTTTACATATATGATTTCCTTACATGGATTGGGGATTGATGGGTTAGTTGTGTTTATAACAATTTCGGGAATGCATGCAGTCTGCCTCATTAAGAGTCGTATAAGGAAAGAGTAACGAAGTTATTATTTGATATTCCGTTGGCGGATTGGCAGCCGCCCGTGCTAAAGCTCTAAAGGAGCGGGCCAATTTCCCCACCTGAAAACTTCATAATTTTTGAGAATTTGGATCCTATACGGTGCGTTGAAGTTTGTGTTATTTTGTCAGCGTTGACCAAACTTTTTCTGGTTTTAATAGCTCTTATTGATATTTTTGAAAACTTTAAGAAACAAAGATTTTCTAATTAGTCTTACCCTAGTGCAGTTTAGCTCAAGTACCTCAAAATGGATCGGGTTAGCGGAAAGTCAAGAGTCTTGATTTTCATGAGTTTCCCTTCTCTTGAAAATCCAGTATATATTCTAAAACTTTCAACTAAAAAAAAATGCATAAAAATCGACTTTTGTCACTTAGCATGTTGAAAATGTAAATGGACGCTCTAACGCCGCGGTCGGGTTTATAGGCGACTGGTAATGAATTTAAAGGGAAGATGTTTTCTCAGCGCACGGTATCTTCAAACTACAACTAAATCAAACCAAGCGAACTCCGACCAAAAATCAGAAAAATCAGAAAATCAAATTTCAGTCCCACTAAGGGTAGGAGAAATTGGAAAATTTCAACTTTTTACCTCCAGAAAGATAGAAATTTGATCAAAATTGGTCAAATTTTGTCCCGGTAAGGGTCGTAAAAATCACAAAATTTTACTTTGTTTTCTTCTTTTTAGTCCCGGTAAGAGTCCGAGGGTCGAAAGTCGGGCGGCATCCCCCGTCAGCTCGCAACCCTAGTACCCCCCCGGGCCAAAGCTCTATAGACATTTTACTATTTTTAGCATTCGAGTAGCTTAACTGATGTCACATTATCGCTACAATGCAATGGTATCTTATATTTTTCACAACAACACTTTCGACAGCCTCGTTTGAGAAAAACTTTTCCTTATATTTTCGTTACCTTTCGAAGTTGACCGGGCTGCTAAGAGTTGACAAGTGTATTGAGTGCAAGTTATAGTTGTCAAAAAAACGACAAGAAGTCGAATGTTTGGACTGAAGTCAATCACTTTTATCAAAAAAAGGTTTTTGCTAATACTCGTGTAAATTAAATACAAAATAGCATGTTTACATTGAAAAAAAGTATATTTTAACTATTAAAGCATTCAATAAAATTAATTTAAATTTATAATTTAAAGCTTCAATATTTACAATGTCTGATCGTATCAAAAGATGTAGCGTAAATTAAATCAAAAATAAAGCAACTATGGTTCTGAACTTAAAACAAAGACAGTTCCTGAAGACTATTGAATTTCCTTAGTGGCTTTGAAGTGAGTAGAAGTTAAAATGTACTAAATTTTTTCTAGTCATTGTTTTGATAATAAATTTTATAATTATTCGACATCCTGATTAAGATACATTTCAAACTTCACAGGCGCAAATAGTCTTAGGGCCACCTACAAGTTTAGAAGCTGGCTAACGTACACACTTTTTCATATAGAGAAAACCATTCTCAACAACATTCCATTCTTAACTTTTTGAGGAAAATCATCCTAAAATATTCTTACGGTATTCTTAGCTTAGGTTCAAAATCTAATATGTAATTTAATATGTAATACACGCCTGAAGCTTAAAATTAAATTTTTGTAAAGCTATCAAGCCTTAGTGGGTGATAATTGCCAATTTACAGTATTACCAATCTCTAACAGTGGCAATCTTAGGTTCAGTTGCCGGATTATTCTTTGGGTCTCTTAACATGTTCTTAATTTTTTTGCCAAATTCAACATGAATATTCTTATAAAGTATATTCTTATAAAAAAAGCGTGTAGATAACCTCATATTGGGAAGGCTGTATCATTAATAGATACCTTTACTCGTCAAATATCTGAACATTAAAATGGAAGTAAAATGTATAAAAGTTCATAAAAAATAAAAATATCTCTATACTCTACTTTTATCAAATATAAAATTTGTGCATACACATTACATTGATGTTGAAACAGCGTTGGTCATCTAGGCTAGGCTAAAATTCTTCAAACAATAACCCAATCCATATCTAACCAAATTCTTAAACAATTTGAGTAAATAGTCAGATAACTTGGATCTTTAACTTGTAAATTCATAGTAGGGTTCTGAATAAAATAATCAAATCTTTTTTGCCTAAAAAAGGGGTGGGGGGGGGGGGGGTTTAGTGAAAAATCTACAACATTTTTCTTGTCCTGGGGTAAACGTGCTCTGTTTGGGAGTAATTTTTCTCGGTTTGAGGGTTACTTTGCATGTTCAGGGGGTCAACTGATGCTTGTCAGGGGGGTCAGACCTGCTGTTCGGGGGTCAAAATTCACAATGTCCGGGGGCTAATTTCAGAAAATGTTATATCCTCCACACCCCCATATTCAATTTTTTTCTAGAAAAGCCCAATCTTCAAAGCAAAGAATAACCAAGAAGGACAAAACGATAATCGAAATATTTACTCAGAAAGTCGACAACAGTTTCGTTTTCGACTCATCAAGCATTATACGTTCCAAAATCGATTTTTTGAATCAAATGATTTCGGAACGTACCGATTAAATCATCCAGTTGGTCAATTTAGCCCACAGATATCTAAGCCCGAAGGGCTAGATTTGCAACTTTAAGCTTTCTCCAGCAAAAAAAAGTGAAGCAAAAATTTGACTTTTTAAATTTCGTGTCGATGGATAGGATCTAGCATTTTAATTGTTTTCGGAGCGCGAGATCAAAAAAACGTAGCCGACAAACGCTATTTCACATCTCTCAAACCGGTGAAATTGCAATTTTAGTCACGTGACTCTGGTAGGAAATCCTTCCAAAGATGAGCTTCACTTTTTGATAAAAGCCGCAAATCTAGCCCTTCGGGCTTTACAGATATCTGTGATTTAGCCCGATTGAAGTAACCTTTCATGCTATTGGTCGAGCCAACTTGAGCAAACAATCGGGGCTAATCTACAGGTGATCAGACATAATGTCGATTGGTGCACCCTTCAATTTTATTGGTCGAGCAAACTCGAGAAGAAAAGCCAATCAGAGCTAACCTACTGTGATAGTTGCTATGGTGATTATTCGATGCTTTAATTCTATTGGTCGGGCAAACTTGAGCAGCCAATCAGAATCAATCTACCAAGACATATTCCTCAACTGTTTCCTCTTCAGTTCCTTCCTCGCCAACGCCTTCTTTCGATTTCGATTTCCGTTTCAACTTCAATAATTTCTTAAGTTTCTTTTTGTCTTTTTCCTGTCCACTATTTGAAGCTGTATTCAGTGTAACAGTGGCAATACCTTGTGTTATACTATTGTCCACAAAATCGAAATCTACGTTTGATGGATTAGATCCTTCATCGAAGATAAACATTGGATATTCAATACGTTGTTTAGGTGGTGGTGATACCTGTTGAGAATAAGTTCATTGAAAATTAAAGGTAGGATGGGGGCTAGACTAGAGTCTACTTCTGGCTAAACTTTGCTTTTTGATAATTTTTGATGACGCTGAGTCCAGTGAAGTGGACTAGGAGCGTTTGGCGAGGTCGCCATTTTGAAAAAGAAAATTTAAAATGCAAATAACAAAAAAAACTAATAAGAGTTGAAAGATTAAATCAAAAATGAGAAACTAACATCAATAACAGATTTGCAATCCCTTATTCTCAAATAAAAACATTGCTTCTTACTGTTTTTATCTTCTAAAAACAACAACTAAAATCTGGCGCCTAAGCAAAAGCATATTGCCATATAATATACTACCGGGCCACTTAATTGCGCCATCCAGTCTATCAAAAAAGCTTTAAGTGGACCCCGGGCTAGATGGGGGCTAATAATTTTAAATCGTTTACATTTATGATGGCGGCAGACTCCATAGAAACCATTTCGGTCAAGCAAGTTTAGGCATAGAGGTACCCTTTGTATAAAAAACATTAAAATTCAACTAAATTATGATTTAGAATGGCTGCTAGGTAGAATACTAGCCATGTTTTAAGGTCAAACTATTATATTTTTTTATTTAGAGTTGATATTACGCTTGATAGGGCGAGACCAATTTAATTTGTTGTTCTACGGGCAGATCGTTAGCAAAATATGGGTCGGTCGGTCGGTAAAAGTACTTTGTTAAGGTAACGAAAATGTTTTCCAAAAAATATTTGGTTCAAAAATTCACTTTTTTTTATCTTCGATGAAGATCATGATAAAATCTTAGTGTATGGAATGTTTGATTTTCTAAATTTTTCAATTTCTTGAATTAATTTTCAGCTTTATTCAAATTTGATTCTTACAAATAACTAGTGTGTAAAATATATTGTAGTGGAAATTCAATATTATTATTTTTTTGATTTTAGCAAAAATAGGGTCGGTCGGGCCTGTAGAACAACACATTAAATTGGTCTCGCCTAGTATGCTATATTCATTTAAAGGTTTTCATTTTACATAAGTGTTCCCGTTTCATATCAGACTCATGTTCTGTTCATGTCTGCCTATTGTTATATTGTGCTGATATAAGCAAAAAATAGTTTTCCTTTCCTTTTTCTGATCAATCTCGCTTCACATCCGACCGAGTCAATCCAATGTGAAAAAGCTTGTGAATTAAAATTGATGAGTAAGCAAACGATATCACTCTTATTTAAAAACAAAACCTTTAAAAGAAAAGTTAGACTATGTTATAGTCTAAGATGAATCACTATCAAATAAAAAAGCCCAAAGCCGAAGAAAATTCGCAAACGGTTTTTTGCCGAAAAGAGTTTACAGTCGGTAGAGTTGCCAGTCTTCGAAACTCTCCCGCCGATTTTTTTCCGTATACCACCATAACGCCATACCGCCATTTTTTCCCGCCCTTACTATCACTGTAACGGACGATAACATCGTCTAATGAAAAGTTCTGTGTTTCAAGTGTAACAACTTTAAAACAAGTTTTCCTAGGATAAGTGTATCACTTTAACTCTTCTATCAAAACAGAAGTTAAAAATTACCTGTTTTGCTTCCTGGCAAAAATTTTCAAAATCAGCGCGCGTTCGACAGTAAAATCCTATTGCGCAAGAAGGATCCATTTTTTCAAATGACATCTTCTTCGGATATTGACAGTGGAAACTCTGAAATAAAAGAAATGGAATCAAATACACGTTTTTTTATAGGAACAAACTATATAAGAACATAAGGTTTCGATGGCCAAAATTAAAAAAACTCAAAAACACCCGATTTCTTAGGAAAATATAGGTGAAAATGGTCACAAAATGGTTAAAATAAGAACATGTTAAGAACATTTTAAGGCTTAAAACCCAAAAAGTTAAGAACATTCAGGCTTCAAGAAATTTGGATGTTCTTATAAAAAAAGTGTACATATAATACCCCAATCAACCTTTAAATCGTAAATAATTTTACTCAGGCTTTTGAAAGTGCATCAGTAGGACGATCAGGAGAGAAAAAGTGAAATTTAATCTCGCAAATATTTATCACCAAACAGGGGTTTTGCTTGTTTTTGGTAGGCTGGTGAATGAAAAATAACTCTGGCGATTTCTAGATTCTAGGCCGGCGAATTCTTTGCAAGCGCAGTGTTTGCGGTCCAAAACCATCCACACTGGATATTTTAAGCTCGGGAACAATATAATTTCTATCCCCATTGTTATTTCGATAGAAATTTTTATCCCCACCGTGGGAAAAAGTTGCAAGAGGGCTGCGAGACAGGGGTGTATTTTGTGATACTGACCGGCAATCACGCAAGATTTGCATTGATTTGAGACGGGAAATGGTAATGTTTGACTTACATCAACAGGGAAATCTCTAGTTGACATGTCCACTTTGTCTTGTAAATAGTGAGGATCCAAGTGTATCAGTTTGTCACCTGTGAACATACAAACAGAAAAGAAACGGTATATTGTCAAATTATCAAAATATTTCTCTAACTGAAAACAAACATACTGTTGACGTTCTTAAATTCGACATTCCACTATTCGATACACTCCATTATTCGACAATATCGAAAGTCAGCGTTAACGAAAAACTCAAACAACCTTCCTTAATGTCCAGATGGGCTGGGATGGATGCAGGGCCTCGCCCCACACCCGTGCAAAACCCATTGGTTCAAACGATGCTCTACCATTTGATACGCTCCCGCATTCGTTGAAAACTCAATCCTCTTTGAAAATCGAATTAGATTCAACTGTATTTTGACGTATCTCGATAAGTCCACAGCCCACATCACCTAGCCTAGCAAAGCTTTTTTTCAGCTTCCTAATAATGATAATGGGAAATTTTTACCTTCACAATTTCAAACAAATAAAGAATCTTAAGGAAAAAAACACAAACTTCATCACACGTGGAACACGCATATTGAAAAGACAAAACATACAATTACCTTGGAAACCGACGAAATATAATGAATGTTTGGGCCGTCCTCCTATGATTCCAACACAGCAATCCAGTGCTAATAATGCCTAAAAATAATGGATTTTTTAAGCTTAAGACCATCTCGGGTGAAACAAGGCATGTCCCAAATATATTTTGCGTGACGCGCACCGCTTCCAATGATTCCTTAACGTTCATATATAGCTCAAAAGAATCATATCGATGAGCGGATTTCGAAAAATACTGGGTCAAAAATTTGCATTAAGCCAATCTCAAGATATCGGTCAAAAATTGATTTTGACGTTATAAAATACAACGAAAAAACACGTCATAAGTAAGATTCAAATGACGTCATTATTGAAAAACAGCGATAACTTCAATTTTCTTAATGCAATCAACACCAAATTATGACCGGAGTTGTAAATTAATGATTCTGAAATATTTGTTAAAAAATTTTCAGAAAATTTGAATGACGTCATTTGTTGACATGATCATGAATTTTCAATTCTTTTTTTCATGAAATATTTTAGAATCGTTGATTTACATCTCCAGTCAAAATTTTGCTTTGATTGTAGTAAGTTAATCGGAATTATCGCCTTTTTTCTATAATGACGTCATTTAAATTGTCCTTTTGACGTGTTTTTTCGATGTATTTTATAACGTCAAAATCAGTTTTTGGCCGATATCTTGAGATTGGCTTGATGTAAATTTTTGACCCAGCACTTTTCGAAATCCTCTCGTTGATACGATTCTTTTGAGCTATATATGAAAGTTAATGGATAATGGGAAGCAGTGTTCGTCACGCATAATATATTTGGGACATGCCTTGTTTCACCCGAGATGTTCAGACGTTACGGTTCCTTTTCGCTCCTGTGTGATTTTCGTTACGGATCGAGAGTGTTCATATTAATTTCGGATAGTTTCGGAGCAAGAAGAAGGAGCAGTCCCGTTCCGATGAAAAAAGTGGAGCAAAACCGTTTCGATCTGTTTTGCTTTGTAGCGTCTTTTTTTGACGTTTCGAATTTTGACACTTGTTTCGGAACTGTTTCATTTCGTTTCGTTTCGGAACGGAACCGTAACGTCTGAAAATGGTCTAAGATTATTGATTACTCCGCGTTTACACTCGAATGGATCTGGCTTCAAAAGAGCACCTGGCTAGGTTTGCGGTGCTCTAAGGTTATTAACAGTGGGCGAAGTAAAATTTATCGTCGGAGAGGGAAAATGAATTTTACAGAGTAAATAAGCACACTCTCTTGAATTGTTGGGAAATTATGCAGAAATTTGAGACGGAAAAACCTCTTTATAATATTTCACAGAAACGGAACTTTCAACAATGTATTAACTAAGCCTCCGTCGGAACTTTTAAGCGCTGTGATTGGCTGAATAGATAGATAGAGTCGATATTTTAAGTGGATAGCCCAGTGGACTATTAGACAGTCTTTCGATTGTTTTCACGGGGTCAAAAGCCAGCCGGCTATGCTGAACGGAAATGTGGAAGGAACGAGGATTCCAACCGGGAGCCATCGCTCCTTCGCAAGAGACAGAAAAATCTATTGGTCGAGCATTTAACGAGTGGTTTACTCCCTATCATATCATGAGTAATGGAAAGGACTAAAATATGATTGAATTGAGATCCTTAATTTTAATCCTCAAATAATCAGGATGGATGCTTACCTTTAAACATGGGATATAAATCGGGTTGAGTGATTCACTTCCCAGTCGTACTGGCACAAGTATGAGAAGAGATCTCCAGAACTTATCTTGACAAGCCGGGTTGAAACAATTCTTACAATGAGTGCACGCTTTAATGACATCTTCTTTGTACACTGGATGGAGAAGGAGAGACTTGATTATTGGACAAATCGATCCTTTAATAATATAGCTTTAGTATAAAGCTCAAACTTCCCAAGGAGTGAAACGTGTTTTTGTATTCTATGATTTTCTTCAAAAGCACATCTTTTAAGGGTGTACAAAATTAGTTTAGGTCTAAATTATATGATCCTTCGATGACCCTGTTAGGGAATCGATTTTCTATATTTCGTAATATTGGGAACCTTGCAAGAGATTGCTGTTCTTTGCTTTTTGAACCCATGCGAGGAGTTTCTAGGTTGCAAAAAGGGACCCGTATGGTTCGCACATACCCGACACTCATTTGCCTTAGTCTCCCCCCCACAGGTAAGATTTTTTTTTCAAATGACGTACCGGTACAATCTTGAGCAACATATACACGAAGAGTCTCCAGAGTCGGATGTGATGTGTTGTTGACCGTGTGACTAAAAAATAAAATAAAAATTATTTGATCTATATTCTTAAGCAATGAAGTAACGCCATTTTCTATAGCCTAATTACTGGATCATAAATGGCATGGCATTGTTTCTTTACTCGATATAGCCTTACCACTTGCTTTCTTTTATTATAACTTATTATCATCTTGGGAATGGAATAGGAATTTTAACGACCCACGAACATTTTCCTGTCATGTTCACGCTAAAATAGCAAAACATTTCTTGGGTCCAAACATTGATGTCCGGGTCAGTTTCGGGCCGCAAAATTTTGAAATTTTCGCCTCCGAAAACCTTGCCAAAACACGCCCTGAACATGTGCGGGCCAGTTCAGGTCATATTCAGAACTTTTTCATGGTAAAAATTGCCAAGTTACCCGAAAAAGTTCTAATGGCTGGAAATATAATTGTAAAGTCTTTTCTATTTATTAATTGGCTTCCGCACATTTTGTATCTTTTCGAAAATATTATTTTGAGAGAATGGATTCAAGACTTTAAAATTGTTAAGGAAACTCATATATACAAATACGAAAGATGAAGTAAAAGAAAACTGAGACGGAAAAATTTGATCAATTCAATTTACCTTATCGTATGAGCGACCGAGTTTGGTCCATACCAGTCTCCTGGTTTCTTACCACTAGCCTCACCAACGCGGACAAGTTCATGTAAGGAGAACGGGCTATGGTCGCTATCTTCGTCGTTAAAGAAACGCACAATCTGTAAATAAAGGGAAAAAATTACCGAGTTTATTTATTCTTTGTCTAACAAAGTGTTGCACGGCAAGCTGCACCGATTGAGCAGTCATTTATTATAAGATATCACATCATCCAGTATCCAACCAGGATTACTCCCGAGCCTGGAGTTCCTTATTTTTTCAGAGAATTTCAGCCTCAAAGTTTCTTATCGAGTTCTTTATTTACTTTAGCTGCTCAGATTGGATTTGCTAAGGTTGGATTTGCTAAGTACGTAAATAATGTATAAGCATAACAACGGACTATAGTACATAAAAAGGACGTTTATTGAATGTTGTTACGTCAATATTTTGTCATCTTTTTGTTTAGGCTTTTATAAATGTGTGCAAATTCAAGTTTAACTCTCTGTTCCTTAACTAGTTTTCTTACTCTCAGCCTGAGCAGTTCCTTAACAATTCCTTATAAAAATGTATTGAATTTCATTGTCAACAAGAAGAAGAAAGTCTCATGAACCACGCTCTCCTACCTTAAGAGGAGAAATTTTGGCGAATGAGCCAATTCGCCAATTATGGTGTAATAAATTTGGCGGAATTTATTTTGACGATTTAATAAAATTTCTGAATTAAGCGAGAATTAATTTTGGCGAATGACCCATTTTTGTTCAATATTGTTCAATTTTGGGAAATGTCGACTTGTGCACCAATTTTTATATATTTAAATAAATTAATTTCAAAAAGCCCATATAACGCCCATTTTAGGTTCAAATTGATCAAAATATCCAGGCTAAGCCCAAATCACGACGTTTTAATAAAAAAAAATGTACAGTAGACTCCCAGTTATTCAAACCTGCACTTATTTGAATATTTCGGTTATTCGAAGTGAGATGTCGTACCACTTAGATCTGCTTACCTAACTCAGGCAAAAACACTCTCGGTTATTCGAACTTTAGTTAATCGAACTTTCAGTTATTCGAAGCTATTTCCATTCCCCTTGGGCCAATTATAGGCAAAATCACCCTCAGTTATTCGGATTTTTCTTATTTGGAGATCGTCGAGGCAAATTTTTTTTCCGTAGACGGGCGGAAATATCTTTAATGGTCGGAAATATCATAGCGCAATGGTCGGAAATATCATTTGATGGTCGGAAATATCTTTTGATGGTCGGAAATATCCCAAACTCTGAAAATTTGAAAATTTAATTGTCGGAAATATCATAGCGTAATGGTCGGAAATATCATTTGATGGTCGGAAATATCTTTTGATGGTCGGAAATATTTTTTGATGGTCGGAAATATCATTTGATGGTCGGAAATATCCAAAACTCTAAAAATTTGAAAATTTAATGGTAGGAAATATCCCGCGCGCTTTTAAAAATGCTTTATCAGCAAAAAAAATGTAAACAAAAATGGTAGCAAAGGTGGTGTGGTGTGGCCAACTTGTTGTGTGTGCCAGACAAGAGTAGCTTTTTGTTTTAAGTTTTTGGGACACTATCTGAGAACTGTTCTGTTTCGTAGTTCTTTACGCAGTATTTTACACAAGACGTAGACAGCTTTTTAGGGAGAGAAAGTGGTATTGACCTTTTTACTCAAACACGACTCTTGTTTATTTCTTGTATTTTTGGACCTACCTCCGGGTGCCCCGGTGGAGGTCCTATGAATTAACCCATGTCCGTTCGTTCGTTCGTTCGTCCGTCCGTCTGTTACCAGCTTTTCTCAGGATTGGCTCATTAGTTTTTTCTGATTTTTTGCACAATGATGCAAAATGGCAATGCCTAAAATGTGTCGGAGCCCGATTTTCGAAAAAAAATATATTTGGGCAAATTTGGGCCAAAACTGCCTAAAAATAGGGTTTTTTGAACTTTGTGCAAAATCCTGTAATTACTTTTTTCTGATTTTTTGTACAACGATGGAGGGCAAGATTCTCTAAAGAATGGCTGAAGTGGTTTTTCCCGGAAAATTCTTTATCGCCTTAAAAAACGGATTTTCGTATTTTGGGGAAATTCCCTTTAACCAAATAAGAAAATATAGCTTTTTCTCAAAGTTGACTCATTATTTTATTCTGATTTTTTGCACAATGATGCAAAATGGTAATGCCTAAAATGTGACGGAGCCAGATTTTCGAAAAAAATATATTTGGGCAAATTTGGGCCAGAAACTGCCTAAAATAGGGTTTTTTGGACTTTGAGCAAAATCCTGTTATTACTTTATTCTGATTTTTTGTACAAAGATGAAGGGCAAGATTCTCTAAAGAATGACTGAAGTGGTTTTTCCCGGGAAATTCTTATTCACCTTAAAAGACGGATTTTCGTATTTTGGGGAAATTCCCTTTAACCAAATAAGAAAATATAGCTTTTCTCAATGTTGACTCATAATTTTTTTCTGATTTTTTGAACAATGATGCAAAATGGCAATGCCCAAAATGTGACGAAGCCAGATTTTTAAGGAAAATTATTTTGGGCAAATTTGGGCCAAAAACAGCTTAAAAGGTTTTTTGGGCCTGAATGGTTTAAGTGATTTTCGTATTTAGGGAAATTCCTTCTTACCATTCAACATTATTCAACACACAAGCTTTATTTTTCCATTCTGAATTTTTGTACAATTATTGTCACTTTTTTCTTATTTTCATCTGATGTTAATCATTAGGTAGGTCCATTCAGCATGTTGCTTGTTTATATCCTTTCCTCCTCTAGCCCCCACTGCTCTCAAATCACCCTAAAGCTAGTCCTAACCCTACCCGGACACCCTCCCATTCTAGACCTTTCCACTGGGGGGGGGGCACTCGATCTGAAAACGACTGTTCGGCGGAAAATTTGGCTTCCGAAATCGAACCTTTACAGTGCATCCAGCCTGGCAGTGCATGCAGAGAAAATTTGGCCAAAAAATGACCCTTACAGTGAGGGCCAGAGGAGGAAATGATATAAAAAAGACAAGAAAGAACGAAGAGTCGTGTTAGAATAAAAAGGTCAATACCACTTTCTCTCTCTAAAAAGCTTGTCTGGCACACACAACATGTTGGCCACACAACAAGTTGGCCACACAACACCACCTTTGCTACCATTTTTGTTTACATTTTTTTTGCTGATGAAGCATTTTTAAAAGTGCGGGATATTTCCGACCATCAAATGATATTTCCGACCATCAAATGATATTTCCGACCATCAAAAGATATTTCCGACCATCAAATGATATTTCCGACCATTACGCTATGATATTTCCGACCATTAAATTTTCAAATTTTCAGAGTTTGGGATATTTCCGACCATCAAAAGATATTTCCGACCATTGCGCTATGATATTTCCGACCATTAAAGATATTTCCGCCCGTCTACGGAAAAAAAATTTGCATCGTCGAGTGAGAATATTGATTTTCTACGATCAAACAGGTTTTTTCTTCAAAAAATAAGGTTTCAATATTCATGGCTATTTATATATTTCAAGTAATTTCCCAAACTTGTATTGGATTGTCCATCCCATTAAGGTTAAGTCGAAAATCTTGCAGAAAAACTTTTCAGTTGTTCGAAGTAAATTCTCATCTCCCTTGGAAGTTCGAATAACCGGGAGTCTACCACTAGAAAAGTAATTGGATACTTTTTGTTGATTTTTGCTTTTGATTGATGCAGGAAAAGTCCTTTCATGCAACTTCATATTTACACCATAAACATACTTGGAGCGAATTTGATACGAAAGCAAAACAAAGTTTTCAAAAACAAGCGAGTACACATTCTAAAAGAAGTACTTTTTGTTACTGCTAATCTTATTAGAGTATCTCCATTTGTGCGTCTTTTTATCAGAAACTTAAAATGGATTTGTGTGTGCTTTCCAACTTGACCAGCTCAAGTTCATGGGTTAACGATTGATTGTCCTTTTCAAGCTGCAAAATCTTCATCTTCTGCTGTTTATCCTGTTTGGATATTTCTTTCTCCAGCTCCAGGGTTTTGATACGATTTTCAAATGTCAGTTTTTGAATCTGCTTCTCATAATCTTCTTTAAGTTTTGAGATTTCTACACTGTCAGCTTTGTTGGTGACATTTCTACCAGCAGCACTATGTGCCAAATTGCGTTCATCGCGATGTGCAGAATCCATTTTAAGTTTTTGATAGAAAGACATACCAATGAGAAACTCGTATAAGATAACAAATACTTCTATTGGAATCTGTAATCGCTTAAACTTAAAAACCTTGTTTTGTTTTGATATCAAGGATGTTTATATAGTTGTATGAAATGACTTTTTCGCATCAATAAAAAGCAATCAGTCAATAATAAGTCTCTATGCAAACTTAACATCTCTTAATAGCAAAAAATCCTTAGCAACGGGTCTTAATGACAGTATAAGAAACAACATGTATTCATAAAAGGTAAAAAGGAGCTACTGATTGCCTTTGCTTTTAATATCCAACTTCAAATGGTGTTTCGATACAGACTTTGAACAAAGTAATAACATAAGTCAAGATTACGTATCACTTGTTGAGGGTTGATTAGCCTGGATATCCAGGCTGTAAATTATTTCACAGTCTAGTTTTAGATATTTTATGTTCTGATTTACAGCCTGGTCTCCCTAGAGCGTTTTGCATTCTCGTATGAGAATGCAGTCCGCTTGCTTGCGCTCACTTTGCTAAAGCCGTAAGGACCAATCTACACGGCGTGGAGCATTCTGAAACAAAAATAGGATAGTCCTCCAGCTGCTAGTGAAGATAGGGCTTTCTGTTACACGAAAACATGAAAAAGAAGAAAACAGAGGCAAGTTCATTTTCCAAGAAAACATGGTTGGTCATGATAATGCATGCAAACTTTTTTATGGACTTTGGTGTAATCTTTGGATGTTTTTAATAGTTTTAGATCTTGTAAGACTACTTTTTATTAATTTCTGTTTTGCTGCCCTGGGTTGGCTAGGAAACATGGGTTTTCACTTTCATTCTCTAGGGAGACCAAGCTCTATAATTTAAGAACTTTGTATGTTGAGGTAAATTTTGTTTTTTCTTAAATTTTGAGCTTGGATATCCAGGCTAAGGGTTGATATACATTCGTAGGAGAATTGTAGATAAGTTTAAGATGAATGGAAAGAAATTCTTTCTTACAAGAAAATTCATCAAAAGAATTCCAAGAATTATGAGTGGTTGCGATCACTCTTCTCTCTTTGCATTCAGACATACAGTACAATCTTTCGACATTACAGTACATATTAAAAGCTTAGTTATTATTTTGATTTTTTTTCTGTTGTGTGTCGAAAGAATTGCTGCTTGATAAAAAAGTTTAGTATACGTGTACAAAGTTTGAAATTTTCCTGAACATTTATATAAAGCAAAGAAGAAGGTATTACTTGAGAAGATGTGGATGATTGACAAGGGGTTATTTTTTTCAGGTCAGGATTGTCTACTTTTCTGTTTTGTCATCGTTCTGTTTCCTAATCTGATTGTCATGGGAATTTAAACATGTTATATTGAATAGAGAGGAAAACAAAACTTGAAATACACCATGGGGATGGACATTTTTAAAGCAAATAAAATCAGACCCAAAAAGGCGTAATGGCTTAAATTATGGTTAGGAGAAAGAATTTTCTTGCTTGACAAAAAGGTATATAATGTGTAAAAGGAGTGGAAATTTCCTGAACATTCTGGAACATTTGTATAAAGTAAAGTAGAGGGTATTACTTGAGAAGATGGGCAAAGGGGTCTTTTTATCCAGTCAGGATTGTCTACTTTTCTGTTTTGTTATGCGACTTTCATACCGGGTGTGCCAGAAATTGATTACCCTCTTTGGCGTGAAATTTCTTAAGTTCTATCAATTTTTAAAGAATCTTTAACCTTTTTCAAAACACCCCTGTGTCACAGAACCGCTGGGACCCCAGCCCAATTTAGCAAAAGCTTTTTCCTGGTGGGAAAATACCCTGGAATTGCAGCCACACTAGGAAATTACATTTGACCTCATCCCCATTCGAAATTCAAAGTTTAAAAATTGTACTCCAAAACGATCCCACTGGATTCTCAATAGGAATTTTAATCCTCACTGAAGAAAAATGTTCCAACGGGGCTGTGAGACAGGTAACTTTTCGCACAGTTAACTTAAAAGTTGATGGGTCATCTGTCGAATTTCATTCATTGAATCAAAGGATTTTGAATTGAAAATAAAATTCAATTTCTAAACTGATCAACAATGTGAAAGGCTTATAAATTCTAATTAGGTGAAAGCATCTTCTATTTCTTTTCCATAATTAGGTCAAAACAAAAATAAAATGGATTCTGCACATGGCGATGAACGTAACTTGGCACATAGCGCAACTGGAAGAAATGTTACCAGGAATACTGATAGTATCGAGATTGCAAAACTTAAAGAAGAACACGAGAAGCAGATTCAAAAATTGACTTTCGAAAATCGTATCAAAACCCTGGAGCTGGAGAAAGAAATGTCCAAACAGGATAATGAGCAGAAGATGAAAATTTTGCAGCTTGAAAAGGACAATCAATCGTTGAGTCATGAACTTGAGCTGGTCAAGTTGAAGACCGCCCATAAGACTGAGGCTAACAAAGGTGTGGTCGATCAAGAGATGGAGAAAGAAATGCTGAAACAGGAAAACGAGTTTCAAAAGAAACTGGCCGATAAAGACAAGGAGATTGTTGCCAAGGAAAACGATTGCAAAACAAAAATCAATGAAATGGAGAAAATAACCCTGGCAAAAGAGCACGAGTACCAAACCAAACTTGCTGCCAAAGAAAACGAATTCAAGCTGAAAGTCAAGGCATTGGAGAATACCAATAAGATCAAACTGGAACAGATGGAACGAGAGAAAGAGCTGGCGATCCAAGCACTTCGTAACGAAATTGAAATTTTGAAAAGCAATAACGCAAAGCAATCTCAAAATGATTTCAAACCAGAAAATACGACAGGGGCGATGAAAAAGGCAGAAAAATCATTTGTTGCTACAAAGGAAGATAAATTGATTTGGGGTGTTAATGAATTTTTCCTTGCCAAAAAATCTGTTTCAAATCTTTACGCATCTTATCAGAAGTGGTATGAAGCTATCTCTGGTTTGTTGGAAAATAAAGTACAAGTAAATGTGAATTCAGAAGGAAAGAAAATGGTTTTCATAAGAAAGGAAATGCCTACGACAGATCAAGCCACTCTTTATCTTGTTACCAAAAGGAGAAACGTTTATCATGGCGACGGACCTAACGCTCTCATTGTGAATCATGATAATAAAGAAGAATTGAAAAAAGCAAAATCGTTTTTGTTACACCCGAAACAAAAAGAAATGTGTATTGAGAATAATGGTTACTATTCTGAACACGAAGGGTTCGAAGAATGGCGTCATCCTGGTGTTACCAATGATCATTATTTTGGTGAAAAAAAATCGATCATCATGTTTCTTATTTTCAAGAATGAATAACAACATTTTTGGATAGTTTATTAATTGGGACCATGAAACAGGACACGTGACAGAAAGAGTGAACTGAAATATACACCAGTTGGAGTTTTGAAAAGCTGGAAAAAGGTGGAAATTTAAATGAAGTGGAACATAAAATTCATTTTTTGATTTTCTTTTTTACATACAAGCAAGTTTTTATAGTGCGAGAGCTTTTGCCCGTTTTTATTATAGGTCATAAACCTCAACGTGTTCGCCGTACCGAAAACTGTCAAAATGGTTTTGTCAGACAGAACACTAGCGGTCTCTTTGATCTCCAAGAGCCCCCAAAAGAGGTCAGGTTATTCGTTCGTCGTTTATCTTGCTTGAAGTGTTGATAATTTTGTACTTTTTATTTCATATTTTCAACATTTATTCAAGCTTATTTCATTTATTGGTGTTAACGTTTGTCATTGGTAATCTTTTGTTAAACCATAAACATATGATTAAACGACCCCCAGGCGGCATTATGGACGCATCGATAAATATTATAAAATTTTCATATAAAAAAGTGATAAATAATTTGTCTAAATAAATCATTCAATAATTTTGAATTCTTTTCAAAAATGAAATAGTTTTCTATTTTTTTGCTGCTTTTCATATTTTAAGAAAATATTAACGCAGAGCTAACATTAATTCAAATTTTCATCTCCAATCATGAACAATACATACAGTTGACGGGGAGTTTCTAAACAACGACCAGAAATGGCGACAACGACCAGCAACCAGATAAATTTGGGTTATCGAGTTTTTTTGCCTTTCTCAAACGTAGAGTGTCTCTCCTTACCATTTGAATATATCATATTGAAAGTAAGATCACTCCTGTCTTATCTATTTAGAGCCACGTGCCAATGCGTAAAGTAACCATTTCGACGCTCTTGGAGCTTGATTATGTTGTTAATTTCTATCCTTTTGTATCATCAGCATCAAAAAAATTAGCGGCACAAATTTTTGAAATTGCCACTGTGATGTTTCTGTGGAAGTTCTGAATAATCGGGATTATTTTCGCTAATTTCGTTGGTATCTCTCTAAAGTCAGTGTTCATATGGAGATAAACTTTTGCATATAAAGTCTCCTCATAACACGTAAAATATAGAAGAAAAAAGTTTTCCGATACATCGACCAGGTCACAAGTTCTGGGATACTTTCGTTTTCAAGAGATCCCTCTATCCCTTCCTCATCCCGTGTGGGATCCCTCTAAATCGGAATCAAGTAAATTCCAGATGGGAAAAAGCTAGAAACTTGAAATTTAAACAGAATGTGCTCTTCTATCCTCTTTAAAAGATGAACAAGACGACTTAAAGTCGAAAATTTCGCATAATATTAGAACATCAACGACGAAGACGCGTGAAACGTGACTCCGGCAGCAAAAAAAGCGACTAAAAAATTCCTTTTTATAAGCGTAAAAAATATCTTTATATTCAAAATAAATCAGATAACTGCAATATACTTGAGAAAAATAATTTTAAAATTTTTTGAAAATGAAGAAGAAAAATGAACTTATCATTCTTTGATTTGAATATTGCAGAATATTGTGGGGGGAGAGGGGGTTTGAGGATATAACATTTTTTTGAAATTTACCCCGTGACTTTTGACCCACAGACAGCAGGTCTAACCCCCCGGACAGCAGGTCAACCTTCAGACAAGCATCAGTTGACCCCATGGACAATCAAGAGGCCACTAAAGGCAAAAAACAGTAATTTGACCCAGGCTCAGTTTTGTTCTTTAATTACACTTATTTTTTTGAGTCTCGTTGTTCTTTAAAAAAAATTTGTAATACCAAGATGAATTAGGGGTGGGATAGAGAAGAGTCTTATATTGAAAAATTGGTTAATTGCAGAGAAATTAGGTTTACCTGTAATATTCATTGAATGTATAGTGCAGTGTTTGTATTAGCGTACCCGCTAGCGCACACGGTAAAAACCATCCACCGAGTAATATGAGGTCTGTGATGACTTTCAAGGCGTAATAAATAGGTTCTGTGGATGTGATGGGTAGAATGGACATCTCTCGGAAATCTTGAAGTTCGTTATTCGGGTAAAACATAACAATAACATTGGTGACTGTGCAAAGTAGAATGACAACACCTGGTTTTTGAAAGGGAATGGTATATATTTGAGTTATTTCTGAGGTTATTTCTTTCAATATTCATTTGTTTCTCTTTTAATTGCAGTGGTGGGACCATGATCGCATGGTCACTCAGGTGAAATGGGGTACAGCTACGTGCCGTCATCGTCAGGGCTCCTTTTTAGGCTTAATGTTTGACGGGCTCGCAAACTCACTGAATTTTGAAAAGTATATTATCAAAAGCAGGTCTTGGTTTTGCATCTGACCGGGTTCCAAATTCTGTTTTCTCAGGTGGTTAGAATTTGAGAGCTTTGAACTATGGAGCCAATTTAAAATCTCCCTTAAAACACTCACCAAAGGCTGATAACCAGATCCTCATTTTTCGGACAAAATGGCTTTCAACTATCGGACATTGACATGTTGTAATCTTGTTCAAAAAATCCTCTAAATCGGTGATGAAATTCCACAAGATCTCTCGATGACAGAGGTAGAGAATGTATAGAGCTTGTCCAGTTGATTTCAAAGTGAACACGATGAATACTCCGATCATGTAGTAACCATTGCTATTTCCCACGTACCAAAGACCTTTAGTGAAAGATAAAGATGAGTTTGTATTATATAAACTCTTTACCTTGTGGATGCATCAAAGTCTCTTTCCGTCTCCCTCTCTCTCTTTCCTTCTCTCGCTCTTTCCCACTCTCCCTTTTCCCTCTTTCCCACTTTCCCTCTCTCCCTCCCTCCTCTCCCCCTCCCCTCTTCTCCCACTTCCCCTCCTCCCTCTCTCCCTCTCTCCCTCTTCCCTCTTCCCACTTTCCCTCTTCCCTCCCCCCCTTTCCCACATCCCCCTCTCGCTCCTTTCCCTCTCGCTACTTTTCCCTTTACCCTTTCCCACCCCACTCCCTCTTCCCTCTCTCCCACTTCCCTCTCTCTCCCTCTCCCCTTCCCTCTCCCTCTCTCCTCTTCCCGCTCTCCCTCTCCCTCTCTCCCTCTCCCTCGCCCACGGTCCCTCCCCACTTTCCCCTCTCCCACTCCCATCTCCCCTTCTCCCCTTTCCCGCTTCCCACCCCCTCCCCTCTTCCCCTCCTTCTTCCCCCTTTCCGCCCACCCACTCTCGCCCTCCTTCCCTCTTCCCACTTTCCCTCTTCCCTCCCCTCTTCCCCCTCTCTCCCCTCTTCCCTCTTCCACTTCCCCCCCTCTCTCCCCCCCCCCCCTCCCTCTTCCCACTTTCCCTCTTCCCTTTCTCCCGCTTCCCTCCCCAGTTTCCCCTTCCCTCTTCCCCTCTTCCCACGACCTCTCTCCCTCTTCCCCGCTTCCCGAGCCAACGGCCCGGTCCCACGCCCACTTTCTTTCCCTCCCTCCCCCCATTCCCTCTCCCTCTGCCCTCTTCCCAACACGTTCCCCTCTGCCCCCCCCCCCCGCCCACCCTCTCTCCCCTTCCCGCTTCCCCTCCCTCTCCCGTTCCCTCTCCCTCTCCCCCCTTTCCCCCTTCCCACTCCTCCCCCCCCCCCGTCCCTCACCCTCGGCCCTCTCCCCCCCACTCTCCCCTTAAGTCCTCGCCACATCGCATCCGCCTCTTCCCCTTTCCCTCGCTCCTCTCCCTCTTCCTCTTTTTCCCTCCCTCTTCCCACTTACGCTCCCGCTTCCCACCCAGCTTCCCACGTTTCCCGCTCGCCCTCTCCCCTGTTCCCTCTTCCCACTCCACCCTCTTCCGCTATCTCCCTCTTCCCTCTTCCCGACTTTACCCTCTCTCCCCCTGTTACTCTTCCCACTTTCCCGCTCTCCCGTTCCTCCCCCACTTCCCTCTCCCCTCTCTTCCCACTGTCCCTCCTCCCTTTCTTCCCTCTTCCCTCTTCCCACTTTCCCTCTCTCCCTCTTCCCTCTTCCCACTTTCCCTCTCTCCCTTTTCCCTCTTCCCACTTTCCCTCTCTCCCTCTTCCCACTTTCCCTCTCTCCCTCTCTCCCTCTTCTCTCTTCTCTCTTCTCTCTTCCCACTTTTCCACTTTCCTTCTCTCCCTCTTCCCTCTTACAACTTACCTGTAATCGTCCTGGTCAATAATCCTACGATGATCAAATTAATTAAAAATGCATAATATTTCCAAAATACAATCGACCATTTATTAACACCCATTTCTATAAGTCCAGAAGAATCGTTATAATATAAGCCAAATATCTTCATAGTGACTAAGATGGGTCGCAAAACATGACGTAGAACAGGTTGTCTTGGTTTCAGGGATGACACTTCAGGCTCTTTGGGAAATGAACATATTGAATTGTCGCTTGATACGCGTTTTTGGTCCGGCATTGAATATCCGTTTGGGATCTCCATTTCTTTCGGATCCTGTGATTTGATTTTAATAATGAAAAAACTTATTGGTTAAATCAGGTTAAATTCTTATGGGATTATTTTGAAATATAATATTCTCATTCATCTACGTCGTTTGGGGTAAGATTCTACTTCCCGCTTAAGATTTTACAAGCTTTTCCGGAAAATTTCCGCTATTTTTCCGGGGGATAGCCGCCGTGAGATTGGAAAGAGCTTTTTTTAGAGATACGGAAAATCTCGTGTCAACTATAAAAATTGCTTAATTTTCAGCTACCCGGATCATGGTCTGTACCCGTTAGAAAAGTTGCAGTGGGATCTTAGTCTGGTAAGTGAGATCTTATCCCCATAACGATGGTATCAACCAAACGCCATCAGGGGATCATGGTCTGTACCCGTTAGAAAAGTTGCAGTGGGATCTGGGAAGTGAAATCTTACCCCCCCCCCTCCAAACGACGGTATCAACCAAACGCCACCAGGGGGTTGGATTTGAGTTAACCTGGGTTTCATTACGTCAAATATTTGTATGTTATCGGTGAGCACGCTAAAATTATTAAGTACGGGTACCAAAAAATTCATATAATTAATTCCTAGAAGATTGCATAGATCCTATAACGTCTTGGCCCTGCTTGTCAAACATCCAGCACCCTAATTAATTCAAACACAGTGACCTTGTCTTATCTAGCGTTTTCCCAAAACCAACTTTTCGTGCCGATTTAATATTAAAAAATACACATCTAGTATATATACGGGCATATTTTGCCATGACCCTGTCACTCAAGCCTTTACCATATGATACAAAATGTCTCACTAAACTACAACCTCTCGTAGAAATTCTCTTTTTTGTGAAATTTATGTTAATTGTCGCTATATTTGAACTCTCTAGTCTATCGCAACAGTGATAAAATAAAGATTGAAACTTCTCTCACTATGGCTCCCTCGGAACATATTGTTAACTTTGACTTTTCATTTATTAATAGAAAAAGTAAAGCAAAAATTGAAAGGTCTAATTTGAAGAAATAATGAAAAAGGAAAATTTAGAGACTTTTTGTAACCAGATGGGGTACTAAGGTCTTTTGATTATATCAGAAATTTGAAATCATATTAACTTCTTGTTTAACCATTTCAAGCTATTATAACGCCTCCATTTTTCGGTCAAAATTTAGCTTGCCAAATTTTAAAAACCTTTTGTTGTCAGCGAAATCAATCTCTAGTGAATCTAATTGATATTTACCACCGGGCACATTTCCATCAAACTAGGTACCGTGAAAATCATATCCCGACCTATAAGGACGACTAGCAATTATTTTCAGCGCGCAATAATCAATATAGAGAAAAGTAACCATGTCGACAATCCAAGATCTTGGATTAAGTTTAGTTTAGATTAAGATTAGTTTAGATTAAGATTAATTCGCTATTCATCTTTGATTCTTTCTACAGTGATTAGATTGACACATGCGCAATAAAACTTCTTTACTTGGTCGTCAGAGGTTAATATTTTCTTTGAAATCTCAGCCACTGATACTCAGGGTATGATCTAGGCAAGTCCGCGCATCGGGCCTTTGTTTAAAGAGTGATTTTCAAAAATTTCTCCCCTCTGGGCCAACCATGGTGACTCCTCAGATAGATCAAGTGATTTAGAAGCCTCTATAATGTCTAATGTAAAGGTGGTTCAATTTTAATATCAGTTACGAGTTAACTCAGGCGGAAAAAAAGCAAAATTTCAGTCATATCCAGAGAAAATAAGCCTTATTTTGTACTAAGACTCAGGGACACTCAGGGAAAACCATTGCTTGATTGCTTGAACCCTGGAGGGTTTTCTCTTTGACAAATACTTAAAAGAAATTCGAATTATAGAAGTTAGAATTTGCGAGAATTAACCCCATCAGAATCAACCAAAAATCGCTCCAATCTTTGGATTTACAAACAACATTAATGCTTTGTTACTAAATAGTATTTCCTTCAAGTTTCAAATATGATAAATTTATATGCTGTAATAATCTATCAGTGCAGTGAATAAAATTTTCTCCGATGATGCAGTTGTTGTCATTTGTCAACCCACAAAAATATGCCAATATTTTCACATCTTTTATATGGTTGTTTCAACAGAAAAGTTCCATTTAGCAGATTTATGCTACCTTTTGAACAGACAAAATCATAAGATTTGAGTAAAACACAGAACATATTGCTGTATCAATGTCTGTAGACTGTTGTCAAATAATCAAGATTTGGGAGGTGAATTGAGGAAATTAGGATTTGCCTCTTTCCTCTGCGAAATTTTCGCCAGATTATTGACCAAAAGTGGTCTTTGGAAGGGAAATCCTGAAATATTAATACACCCCCTTCTAACAGACCCGGTAGGATTTCTTAAGCCAGTGAGGGTAAAAATAACGGACCAAACGTATTGATGGGGATTGATATTCCTATTCTTTTATGGCTTGGGTTTTGAATTCCATTGTTTTTGAGCCAGAAAATTCGATGGGGATGGAAAACACAATATTTTGCAAAGAGGATCTCCTAATCTGACTACAGTATAATTTTACAGTAGAGCTGATATTTTGGCCAATTTTTTTCCAGTGTGAAAGGTCTCAGAGAGTCAGAGTCTGTGAGAAGGGGGTGTATTAATCACTCTTTTTAAGGGAGAGGCTTTTACAGGCTGGCTTTTTCCACAAGCTTAGGCCAGCAATTAAAAGATAAGTCCAACGTATCATAGGATCCACTTTTTGAACACATCCCCAGGAAAAGCACTCTCCCCCAGGTTTATCGCTTTTATCAGTAGCGTGGTGGCAGGGGGTGGTGCCCCCCCCCCAGTAGTGGATTTTTAAGGGGGCGCTGAAAATGAAGGGGCGCAAAAAGGCTCTTCAAAACATTGATTTCGGCGCCTCTTCCCCTTTTTACCTCACAATTGGCTATTTTTTAGCCCTAAAAATTGTGAAATGTCGAAAGATTTTCGCACTATTGTCAATTTTTCCTAAAGAGGCACTAAATTGCCAATTTCCCTATTTTGCCTCTCCGGTGTGTGCCAAGCCACCACGCTACTGGCTTTTATCTTCTCATTTTCAGATCATTATTTGAACCGTTCTTCGTAACTGTCTTAAAACCCAAATAATACAATTCTCATATTACTTTCTAATTACCCCAAATGACCCATACTAACTTTTTTTCTTCCAACGAAGTAAACATAGGTGAAAATTAGTATGGTAGTTTTGACTGTATACTGCCTATTAAACTTTCCGGTCAAAACTCCAAGAAAAACTTGTTAATCAGTCCAGAAACAACTAATCGTTCACAAATTTATACACATAATTTTATTTTACCAATGTTAGTATGCTCTCCTCTAATAAAAACGTAGCTTAACATATAGGCCATTTAGATGGAGTCTTCTAGACTACCAACTTAAATTATTCAGTGAAAGAGAGTGATATCCGGCACACTTCCCGTGTCCTGCAGATGCTTTATTTCTTATGAATATAGAATCTTGATCATCAGAGAATGGTAAAAGTATATTAAATGTAGGCCCCATAGAAGGGTATTGAATGATTTTACCATTCGTCTACCCTTTTATAGTTTTATAACGATTTAGTGGACAGACCCCTCTCTTATTCAACACATCAGCTTGTTTTCGAAGTGATGCCATTTCAGCTTATTCCTAAAGAATTCTTTAAGACGTACCCACTGACCTTTATATATCCCTGGACCAAGCTTGTCAATCCCGTCCAAGCAAAATCTTTGATCGGAGTTTTTTGAAAAGTGGTACCCTAATGGCGATGGCAGTATCGGTGTAAATGCGATATCGAGAGCGCTAGATCTACTCTCCCTCGAAAACTTTTGATGATGTAGCGCCGTTCGACGTTAATTTTTAACACTGCAATGGCTTCTTTACGGGTACCTCTTCAAAAATACTTCGATCACAGACGGCGGATATAGCTTGGTCCAGGGATATATAAAGGTCAGTGGACGTACTATCTATATTAATATCATACCAGAACATCCATACTACGCACACTACGCACACACTCTAAAGAGACGAATTGACCTTGTTATTTAGGCCAAATAATCAAAACCGCTTTGCTTTTTGATTTAAAAAGTTTTGTTTTGCTTTAGTCATCCGCTGCGTTGAAAAAGATCAAAGCGATCCACCGACCAGTGTAGATTCCCAAACGGAGCCAGATCTTTAGAATACATACTTGCCATGCGCGAAGTAATCATAATCTTCTCGAAGATTAAATCTATATTGACTACAGAATCAAATGCCTCTTAGACTCATTTTGGGATAAATGTCCATAGTGCACGTTTTTTTATAAGAACATTTTTCAAAATATTCTTATTTTCCCCCATTTTGTGATATTTTTGTCCATTTTCCTAAGAAATTTGATGTTTTAGAATCCCCAAATGTTCTTAGTTTGTTCTTATAAAAAAACGACTATCAGTTTGATTTACGTTGCTCGTACTACTATCGATATACTCAACAATCGTCATTATAGAATGTTTTTTCTTGACAGGCTGATGTACACGTTTTATTTTATTAGAACATCTAAAACTTTTGGTGCCTTTGAATGTTCTTAATAATTTTTTTAGTTTTAAGCCTAAAAATTTTCTTATTTTCCCCATTTTGTGAATATTTTTGACCATTTTCCTAAAAAATAAGGTGTTTTTGAGTCTGCAAAGCCTTAAAATGTTCTTAACTTTGTTCTTAACATTTTGGCCATCGAAGCCGCATGTTCTTATCAGGGCTTGTATATAGTTTGTTCATTTTTTCACTGAAGATTGAATGGAAACTTTGAGTATGAAATTAACTTAAATCGTTTTCTTTACTCAAACTAGCTTGTTCTTATAAAGAAAGTGTACTTAGCAGACTTTAATTCAAGTCATTTAAATAGATGTTTTTCCTCTCGCCATGCTGATGTAATCAAAACATATTGAAGTTAGTAGAGGAATGTTCATTTTGATAGATATATGTGTAATATGATTAAACTTTGGAGTTGAATGATATTTCTTTACCGTAAAATCAGTTTTTTTATGTTATGTATGCATGTATTTGTTTTGAAATTCGATCAACCTGATTCTAATCTGTATTTTATATATATAAAGGTATAAAGGGGCTTGTGTGGGTAAGCTCTTCGATGTCGAATTCTCTATTTTCAGCAAGATTCCAAGGAGATAAACAGTTAAAAGGATGGAAGCCAGGAGGAGTGGATCGTAAGAATACTTTAACATTAGTGGACCTGGAATATTGCATTGTACCGAGATAAAAAGCGGCTTCTTGTGAACCCACGCGTGCCAGGGTCGTTAAACGATTTTGCGACGTAAAGAGGCCAGTGTTGTAAAACTGGAAGAAGGTTTATACGTTATATCCCCCTTTCAACGACACCCCTGTCTCACAGCCCCGGTGGAACTTTTTTCTTCAGTGGGGATAAAGATCCCAGTTGGGATAGAAATTTTATTGTTCTAAGGTTGAAAAATCCAGTGGGATGGTTTTGGAGTGCAATTTCTAAACATTGATTTTCGAGTTGGGGATGAAATCAAATTCAATTTCCCTGTGGGGCTGAAATTTCAGGGTACTTTCCCACTGGGGACCTAATTTTATTGATATTCTTTGGGCCTCTGATACTCAGGGTGAAGTCTCCTATTTTATTGGAAAGCTCTTCCAGGGGCATCGACCTTGACGACCTAAGGGGGGGCGCTGTTGGTGGCTAACTGGTTTAGAGGATACTACTTAGCTATGCATCTCTACATCTCTGTATGCTTGCATGGATCACTAACCTTTATATACCCTGGACTAAACTATATCTGTAATCTTTGATCGAAGTTTTTTTTTAAAGTGGTACACCAATGTTGGTCAATTTATATTCAATCACATTTTCCGTTTGAAACTCTTTTCACCCACATTGAGTAATGCTACCATTATGGTACCACTTTCAAAAGACTCTGGTCAAATATGTTGCTTGGCCGGGATCGAGAAACTTTGCCCAGTATATAAAAAAGTTAGTAGTATGAGTGCCTTCCCCGGCAAAACACTTTGTGGGAAAGTAAATTAATAAGTCTTGCCCTATGCGACTGCTAGAAGCGGCAAAAAATGTCTCTCTCGATAGTTATCTACTCAACAGTAGGAGAAGGCGCCACTGTTTCCTTCCTGGATTGTTCTACCTAGCTTTGGCTCTTTTCTTCAATTGCTGCAATAAACATTTTTTATAAGAAAAAAACTATATAAGAACATAAGGCTTCGAGGACTAAAATGTTAAGAACATGTTAAAAACATTTTAAGACTTTGCAGACTCAAAAAACACCCAATTTCTTAGGAAAAAGGACAAAAGTACTCAAAAAATGGCGAGAATAAGAACATGTTAAAAAGAACATTTTTAGGCATAAAACTCAAAAAGATAAGGACATCCGAAGGTTCCAAAAATTTTGGATATCGTTATAAAAAAAATATAGTATAATGGACAAAATATGAAATCACAAAATATCTACTGATGGAAGTCATACAATCGTAAGCGTTATCAGAATCATCACAAAAAGCAAGCTAAGAGACTGTAGTAGACTATGCTATAATAGTCTAAGACGAATTTCATCTAAGAGGAACAAACGTGAATACGGGAGTTTTTTCGGGGTAGCCGTTGTCGTATAATAATGTCGTATAATTCATCACTTCCGCGGCATTTCTCCTCTACAGCCATACTAGTAACGGTTTTAACCTCCCGCACCTTATTTTCCCGCACCTTATTTTCCCGCGCACTAATCTTGACGGACGATAACATCGTCTAAGACTGGATGCGAGTTTGTCAACTGTTTTTCTTTTGTTTGTTTCCAGAGTTAACTAATAAGAAAAATACATGAAAATAAAAGAAAGATTCGACCAGCTTAGCGAATGCATCGATCACCGCCGTCAGTTTGTGTTCCATCCCTTTGAAGAATAGAATAAGATGATGATAGAGATCCTCATTCAAATCCCTCGAAGGATTACCTAGATTCTCATGAGGATTCTTGGAATAAAGGAGTTGTAATAATTTGCATTTCACGCCGGTAATGGTCGCAAGCACCCTTTGCAGAAGAATAGAAGAAGAAAACAGTGATGCTTCCTTGTCAAAACCCTGTTTCAACATCCAATGACAACGAAGAATTATTTTATGTCACTATCCAAAACACGTCTGGTAAAACACTTTGTAAATGGTATCCACCACCCAAAACCAATGATATTACACCTATAAATCTTTTGATATTTCTAAGAGAAGATCTTGGTGTTCCTTTTAATTTTCTAATCCTCTATCTTGGCGATCAAAGCTTAACCTATAAAATTGGTATCCAAGATAATCGTTGGCATGATGAGGAGATTTTGGTGTCCAATAGACCAGCAGTTGTCAAGATTGCATTGAGAAACTATTGTAACGGTGGTGATCAAATTGTTATTGACAAATTAGCTAAGAAATTTGACCTGATGCAAGCACGGTGTGTCAAGATTATTGAAGGCCGTTCTAAAGCTATTCTTATTGAAAATATTCTTGATCTATCATCCATTAATGGGCAAAGACACTGGTTAAAATGTGTTCAAAGTTTGATGTATCGTAACTATGGATTAATTTCGTCAAAATACACCTTGAAGTTAGTGGATGATATTGTGAACTTGAATAAATCGGGTAACAGTACTTCTACAAAGCGGCCATTGAAGTCTTTTGCCCGTCTTGAAGACTTGTTTTTTTCGTCAAACATAGAGGAATTTAAAGAAATTGTTTATTTAGAACTATCTCTTGTGGGTGGTTGCCTTGATGAGGAAAAGAGAAAAGATTTTTATTTCTCAATATTAAAAGTTGAAACGTTAGTTTTGAAATCTTTGACCAGAGTGGAGAAGTTGAAGATGTCGGATTATAAATTTTTTCATATTTTGCAAGACTTCATTGATAGAGATTGGAAGATCCCAAAGCACTTACAAGTTTATATGCATCATGGTCAAGAAATCCAAAATATTTCAATGTTTGTTGATCTATTTCTTGATCATGGTACTTCTGAAGAGAGGCTCAACAGATGCTTAATTCTGAATCTGATATCAAAAGAACCGAATTTTATTAATATAGATCTTGAATGTCCTTATGACAGCTCACATACCCAAAGGTTAGGTGTTCCACAAACTATTCGTATAAAGGAAACTGCAACTTTAATGGACGTTGAAAAAGCTTTATTAGAGACTACTAAAATACAATTTACCGTATATCCACCAGTTGAAACTTATCAAGAATTATATAAAGCACAGCTACAAGAGAAAAATATATTTTTTAATGATCAGGACTTCAACTTACCAAAAGACGAAATGTATATTTACGAATTGGAACGGAAATGCATCGGATCTTTCTTTTTGCGGGTTTTCAGAAATGTTAATGTTCAAATACAACGTTGCGACGATTGTCAGTCACCCGAACCATTTCAAAAGACATTTGCTATTGCTCTTCCAGATGTGTCAGTTAAAGACGTTGAAAATAAATTTTGTGCGGATTTTCCGAATGGTTTTTGCTGTCAAGAGACTAAACTTAAATTCTTTGTTGAACTCGACAATTCGATAAGTCTATGTTCGAATGTTCTTATTGTTGAAGACAATCAAGTGTTGAATTTCAAAGCAGTAAAAAGATCGCTAAGTACCCGTTTCAAACAGTTTTTGGGCTTGAAAAAATGAGCTTATTTTCATTCATGTATCTGACGTCTAGCAGCAAAGACCGTGTAAGAGGTGTATGAAATAATTGGAGTAGAATTTATATAAACTAGCAAGTAGCTTTCGCTATGATGCTCCCGATGACAGGCATTTGACAGTGATTGATTGAAATTCAGAAAAGGCGAAATGCCGTGTTTATTTTTGTCAGAAATACAGTGATATTGCAAAGTATTCAATTTTTCTCAGCCATAGCTTGCACTAAACATGCCCCCTTTAATAGATACATTATAAAGCTTGAATTACAAAGCTTTTCATGTTTTATAGGCAGGGACTTTGAATAATCTTCAGGAAATATTTAGAATGACTTTCTTCTCAAATACATTTTCTTTGAAACAACAATAACAAAAATAGAAATAACAAACATATCAAAACATGAATTTATAATTTCCAAGACTATATTTTGACAATGATATAATTTTCAGCTAAGTTGTTGTCTATATCGTAATGTAATATTGTTTTGTAAAGAATACAGTGGATACAGAAGCATTCCAAAACCAAAATGATTCAAAATACAACCAAACAACAGGAACACAACATGAAATATCCTTCAGGAATTTCTCCAACAAAAGGAGTGTTAATGTCAACTGCTCTAAAATGGGATTACTTGAGATAACATGGGGCATACTGCTTTCTGGTCAGCTTTTTCTCTCTATCGTCACATCCTCTTCAACAACAAACAGATCCATGTTTCTTGGACAGTACAAAAAAGATGATTCTGTGGAGGTTCGGTTAAAATGGTTGCTGTTTTGGTGTCCCATTGCACAAACATTGCACAGCTCCATTAAAAACGCAGACAATTCATACCAATTCTTGTTCAACATTTTGAAGTCAGAACTCTCTTGTCATTAAAATGTTATGTTAAAATGAAGTTTGATGATTGGTTGAACAACTGCTATCTTTGTGCAAACTCAGCGTATTTGAAGCAGCGATTCAGAGCTCGTAAAAACATATAATGTCAATCTGGCTTTAAAGCAGTTGACGGTACATCCAACGTGTAAAACTACTTTAATGGTTAATATGGTATTTGTCGTGAATGAACGAAGGCTGGAAGGCAAAACCATAAAGCTGAAATAGGAATAGACAGATAGAGAAGAAGAAACTGTCAATAGATAATTTGTAATAAATATCCAGGTGATGTCAATCAGACTGTTTGATTACCGTGAAAAAGAGTAATCACTGAGGGAAACTGGTATCGCCTCCAAATAGTAGAGCTTTCTGGTAATAAAATTGTAAAAATTCAAAAGTCAAAAACATTTAATTTACATTTTAGCTTGGACAAAGTGCAGACCAAGAAAGGTCTGCAGTCAGCAGTTTGGAGGCAATGTAAAGTTTCTCTCAAACACCAATCTAACATTATCAAACGATAATAGGTGTTAGATTACCGCAACCAAATCGAACAGTAACGAAACTAAAAGATTCTGGTGAATTATGTTCGAACGACCCTGCCGATTCCCCGGACTCCAGGGATTTTCTTGTTGCGTGTCCGAGGATTTTAACATTACTTTTTGAGACTTACCCCGGACTGAACGCGTGGTCTGCGAGACGCACTTAAACAATTGGGCGATCACACATGGGCGTCAATTTCACCATCCCTCAATTGACATCGCCTGGAGATAAACAGAAGGTTCGTTAATGGTGGTATGCAAAGTTTTTTCCAATTTCTGATAATAATTACCCAAAAGTAACAAGTATCTAATGTCTAACTGATGATGCCTGAATATAATATATACACCAACAACAAAGATACAAAGCAAAAAGAAATTCTGTAAAATAATTTTCAATCAAACATCCTATCTGAAACATTACTTTTGATAAAATAGTATTATACTTACTATCAAAGTTGCAGAACAGTCTGTGGGATTATACCTTCTACTTTCTGAAACCAACTGGTCCCAAGTTGCTTCATTGCTTTTTGTTGTATTCCAAGCTATGACTTTGGAGCGCTAAAGACGCTAAATTTCTGTTCACGCGGTGTTGTTGTATTCCAAGCTATGACTTTGGAGCGCCAAAAACGTAAAATATCTGTTCGCGCGGTCGAGCTAGCTTAAAAGCTCACCACACGGCAATCTTTTATAGATGCGGTCACTAGGTTACATCGTCCCGTTTTTTCTTGAACAATTTTTCGCCAGCTCGATCCCCAGCCTCGTGAAGCAACATAGGCTCCCTTCGGGAGCAATTAGCACTAAATAAAAGTGGTTATGATGATATATTGCCTAATTTTCTTTTTAGAAACTCATTTTAACGGGATAACTTTTCACGGGGATTAAATTTCGTGGTTGAGCTCATCTGCAAAATTTTTAAGATTTCACTGGGACTTAATTTGTTTGTTTGTTGAAAAACGCATTAATAGCGCTTCTTTAATGCTAGTAGTAGACATTTAAAAAGAAGTTCATATGACAATTTAAAATCACTAAAATTTTTTACCCCATAAGTACAAATTAGAATCGATTTTTTTATTGAATAAACATCAAATAATTTTGTTTTGTCGATGATGATTTCATCTTTGTGAATCAATTATACGGGAAAAGGGTTCATAGCTTACAGTATTGGTAGAAAATTCGTCGGCAAAAAAGGACGGAAAAATTGCCCGGTAAGGAATTTTTTACCGTGGTGAATTTTTTCCAGTCAAACTTTGGTGTTGATTGCATTAATAGACTTGAAGTTGTCGCTGTTTTCAATAATGACGTCATTTGAATCTTACTTGTGACGTGTTTTTTCGATGTATTTCATAACGTCAAAATCAGTTTTTGGCCGATATCTTGAGATTGGCTTGATTTAAATTTTGGGCCAAGCACTTTCCGAAATCCTCTCGTTAATAAGCTTCTTTTGAGCTATATACGAAAGTTAACGAACAATAGGAAGCGGTGCGCGTGACGCAAAATATGTTTGAGACTTGCCTTAAGGGCTCTGACCATAGTGAATTTTTCATAATTGCCGTGTTTAAAATGTGTTTTCTGACTGATGTAACCAACAAAACTACGGCATGTTATACATTTTCTTTTAGACAAACTATTCCTGAATCTGAAAATTCAAAAATTACATTGAAAAAATTTGATGAAGAAGAAAATGAAGACTTTGGCGAGGAAGAGTATTTCAACTTTGAAGAGCTTAGTTTCGGCGAAGAAAATACATTTTGAAAAATTTTTCGCAGTAGATGGTGTATCTTTTACCGAACAATAAAAACTTTTGCGGAAAATTTTTGTAAATGCTTCTTTGTCTCGAAATCTTCAAAATAGTGGTTTTTCATCAATTTTTCATCTGGATTTTGCTTAAGAAAACAGTCATAACTTTTGACACATCTTATTATAAAAATTTTCCGCAAAATTTAAAATAGTTCAATTCTTTGCGGACAGTTTGAAAAAAGTTCGAAACAAAAAGGTTAACAAGAGCCACAAAGATGTGGTTAAATATTTCCTCCAATAGCTCAGAGCATAGATTGTAGTCGCAGTCGAACCCCACAGATTATCCTAAAGCCCCAACTTAGTAACTTAGATTTATTAAAGCCTTTATCTTTATTAAGCAATATCTGATGCAAAACAAAATTTAACCATATTCCTGCTAAAAATTGTCCTTACTCTTAGGTGCCAAATAAACGGTCCCCCCCGCTTGTTAATTTTTCGAAAATTTTCCAACCCCCCCGGACCTTATTAGGACCCCCCCGTTTATTAATTTTAAAGAATATTTTCAGTTGGTTAAAAGAAGTCCCCTTATTTTGCTCCAAAAAGCCTGATTTTAGCCTATATTTACCTTATTTTTGGGTTTTCATAAGTACAATTTCCAACCCCCCCGGCAAATAGGTCCCCCCCGTTTATTGAAATTTCAAAAATTTTCCAACCCCCCCGTTTATTCGAACCCCCCCGTTTATTTGGCACCTAAGAGTATTTCATAGACATGTTCACAGATGATAGTCTAAAAGCTTGTTAAAAAATTGCATGCAAATGATAACCATTTTAACACAAAAATAAATGTATTTTATTCAACTAATATTGGTTTTTACCTTCATTAAGGAAATAAAATCTTAGATTTACAAGTTGATATTATTCTAAGACTCATCTGAGTAAGAAAGTGCCAAAATATCTTGAGACTGTCTACTAAGGGACTAATATGGAAATATGGCAATATGAATTTGGGAGATATCGAAATATGTTGTACACATTAGTTTCATATGAAAAACTTCCTTGTCATCAATATTTTAAACCACCATATTATATCATCCACAAATAAAAAGTTACTTAAAAATGGATCTCCTTCTTTACAGATTTAGATTTCCAGTGCATAACATCTGTTACATTAGTATTCATGTGATAATATACCAAATTGTCAACCTTGAAATTGTCCCATATTTAGTTACAGTATTGCTGAATATTTGCAACACTTTCCAGCAAACTTTTTTGTGAAATTTGTGTCTTGATAAACTAAACTCCATGACATTTGTATCATTGATCATTAAATCACATCTTGGAACAATATAGTTCCTTGGTTCAATTATTGCAAGAATGTTTATCTTTGTTCATATTCTCATTATGTGCAACATTATCATTACATCATTGCCAGCAAGTTACATTGTATTGTCAGCTTTAGAGGTCGTCAAACTTTGTTGAATTTGTAATCCTGGCACCTGAATGTGAAAGGAAAGAAAAATTCAAAATTTCATAATGGGAAATATTCTCTTTACAGTAATCAATGCCAAATGTGTGGTCATTCGCTGAAATCTCCCCCAAAAAAAAGACTTTAACAGGGTGAGACTCTGCTTGATGGTTTGAGCTATGTTTGCCATGCATATAAACTGAGCCATTAAAGAAGTTTATGGGAACATACAATAAGGTTCACGGGGAACATACAATAAGGTTCACGGGGAACATACAATAAGGTTCACAGGGAACGTACAATAAGGTACAAGGGGAACGTACAATAAGGTACAAGGGGAACGTACAATAAGGTACAAGGGGAACGTACAATAAGGTACAAGGGGAACGTACAATAAGGTACAAGGGGAACGTACAATAAGGTACACAAGGAATGTACAATAAGGTACACTGGTAACGTACAATAAGGTTCACGGGGAACATACAATAAGGTTCACGGGGAACATACAATAAGGTATACTGGGAACGTACAATAAGGTACACTGGGAACGTACAATAAGGTACACTGGGAACGTACAATAAGGTACGCTGGGAACATACAATAAGGTAGACGGGAACATAAAATAAGGTTCACGGGGAACGTACAATAAGGTACACAGGCAGTTACATCAAAATGCCTCGAAAATATCAATATGAAAATTGCGTAATCAGAGAACGTATGTCTCGCTCATTATAAAAAGGCCGAGACAAACTTTCAATAATTGGATTGTAACATCCATAGTGGGCAGCACCCCTCCAACCCCCACCTGAATAAAGTCACCCCCACCTGCATAGGGTAACCCCCACCTGAAAAATGCTACCGACCCAACCCCCACCTTCTTGGACCACCCCCACCTAAATTCTGAAAAGTTTCCAACCCCCACCTGAAAAAAGTTTTTGACTGTTTTAACAATTTTGAGGGTAAGCAAGGTTAATCACTTGAAAATAATTTCTATGCTTTTTATACTTCATACATCTTTTGTTATAATTGTTAGACTTGGGAAGAAATAGATTTTTACTGTCAATGTATATGTTTATGATGAGCAGGGTTGAAAGAAAGTTTTTGAGTCAAAATAAGAAAACTAGTAAATAAACTCTCCAACCCCCACCTGAAAAAAGTCACCCCCACCTGTATAGGGTAACCCCCACCTAAGATTTGTGAGCAGGCTAACCCCCACCTGCTTAAATTTTTCTGAAAACCTCCAACCCCCCCCTAAAGTTAGGGGGGGGGTTCCCACTATGAATCGAGTTAAGTCTCTTTTGTTAAGTCACCAGGGGGTAAATAAAACAGACCTTGATACATTTATCATTCTTTTCAACTTGACCATTTGTTTAAAACTCAGCCTCCTAAATATTTGGGGTAGGTAAAATATGTACAAAGAAATTCATACTTTTCCAACCCGGCCAATCTTTAAAAAAGAAGCGAACAATAAAATGTAATTACCCTTTCCAAATAAACCTCTTCGGTGGTGAGCGTAGTCTACTCTGACGCAATTGTAAAATTTATGTAATGGGAGTTTGACATAGTAATGTAATGTTGTTTGGGGAATTATGAAGTTCTCTGGGATTTCGATTGCATTTATTCAGGTTGATTTTTTATGACTTCTAATGGTACTTTTTCTAACGAATTTGATTACTCTGTTCTCACACTTATGTCTTTTTTTTTCGCGGCCTTTTCCGTGATTACTTTTATTTATATTTTTAAAGACAGGTAAGAAGGCATATTGATGTAACTGACAGGGAGCCTACAGGGAACGTACAATAAGGTATATACACGGGGAACATACAATAAGGTACTGGGGAACGTACAATAAGGTACATGGGGTACGTACAATAATGTATACGGGGAACGGCACAATAAGATACACTGGAACAACGTACAATAAGGTACACGGGAAGCGTACAAAAAGGTATCCAGGAACACACAAAAAGGACCAACGGAGAGCGTAAAAAAGGTACCCTGAAAGCATTCAAAAAGGACCATGGGTAGTGTACAAAAAGGACCACACAAAACGTACCAAAGGATCCCAGAGAGCGCACACAAAAGATACAAGGGAGGGGAGCATACAAAAAGGTAAACAGGGAGTAAAAGCATCTATTATGATCTAGTTTTCTTTTTAGCATCTGGCATCAAGGCTCAAAATGGGGCACTGAGAAGAGTGCAAGCTTTTCCAAGTTTTGACCATTAATATCTAGACAATATATACATGATGGAAATCAGAAAGAAATTTATGCTCACCTTCTTCTCAAGTCAAGATAGGAATGGAATGGATTTCCATGTGTTTCAGCTTCTTTCTCCACCCTTCTTCTTCTCCTATGGGAAAAATAAATTCAGCACACACGAGAGAAACTCAGGCAGTCCTCTGAGCTTTACACACAATCATTTGTTTTTAGTACAGTTTCTATGTATATATTTGATGGATATCTTTATTTTGGTTCTGACGTTTTGGCAATTTTCTTATTTATTTCTAGATAACACTTTGTATATCTTACATATGGATATTGTCTCCATACTTTGATCTTCTCGTGGGGGGGGGGGGTTGGAGGAGCTCTCAGGCTTGTTTTAAATAATTTTAAATCAAGTTATCAAATGTTTCACATTTTGTACATTATTCAACATTTTTAGTCTACTCTGTTTCAGTACATCTCTTACATCTGTTAACCCACTTATTAAAGCTATCTAGCTAAGCTCTATTGGCTGACCTTCCAGCCTCGGCTGGTTTATTGTGAATTAAAGAGGGCACAAAGTGGGATGTCTAAAGTGATGCATAACTATCTTTTGACGTCAATGCAATGTCTTCTTTCAAACCTTTCCAAGCAAAGATTTTAACAACCAACTTTGTGCCCTCTTTTGCCTACTCTAACAATAGAATAAGCGGGGGTAGAAAGTCGGCCGTCTAAACTAGAGCCAACGAAGGTTAGAAACTGAAAATTTTTCCTTCTGCGCAAACCATGTTTGCGCCTTCTGCTGCCACTTCGACAATAACAATTTGAATTTACCATTTCCCTTCACCATTCCACATCATAGCCAGCATAATCGAGAGAGAACAATAAAGATTGGTAAGTAATGAAAACATTAGAGAATCATAGCCCTATTACGATACTGTAGGAGGGCCTAAGAAAGCTTAACTACAGCTCAGACGCCAAAATTCATAATTTGCAGATCAAAGAGCATCGAGGCAAACCATTACTGATTTTATCAAATACACAATTTTTTTTACATATATGATTTCCTTACATGGATTGGGGATTGATGGGTTAGTTGTGTTTATAACAATTTCGGGAATGCATGCAGTCTGCCTCATTAAGAGTCGTATAAGGAAAGAGTAACGAAGTTATTATTTGATATTCCGTTGGCGGATTGGCAGCCGCCCGTGCTAAAGCTCTAAAGGAGCGGGCCAATTTCCCCACCTGAAAACTTCATAATTTTTGAGAATTTGGATCCTATACGGTGCGTTGAAGTTTGTGTTATTTTGTCAGCGTTGACCAAACTTTTTCTGGTTTTAATAGCTCTTATTGATATTTTTGAAAACTTTAAGAAACAAAGATTTTCTAATTAGTCTTACCCTAGTGCAGTTTAGCTCAAGTACCTCAAAATGGATCGGGTTAGCGGAAAGTCAAGAGTCTTGATTTTCATGAGTTTCCCTTCTCTTGAAAATCCAGTATATATTCTAAAACTTTCAACTAAAAAAAAATGCATAAAAATCGACTTTTGTCACTTAGCATGTTGAAAATGTAAATGGACGCTCTATAACGCCGCGGTCGGGTTTATAGGCGACTGGTAATGAATTTAAAGGGAAGATGTTTTCTCAGCGCACGGTATCTTCAAACTACAACTAAATCAAACCAAGCGAACTCCGACCAAAAATCAGAAAAATCAGAAAATCAAATTTCAGTCCCACTAAGGGTAGGAGAAATTGGAAAATTTCAACTTTTTACCTCCAGAAAGATAGAAATTTGATCAAAATTGGTCAAATTTTGTCCCGGTAAGGGTCGTAAAAATCACAAAATTTTACTTTGTTTTCTTCTTTTTAGTCCCGGTAAGAGTCCGAGGGTCGAAAGTCGGGCGGCATCCCCCGTCAGCTCGCAACCCTAGTACCCCCCCGGGCCAAAGCTCTATAGACATTTTACTATTTTTAGCATTCGAGTAGCTTAACTGATGTCACATTATCGCTACAATGCAATGGTATCTTATATTTTTCACAACAACACTTTCGACAGCCTCGTTTGAGAAAACTTTTCCTTATATTTTCGTTACCTTTCGAAGTTGACCGGGCTGCTAAGAGTTGACAAGTGTATTGAGTGCAAGTTATAGTTGTCAAAAAAACGACAAGAAGTCGAATGTTTGGACTGAAGTCAATCACTTTTATCAAAAAAAGGTTTTTGCTAATACTCGTGTAAATTAAATACAAAATAGCATGTTTACATTGAAAAAAAGTATATTTTAACTATTAAAGCATTCAATAAAATTAATTTAAATTTATAATTTAAAGCTTCAATATTTACAATGTCTGATCGTATCAAAAGATGTAGCGTAAATTAAATCAAAAATAAAGCAACTATGGTTCTGAACTTAAAACAAAGACAGTTCCTGAAGACTATTGAATTTCCTTAGTGGCTTTGAAGTGAGTAGAAGTTAAAATGTACTAAATTTTTTCTAGTCATTGTTTTGATAATAAATTTTATAATTATTCGACATCCTGATTAAGATACATTTCAAACTTCACAGGCGCAAATAGTCTTAGGGCCACCTACAAGTTTAGAAGCTGGCTAACGTACACACTTTTTCATATAGAGAAAACCATTCTCAACAACATTCCATTCTTAACTTTTTGAGGAAAATCATCCTAAAATATTCTTACGGTATTCTTAGCTTAGGTTCAAAATCTAATATGTAATTTAATATGTAATACACGCCTGAAGCTTAAAATTAAATTTTTGTAAAGCTATCAAGCCTTAGTGGGTGATAATTGCCAATTTACAGTATTACCAATCTCTAACAGTGGCAATCTTAGGTTCAGTTGCCGGATTATTCTTTGGGTCTCTTAACATGTTCTTAATTTTTTTGCCAAATTCAACATGAATATTCTTATAAAGTATATTCTTATAAAAAAAGCGTGTAGATAACCTCATATTGGGAAGGCTGTATCATTAATAGATACCTTTACTCGTCAAATATCTGAACATTAAAATGGAAGTAAAATGTATAAAAGTTCATAAAAAATAAAAATATCTCTATACTCTACTTTTATCAAATATAAAATTTGTGCATACACATTACATTGATGTTGAAACAGCGTTGGTCATCTAGGCTAGGCTAAAATTCTTCAAACAATAACCCAATCCATATCTAACCAAATTCTTAAACAATTTGAGTAAATAGTCAGATAACTTGGATCTTTAACTTGTAAATTCATAGTAGGGTTTCTGAATAAAATAATCAAATCTTTTTTGCCTAAAAAAGGGTGGGGGGGGGGGGTTTAGTGAAAAATCTACAACATTTTTCTTGTCCTGGGGTAAACGTGCTCTGTTTGGGAGTAATTTTTTCGGTTTGAGGGTTACTTTGCATGTTCAGGGGGTCAACTGATGCTTGTCAGGGGGGTCAGACCTGCTGTTCGGGGGTCAAAATTCACAATGTCCGGGGGCTAATTTCAGAAAATGTTATATCCTCCACCCCCCATATTCAATTTTTTTCTAGAAAAGCCCAATCTTCAAAGCAAAGAATAACCAAGAAGGACAAAACGATAATCGAAATATTTACTCAGAAAGTCGACAACAGTTTCGTTTTCGACTCATCAAGCATTATACGTTCCAAAATCGATTTTTTGAATCAAATGATTTCGGAACGTACCGATTAAATCATCCAGTTGGTCAATTTAGCCCACAGATATCTAAGCCCGAAGGGCTAGATTTGCAACTTTAAGCTTTCTCCAGCAAAAAAAAGTGAAGCAAAAATTTGACTTTTTAAATTTCGTGTCGATGGATAGGATCTAGCATTTTAATTGTTTTCGGAGCGCGAGATCAAAAAAACGTAGCCGACAAACGCTATTTCACATCTCTCAAACCGGTGAAATTGCATATTTTAGTCACGTGACTCTGGTAGGAAATCCTTCCAAAGATGAGCTTCACTTTTTGATAAAAGCCGCAAATCTAGCCCTTCGGGCTTTACAGATATCTGTGATTTAGCCCGATTGAAGTAACCTTTCATGCTATTGGTCGAGCCAACTTGAGCAAACAATCGGGGCTAATCTACAGGTGATCAGACATAATGTCGATTGGTGCACCCTTCAATTTTATTGGTCGAGCAAACTCGAGAAGAAAAGCCAATCAGAGCTAACCTACTGTGATAGTTGCTATGGTGATTATTCGATGCTTTAATTCTATTGGTCGGGCAAACTTGAGCAGCCAATCAGAATCAATCTACCAAGACATATTCCTCAACTGTTTCCTCTTCAGTTCCTTCCTCGCCAACGCCTTCTTTCGATTTCGATTTCCGTTTCAACTTCAATAATTTCTTAAGTTTCTTTTTGTCTTTTTCCTGTCCACTATTTGAAGCTGTATTCAGTGTAACAGTGGCAATACCTTGTGTTTATACTATTGTCCACAAAATCGAAATCTACGTTTGATGGATTAGATCCTTCATCGAAGATAAACATTGGATATTCAATACGTTGTTTAGGTGGTGGTGATACCTGTTGAGAATAAGTTCATTGAAAATTAAAGGTAGGATGGGGGCTAGACTAGAGTCTACTTCTGGCTAAACTTTGCTTTTTGATAATTTTTGATGACGCTGAGTCCAGTGAAGTGGACTAGGAGCGTTTGGCGAGGTCGCCATTTTGAAAAAGAAAATTTAAAATGCAAATACAAAAAAAACTAATAAGAGTTGAAAGATTAAATCAAAAATGAGAACTAACATCAATAACAGATTTGCAATCCCTTATTCTCAAATAAAAACATTGCTTCTTACTGTTTTTATCTTCTAAAAACAACAACTAAAATCTGGCGCCTAAGCAAAGCATATTGCCATATAATATACTACCGGGCCACTTAATTGCGCCATCCAGTCTATCAAAAAAGCTTTAAGTGGACCCCGGGCTAGATGGGGGCTAATAATTTTAAATCGTTTACATTTATGATGGCGGCAGACTCCATAGAAACCATTTCGGTCAAGCAAGTTTAGGCATAGAGGTACCCTTTGTATAAAAAACATTAAAATTCAACTAAATTATGATTTAGAATGGCTGCTAGGTAGAATACTAGCCATGTTTTAAGGTCAAACTATTATATTTTTATTTAGAGTTGATATTACGCTTGATAGGGCGAGACCAATTTAATTTGTTGTTCTACGGGCAGATCGTTAGCAAAATATGGGTCGGTCGGTCGGTAAAAGTACTTTGTTAAGGTAACGAAAATGTTTTCCAAAAAATATTTGGTTCAAAAATTCACTTTTTTTTATCTTCGATGAAGATCATGATAAAATCTTAGTGTATGGAATGTTTGATTTTCTAAATTTTTCAATTTCTTGAATTAATTTTCAGCTTTATTCAAATTTGATTCTTACAAATAACTAGTGTGTAAAATATATTGTAGTGGAAATTCAATATTATTATTTTTTTGATTTTAGCAAAAATAGGGTCGGTCGGGCCTGTAGAACAACACATAAATTGGTCTCGCCTAGTATCTATATTCATTTAAAGGTTTTCATTTTACATAAGTGTTCCCGTTTCATATCAGACTCATGTTCTGTTCATGTCTGCCTATTGTTATATTGTGCTGATATAAGCAAAAAATAGTTTTCCTTTCCTTTTTCTGATCAATCTCGCTTCACATCCGACCGAGTCAATCCAATGTGAAAAAGCTTGTGAATTAAAATTGATGAGTAAGCAAACGATATCACTCTTATTTAAAAACAAAACCTTTAAAAGAAAAGTTAGACTATGTTATAGTCTAAGATGAATCACTATCAAATAAAAAAGCCCAAAGCCGAAGAAAATTCGCAAACGGTTTTTTTTGCCGAAAAGAGTTTACAGTCGGTAGAGTTGCCAGTCTTCGAAACTCTCCCGCCGATTTTTTTCCGTATACCACCATAACGCCATACCGCCATTTTTTCCCGCCCTTACTATCACTGTAACGGACGATAACATCGTCTAATGAAAAGTTCTGTGTTTCAAGTGTAACAACTTTAAAACAAGTTTTCCTAGGATAAGTGTATCACTTTAACTCTTCTATCAAAACAGAAGTTAAAAATTACCTGTTTTGCTTCCTGGCAAAAATTTTCAAAATCAGCGCGCGTTCGACAGTAAAATCCTATTGCGCAAGAAGGATCCATTTTTTCAAATGACATCTTCTTCGGATATTGACAGTGGAAACTCTGAAATAAAAGAAATGGAATCAAATACACGTTTTTTTATAGGAACAAACTATATAAGAACATAAGGTTTCGATGGCCAAAATTAAAAAAACTCAAAAACACCCGATTTCTTAGGAAAATATAGGTGAAAATGGTCACAAAATGGTTAAAATAAGAACATGTTAAGAACATTTTAAGGCTTAAAACCCAAAAAGTTAAGAACATTCAGGCTTCAAGAAATTTGGATGTTCTTATAAAAAAAGTGTACATATAATACCCCAATCAACCTTTAAATCGTAAATAATTTTACTCAGGCTTTTGAAAGTGCATCAGTAGGACGATCAGGAGAGAAAAAGTGAAATTTAATCTCGCAAATATTTATCACCACAGGGGTTTTGCTTGTTTTTGGTAGGCTGGTGAATGAAAAATAACTCTGGCGATTTCTAGATTCTAGGCCGGCGAATTCTTTGCAAGCGCAGTGTTTGCGGTCCAAAACCATCCACACTGGATATTTTAAGCTCGGGAACAATATAATTTCTATCCCCATTGTTATTTCGATAGAAATTTTTATCCCCACCGTGGGAAAAAGTTGCAAGAGGGCTGCGAGACAGGGGTGTATTTTGTGATACTGACCGGCAATCACGCAAGATTTGCATTGATTTGAGACGGGAAATGGTAATGTTTGACTTACATCAACAGGGAAATCTCTAGTTGACATGTCCACTTTGTCTTGTAAATAGTGGAGGATCCAAGTGTATCAGTTTGTCACCTGTGAACATACAAACAGAAAAGAAACGGTATATTGTCAAATTATCAAAATATTTCTCTAACTGAAAACAAATACTGTTTGACGTTCTTAAATTCGACATTCCACTATTCGATACACTCCATTATCGACAATATCGAAAGTCAGCGTTAACGAAAAACTCAAAACACCTTCCTTATGTCCAGATGGGCTGGGATGGATGCAGGCCTCGCCCCACACCCGTGCAAAACCCATTGGTTCAAACGATGCTCTACCATTTGATACGCTCCCGCATTCGTTGAAAACTCAATCCTCTTTGAAAATCGAATTAGATTCAACAACTGTATTTTGACGTATCTCGATAAGTCCACAGCCCACATCACTCACCTAGCCTAGCAAAGCTTTTTTCAGCTTCCTAATAAGATAATGGGAAATTTTTACCTTCACAATTTCAAACAAATAAAGAATCTTAAGAAAAAAACACAAACTTCATCACACGTGGAACACGCATATTGAAAAGACAAAACATACAATTACCTTGGAACCGACGAAATATAATGAATGTTTGGGCCGTCCTCCTATGATTCCAACACAGCAATCCATGCTAATAATGCCTAAAAATAATGGATTTTTAAGCTTAAGACCATCTCGGGTGAAACAAGGCATGTCCAAATATATTTTGCGTGACGCGCACCGCTTCCAATGATTCCTTAACGTTCATATATAGCTCAAAAGAATCATATCGATGAGCGGATTCGAAAATACTGGTCAAAAATTTGCATTAAGCCAATCTCAGATATCGGTCAAAAATTGATTTTGACGTTATAAAATACAACGAAAAAACACGTCATAAGTAAGATTCAAATGACGTCATTATTGAAAAACAGCGCGACTTCTTCATTTTCTTAATGCAATCAACACCAAATTATGACCGGAGTTGTAAATTAATGATTCTGAAATATTTGTTAAAAATTTTCAGAAAATTTGAATGACGTCATTTGTTTGACATGATCATGAATTTTCAATTCTTTTTTTCATGAAATATTTAGAATCGTTGATTTACATCTCCAGTCAAAATTTTGCTTTGATTGTAGTAATTAATCGGATTATCGCCTTTTTTCTATAATGACGTCATTTAAATTGTCCTTTTGACGTGTTTTTTCGATGTATTTTATAACGTCAAAATCAGTTTTTGGCCGATATCTTGAGATTGGCTTGATGTAAATTTTTGACCCAGCACTTTTCGAAATCCTCTCGTTGATACGATTCTTTTGAGCTATATATGAAAGTTAATGGATAATGGGAAGCAGTGTTCGTCACGCATAATATATTTGGGACATGCCTTGTTTCACCGAGATGTTCAGACGTTACGGTTCCTTTTCGCTCCTGTGTGATTTTCGTTACGGATCGAGAGTGGTTCATATTAATTTCGGATAGTTTCGGAGCAAGAAGAAGGAGCAGTCCCGTTCCGATGAAAAAAGTGGAGCAAAACCGTTTCGATCTGTTTTTGCTTTGTAGCGTCCTTTTTTGACGTTTCGAATTTTGACACTTGTTCGGAACGGTTTTTATTTGTTCATTTCGTTTCGTTTCGGAACGGAACCGTAACGTCTGAAAATGGTCTAAGATTATTGATTACTCCGCGTTTACACTCGAATGGATCTGGCTTCAAAAGAGCACCTGGTAGGTTTGCGGTGCTCTAAGGTTATTAACAGTGGGCGAAGTAAAATTTATCGTCGGAGAGGGAAAATGAATTTTACAGAGTAAATAAGCACACTCTCTTGAATTGTTGGGAAATTATGCAGAAATTTGAGACGGAAAAACCTCTTTATAATATTTCACAGAAACGGAACTTTCAACAATGTATTAACTAAGCCTCCGTCGGAACTTTTAAGCGCTGTGATTGGCTGAATAGATAGATAGAGTCGATATTTTAAGTGGATAGCCCAGTGGACTATTAGACAGTCTTTCGATTGTTTTCACGGGGTCAAAAGCCAGCCGGCTATGCTGAACGGAAATGTGGAGGAACGAGGATTCCAACCGGAGCCATCGCTCCTTCGCAAGAGACAGAAAAATCTATTGGTCGAGCATTTAACGAGTGGTTTACTCCCTATCATATCATGAGTAATGGAAAGGACTAAAATATGATTGAAGTTGAGATCCTTAATTTTAATCCTCAAATAATCAGGATGGATGCTTACCTTTAAACATGGGATATAAATCGGGTTGAGTGATTCACTTCCCAGTCGTACTGGCACAAGTATGAGAAGAGATCTCCAGAACTTATCTTGACAAGCCGGGTTGAAACAATTCTTACAATGAGTGCACGCTTTAATGACATCTTCTTTGTACACTGGATGGAGAAGGAGAGACTTGATTATTGGACAAATCGATCCTTTAATAATATAGCTTTAGTATAAAGCTCAAACTTCCCAAGGAGTGAAACGTGTTTTTTTTATTCTATGATTTTCTTCTTCAAAAGCACATCTTTTAAGGGTGTACAAAATTAGTTTAGGTCTAAATTTATGATCCTTCGATGACCCTGTTAGGGAATCGATTTTCTATATTTCGTAATATTGGGACCTTGCAAGAGATTGCTGTTCTTTGCTTTTTGAACCCATGCGAGGAGTTTTCTAGGTTGCAAAAAGGGACCCGTTGGTTCGCACATACCCGACACTCATTTGCCTTAGTCTCCCCCCCACAGGTAAGATTTTTTTTTTTCAAATGAAACCGGTACAATCTTGAGCAACATATACACGAAGAGTTCTCCAGAGTCGGATGTGATGTGTTGTTGACCGTGTGACTAAAAAATAAAATAAAAATTATTTGATCTATATTCTTAAGCATGAAGTAACGCGCCATTTTCTATAGCCTAATTACTGGATCATAAACATAAGGCATGGCATTGTTTCTTTACTCGATATAGCCTTACCACTTGCTTTCTTTTATTATAACTTATTATCATCTTGGGAATGGAATAGGAATTTTAACGACCCACGAACATTTTCCTGTCATGTTCACGCTAAAATAGCAAAACATTTCTTGGGTCCAAACATTGATGTCCGGGTCAGTTTCGGGCCGCAAAATTTTGAAATTTTCGCCTCCGAAAACCTTGCCAAAACACGCCCTGAACATGTGCGGGCCAGTTCAGGTCATATTCAGAACTTTTTCATGGTAAAAATTGCCAAGTTACCCGAAAAAGTTCTAAGGCTGGAAATATAATGTAAAGTCTTTTCTATTTATTAATTGGCTTCCGCACATTTGGTATCTTTTCGAAAATATTATTTTGAGAGAATGGATTCAAGACTTTAAAATTTGTTAAGGAAACTCATATATACAATACGAAAGATGAAGTAAAAGAAAACTGAGACGGAAAAATTTGATCAATTCAATTTACCTTATCGTATGAGCGACCGAGTTTGGTCCATACCAGTCTCCTGGTTTCTTACCACTAGCCTCACCAACGCGGACAAGTTCATGTAAGGAGAACGGGCTATGGTCGCTATCTTCGTCGTTAAAGAAACGCACAATCTGTAAATAAAGGGAAAAAATTACCGAGTTTATTTATTCTTTGTCTAACAAAGGTGTTGCACGGCAAGCTGCACCGATTGAGCAGTCATTTATTATAGATATCACATCATCCAGTATCCAACCAGGATTACTACTCCCGAGCCTGGAGTTCCTTATTTTTTCAGAGAATTTCAGCCTCAAAGTTCTTATCGAGTTCTTTATTTACTTTAGCTGCTCAGATTGGATTTGCTAAGGTTGGATTTGCTAAGTACGTAAATATGTATAAGCATAACAACGGACTATAGTACATAAAAAGGACGTTTATTGAATGTTGTTACGTCAATATTTTGTCATCTTTTTGTTTAGGCTTTTATAAATGTGTGCAAATTCAAGTTTAACTCTCTGTTCCTTAACTAGTTTTCTTACTCTCAGCCTGAGCATTTCCTTAACAATTCCTTATAAAAATGTATTGAATTTCATTGTCAACAAGAAGAAGAAAGTCTCATGAACCACGCTCTCCTACCTTAAGAGGAGAAATTTTGGCGAATGAGCCAATTCGCCAATTATGGTGTAATAAATTTGGCGGAATTTATTTTGACGATTTAATAAAATTTCTGAATTAAGCGAGAATTAATTTTGGCGAATGACCCATTTTTGTTCAATATTGTTCAATTTTGGGAAATGTCGACTTGTGCACCAATTTTTATATTTAAATAAATTAATTTCAAAAAGCCCATATAAACGCCCATTTTAGGTTCAAATTGATCAAAATATCCAGGCTAAGCCCAAATCACGACGTTTTAATAAAAAAAAATGTACAGTAGACTCCCAGTTATTCAAACCTGCACTTATTTGAATATTTTCGGTTATTCGAAGTGAGATGTCGTACCACTTAGATCTGCTTACCTAACTCAGGCAAAACACTCTCGGTTATTCGAACTTTAGTTAATCGAATTTCAGTTATTCGAAGCTATTTCCATCCCCTTGGGCCAATTATAGGCAAAATCACCCTCGTTATTCGGATTTTTCTTATTTGGAGATCGTCGAGGCAAATTTTTTTTCCGTAGACGGGCGGGAATATCTTTAATGGTCGGAAATATCATAGCGCAATGGTCGGAAATATCATTTGATGGTCGGAAATATCTTTTGATGGTCGGAAATATCCCAAACTCTGAAAATTTGAAAATTTAATTGTCGGAAATATCATAGCGTAATGGTCGGAAATATCATTTGATGGTCGGAAATATCTTTTGATGGTCGGAAATATTTTTTGATGGTCGGAAATATCATTTGATGGTCGGAAATATCCAAAACTCTAAAAATTTGAAAATTTAATGGTAGGAAATATCCCGCGCGCTTTTAAAAATGCTTTATCAGCAAAAAAAATGTAAACAAAAATGGTAGCAAAGGTGGTGTGGTGTGGCCAACTTGTTGTGTGTGCCAGACAAGAGTAGCTTTTTGTTTTAGTTTTTGGGACACTATCTGAGAACTGTTCTGTTTCGTAGTTCTTTACGCAGTATTTTACACAAGACGTAGACAGCTTTTTAGGGAGAGAAAGTGGTATTGACCTTTTTACTCAAACACGACTCTTGTTTATTTCTTGTATTTTTGGACCTACCTCCGGGTGCCCCGGTGGAGGTCCTATGAATTAACCCATGTCCGTTCGTTCGTTCGTTCGTCCGTCCGTCTGTTACCAGCTTTTCTCAGGATTGGCTCATTAGTTTTTTCTGATTTTTTGCACAATGATGCAAAATGGCAATGCCTAAAATGTGTCGGAGCCCGATTTTCGAAAAAAAATATTTTGGGCAAATTTGGCCAAAACTGCTGCCTAAAAATAGGGTTTTTTGAACTTTGTGCAAAATCCTGTAATTACTTTTTTCTGATTTTTTGTACAACGATGGAGGGCAAGATTCTCTAAAGAATGGCTGAAGTGGTTTTTCCCGGAAAATTCTTTATCGCCTTAAAAACGGATTTTCGTATTTTGGGGAAATTCCCTTTAACCAAATAAGAAAATATAGCTTTTCTCAAAGTTGACTCATTATTTTTATTCTGATTTTTTGCACAATGATGCAAAATGGTAATGCCTAAAATGTGACGGAGCCAGATTTTCGAAAAAATATATTTTGGGCAAATTTGGGCCAGAAACTGCCTAAAATAGGGTTTTTTGGACTTTGAGCAAAATCCTGTTATTACTTTATTCTGATTTTTTGTACAAAGATGAAGGGCAAGATTCTCTAAAGAATGACTGAAGTGGTTTTTCCCGGGAAATTCTTATTCACCTTAAAAGACGGATTTTCGTATTTTGGGGAAATTCCCTTTAACCAAATAAGAAAAATATAGTTTTCTCAATGTTGACTCATAATTTTTTTTTCTGTTTTTGAACAATGATGCAAAATGGCAATGCCCCAAATGTGACGAAGCCAGATTTTTAAGGAAAATTATTTTGGGCAAATTTGGGCCAAAAACAGCTTAAAAGGTTTTTGGGCCTGAATGGTTTAAGTGATTTTCGTATTTAGGGAAATTCCTTCTTACCATTCAACATTATTCAACACACAAGCTTTATTTTCCATTCTGAATTTTTACAATTATTGTCACTTTTTTCTTATTTTCATCTGATGTTAATCATTAGGTAGGTCCATATCAGCATGTTGCTTGTTTTTATCCTTTCCTCCTCTAGCCCCCACTGCTCTCAAATCACCCTAAAGCTAGTCCTAACCCTACCCGGACACCCTCCCATTCTAGACCTTTCCACTGGGGGGGGGGCACTCGATCTGAAACGACTGTTCCGGGGAAAATTTGGCTTCCGAAATCGAACCTTTACAGTGCATCCAGCCTGGCAGTGCATGCAGAGAAATTTGGCCAAAAATGACCCTTACAGTGAGGGCCAGAGGAGGAAATGATATAAAAAAGACAAGAAAGAACGAAGATCGTGTTAGAATAAAAAGGTCAATACCACTTTCTCTCTCTAAAAAGCTTGTCTGGCACACACAACATGTTGGCCACACAACAAGTTGGGCCACACAACACCACCTTTGCTACCATTTTTGTTTACATTTTTTTTGCTGATGAAGCATTTTTAAAAGTGCGGGATATTTCCGACCATCAAATGATATTTCCGACCATCAAATGATATTTCCGACCATCAAAAGATATTTCCGACCATCAAATGATATTTCCGACCATTACGCTATGATATTTCCGACCATTAAATTTTCAAATTTTCAGAGTTTGGGATATTTTCGACCATCAAAAGATATTTCCGACCATTGCGCTATGATATTTCCGACCATTAAAGATATTTCCGCCCGTCTACGGAAAAAAAATTTGCATCGTCGAGTGAGAATATTGATTTTCTACGATCAAACAGGTTTTTTCTTCAAAAAATAAGGTTTCAATATTCATGGCTATTTATATATTTCAAGTAATTTCCCAAACTTGTATTGGATTGTCCATCCCATTAAGGTTAAGTCGAAAATCTTGCAGAAAAACTTTTCAGTTGTTCGAAGTAAATTCTCATCTCCCTTGGAAGTTCGAATAACCGGGAGTCCTACCACTAGAAAAGTAATTGGATACTTTTTGTTGATTTTGCTTTTGATTGATGCAGGAAAAGTCCTTTCATGCAACTTCATATTTACACCATAAACATACTTGGAGCGAATTTGATACAAAGCAAAACAAAGTTTTCAAAAACAAGCGAGTACACATTCTAAAAGAAGTACTTTTTGTTACTTGCTCTATTTAAGTATTAGAGTATCTCCATTTGTGCGTCTTTTTATCAGAAAACTTAAAATGGATTTGTGTGTGCTTTCCAACTTGACCAGCTCAAGTTCATGGGTTAACGATTGATTGTCCTTTTCAAGCTGCAAAATCTCATCTTCTGCTGTTTATCCTGTTTGGATATTTCTTTCTCCAGCTCCAGGTTTTTGATACGATTTTCAAATGTCAGTTTTTGAATCTGCTTCTCATAATCTTCTTTAAGTTTTGAGATTTCTACACTGTCAGCTTTGTTGGTGACATTTCTACCAGCAGCACTATGTGCCAAATTGCGTTCATCGCGATGTGCAGAATCCATTTTAAGTTTTTGATAGAAAGACATACCAATGAGAAACTCGTATAAGATAACAAATACTTCTATTGGAATCTGTAATCGCTTAAACTTAAAAACCTTGTTTTGTTTTGATATCAAGGATGTTTATATAGTTGTATGAAATGACTTTTTCGCATCAATAAAAAGCAATCAGTCAATAATAAGTCTCTATGCAAACTTAACATCTCTTAATAGCAAAAAATCCTTAGCAACGGGTCTTAATGACAGTATAAGAACAACATGTATTCATAAAAGGTAAAAAGGAGCTACTGATTGCCTTTGCTTTTAATATCCAACTTCAAATGGTGTTTCGATACAGACTTTGAACAAAGTAATAACATAAGTCAAGATTACGTATCACTTGTTGAGGGTTGATTAGCCTGGATATCCAGGCTGTAAATTATTTCACAGTCTAGTTTTAGATATTTTATGTTCTGATTTACAGCCTGGTCTCCCTAGAGCGTTTTGCATTCTCGTATGAGAATGCAGTCCGCTTGCTTGCGCTCACTTTGCTAAAGCCGTAAGGACCAATCTACACGGCGTGGAGCATTCTGAAACAAAAATAGGATAGTCCTCCAGCTGCTAGTGAAGATAGGGCTTTCTGTTACACGAAAACATGAAAAAGAAGAAAACAGAGGCAAGTTCATTTTCCAAGAAAACATGGTTGGTCATGATAATGCATGCAAACTTTTTTATGGACTTTGGTGTAATCTTTGGATGTTTTTAATAGTTTTAGATCTTGTAAGACTACTTTTTATTAATTTCTGTTTTGCTGCCCTGGGTTGGCTAGGAAACATGGGTTTTCACTTTCATTCTCTAGGGAGACCAAGCTCTATAATTTAAGAACTTTGTATGTTGAGGTAAATTTTGTTTTTTCTTAAATTTTGAGCTTGGATATCCAGGCTAAGGGTTGATATACATTCGTAGGAGAATTGTAGATAAGTTTAAGATGAATGGAAAGAATTCTTTCTACAAGAAATTCATCAAAAGAATTCCAAGAATTATGAGTGGTTGCGATCACTCTTCTCTCTTTGCATTCAGACATACAGTACAATCTTTCGACATTACAGTACATATTAAAAGCTTAGTTATTATTTTGATTTTTTTTCTGTTGTGTGTCGAAAGAATTGCTGCTTGATAAAAAAGTTTAGTATACGTGTACAAGTTTGAAATTTTCCTGAACATTTATATAAAGCAAAGAAGAAGGTATTACTTGAGAAGATGTGGATGATTGACAAGGGGTTATTTTTTTCAGGCAGGATTGTCTACTTTTCTGTTTTGTCATCGTTCTGTTTCCTAATCTGATTGTCATGGGAATTTAAACATGTTATATTGAATAGAGAGGAAAACAAAACTTGAAATACACCATGGGGATGGACATTTTTAAAGCAAATAAAATCAGACCCAAAAAGGCGTAATGGCTTACTTATGGTTAGGAGAAAGAATTTTCTTGCTTGACCAAAAGGTATATAATGTGTAAAAGGAGTGGAAATTTCCTGAACATTCTGGAACCTTTGTATAAAGTAAAGTAGAGGGTATTACTTGAGAAGAGGGCAAAGGGTCTTTTTATCCAGTCAGGATTGTCTACTTTTCTGTTTTGTTATGCGACTTTCATACCGGGTGTGCCAGAAATTGATTACCCCCTCTTTGGCGTGAAATTTCTTAAGTTCTATCAATTTTTAAAGAATCTTTAACCTTTTTCAAAACACCCCTGTGTCACAGAACCGCTGGGACCCCAGCCCAATTTAGCAAAAGCTTTTTCCTGGTGGGAAAATACCCTGGAATTGCACCACACTAGGAAATTACATTTGACCTCATCCCCATTCGAAATTCAAAGTTTAAAATTGTACTCCAAAACGATCCCACTGGATTCTCATAGGAATTTTAATCCTCACTGAAGAAAAAATGTTCCAACGGGGCTGTGAGACAGGTAACTTTTCGCACAGTTAACTAAAAGTTGATGGTCATCTTCGAATTTCATTCATTGAATCAAAAAGGATTTTGAATTGAAAATAAAATTCAATTTCTAAACTGATCAACAATGTGAAAGGCTTATAAATTCTAATTAGGGTGAAAGCATCTTCTATTTCTTTTCCATAATTAGGTCAAAACAAAAATAAAATGGATTCTGCACATGGCGATGAACGTAACTTGGCACATAGCGCAACTGGAAGAAATGTTACCAGGAATACTGATAGTATCGAGATTGCAAAACTTAAAGAAGAACACGAGAAGCAGATTCAAAAAATTGACTTCGAAAATCGTATCAAAACCCTGGAGCTGGAGAAAGAAATGTCCAAACAGGATAATGAGCAGAAGATGAAAATTTTGCAGCTTGAAAAGGACAATCAATCGTTGAGTCATGAACTTGAGCTGGTCAAGTTGAAGACCGCCCATAAGACTGAGGCTAACAAAGGTGTGGTCGATCAAGAGATGGAGAAAGAAATGCTGAAACAGGAAAACGAGTTTCAAAAGAAACTGGCCGATAAAGACAAGGAGATTGTTGCCAAGGAAAAACGATTGCAAAACAAAAATCAATGAAATGGAGAAAATAACCCTGGCAAAAGAGCACGAGTACCAAACCAAACTTGCTGCCAAAGAAAACGAATTCAAGCTGAAAGTCAAGGCATTGGAGAATACCAATAAGATCAAACTGGAACAGATGGAACGAGAGAAAGAGCTGGCGATCCAAGCACTTCGTAACGAAATTGAAATTTTGAAAAGCAATAACGCAAAGCAATCTCAAAATGATTTCAAACCAGAAAATACGACAGGGGCGATGAAAAAGGCAGAAAAATCATTTGTTGCTACAAAGGAAGATAAATTGATTTGGGGTGTTAATGAATTTTTCCTTGCCAAAAAATCTGTTTCAAATCTTTACGCATCTTATCAGAAGTGGTATGAAGCTATCTCTGGTTTGTTGGAAAATAAAGTACAAGTAAATGTGAATTCAGAAGGAAAGAAAATGGTTTTCATAAGAAAGGAAATGCCTACGACAGATCAAGCCACTCTTTATCTTGTTACCAAAAGGAGAAACGTTTATCATGGCGACGGACCTAACGCTCTCATTGTGAATCATGATAATAAAGAAGAATTGAAAAAAGCAAAATCGTTTTTGTTACACCCGAAACAAAAAGAAATGTGTATTGAGAATAATGGTTACTATTCTGAACACGAAGGGTTCGAAGAATGGCGTCATCCTGGTGTTACCAATGATCATTATTTTGGTGAAAAAAAATCGATCATCATGTTTCTTATTTTCAAGAATGAATAACAACATTTTTGGATAGTTTATTAATTGGGACCATGAAACAGGACACGTGACAGAAAGAGTGAACTGAAATATACACCAGTTGGAGTTTTGAAAAGCTGGAAAAAGGTGGAAATTTAAATGAAGTGGAACATAAAATTCATTTTTTGATTTTCTTTTTTACATACAAGCAAGTTTTTATAGTGCGAGAGCTTTTGCCCGTTTTTATTATAGGTCATAAACCTCAACGTGTTCGCCGTACCGAAAACTGTCAAAATGGTTTTGTCAGACAGAACACTAGCGGTCTCTTTGATCTCCAAGAGCCCCCAAAAGAGGTCAGGTTATTCGTTCGTCGTTTATCTTGCTTGAAGTGTTGATAATTTTGTACTTTTTATTTCATATTTTCAACATTTATTCAAGCTTATTTCATTTATTGGTGTTAACGTTTGTCATTGGTAATCTTTTGTTAAACCATAAACATATGATTAAACGACCCCCAGGCGGCATTATGGACGCATCGATAAATATTATAAAATTTTCATATAAAAAAGTGATAAATAATTTGTCTAAATAAATCATTCAATAATTTTGAATTCTTTTCAAAAATGAAATAGTTTTCTATTTTTTTGCTGCTTTTCATATTTTAAGAAAATATTAACGCAGAGCTAACATTAATTCAAATTTTCATCTCCAATCATGAACAATACATACAGTTGACGGGGAGTTTCTAAACAACGACCAGAAATGGCGACAACGACCAGCAACCAGATAAATTTGGGTTATCGAGTTTTTTTGCCTTTCTCAAACGTAGAGTGTCTCTCCTTACCATTTGAATATATCATATTGAAAGTAAGATCACTCCTGTCTTATCTATTTAGAGCCACGTGCCAATGCGTAAAGTAACCATTTCGACGCTCTTGGAGCTTGATTATGTTGTTAATTTCTATCCTTTTGTATCATCAGCATCAAAAAAATTAGCGGCACAAATTTTTGAAATTGCCACTGTGATGTTTCTGTGGAAGTTCTGAATAATCGGGATTATTTTCGCTAATTTCGTTGGTATCTCTCTAAAGTCAGTGTTCATATGGAGATAAACTTTTGCATATAAAGTCTCCTCATAACACGTAAAATATAGAAGAAAAAAGTTTTCCGATACATCGACCAGGTCACAAGTTCTGGGATACTTTCGTTTTCAAGAGATCCCTCTATCCCTTCCTCATCCCGTGTGGGATCCCTCTAAATCGGAATCAAGTAAATTCCAGATGGGAAAAAGCTAGAAACTTGAAATTTAAACAGAATGTGCTCTTCTATCCTCTTTAAAAGATGAACAAGACGACTTAAAGTCGAAAATTTCGCATAATATTAGAACATCAACGACGAAGACGCGTGAAACGTGACTCCGGCAGCAAAAAAAGCGACTAAAAAATTCCTTTTTATAAGCGTAAAAAATATCTTTATATTCAAAATAAATCAGATAACTGCAATATACTTGAGAAAAATAATTTTAAAATTTTTTGAAAATGAAGAAGAAAAATGAACTTATCATTCTTTGATTTGAATATTGCAGAATATTGTGGGGGGAGAGGGGGTTTGAGGATATAACATTTTTTTGAAATTTACCCCGTGACTTTTGACCCACAGACAGCAGGTCTAACCCCCCGGACAGCAGGTCAACCTTCAGACAAGCATCAGTTGACCCCATGGACAATCAAGAGGCCACTAAAGGCAAAAAACAGTTGATTAGTTGAGCTCCAACTTCTGAACTAGAAAATGGCAGGGTAAAAACTAGCCAACTTTAAAGAAATAATACTCTTTGAGATTTTCCAAAATCTCAACGCAATAATCCATATAAAAATATACAGTATTAAGAAAAGCTCATAACTTGAGGATACAGACTTCGGTCAAGATAGAATATGGGGATTTATTTACCACCTGTCACTCAAATTTTCCCACCAGATACAAATTGACTTAGCCTCACTAAAAGTGATGCAATTATTTTTAATTTTCAATTATTTTCTGATGCTATAATAGAGAGCTTTAAAATTAATCACTTCTAAAAACAGTAAAAGAATCAATATTATATGAAATCGATTAATGGCCCTTCCATCAAATCACAACAATGACTCCTTTATAACTGCTCTAACTGTATCCCATTAAAACAAACCCTCCTCAATATCTTGCCAGTTATCCCGTAAAATAGATATAGGGGAAAGATTCCAGAGTGCGGAAATGGGAATCTCATACCAAACAACGGTACCACTGGAGTTTTTAATGATTCAAAATGAAAATCCTGATTAGCAAAAGGGGTACATCAAGATCGGTGAAGTTTGATTGAAGCCCGGGGGGGGGGGTACTACCCTTGTCGACCGACGGGGGTGCTCCGCTGAGGTTCGAAAAATGGACCCTACGTGGGACTCGAAATTTGCGAAAAAAGTGACCCTGAAAGGGACTGAAATTCCAAAATTTTCTACTTTTTCCCCAAATTTTCCAAAAAAAGGCACCCTACGAGGGACTGATTTTTCTATTTTGGTGTTTTTGCGACCCTACCTGGGACTCGTGGAGGTTGAAAAAGGTACCCTGACCAGCGGAGCATCCCCGTAACCCATTTTGCCCTAGTACCCCCCCCGGGGATTGAAGCTCAATTAGTTTGATTTTTTACCGTCAACTGCTCTAACTTTGGACTATCTGACAAAACATGGGACGGCAATTCGGCCACCATTTCACCAAACTTCCAAAGTCATTTGATTTGAGTTAAGGAACGGCGTATTCAAAAATACACGATTTCTCTTTCGATTTTACAGTAAGTGAAAATACAGACCAGATACTGTAAGTTGGTCTAATGTCGACATCCGTCTTCTAATTTCGACATCCTTCTTTATAGATAGGAATAATAAGAAGGTCGAAATCACTGATAGACTAAAGATTTTTCCTCTCATCACTCTCATCGCGCTCGCTAGTCAAAGTCAATCAGCTATTCCGACCTTCCTCAGTTTCTATTGTTCCTATCTCTAAAGAAGGGTGTCGAAATTAGAAGACGGATGTCGACATTAGACCAACTTACGGTATGCAACAGTCCCATGTTTCGACCAATCGTCCCAAGTTAGAGCAGTTGACGGTACCGTGTTGCCCATTCTTTTTACACTCTGACGGCTTATTAGCAGACACCCATGCTTAACCTTAAAGCGCAGGCCAATATCTATCATCCCATCGGCCAGGCGATGTCAAACAAACTGTTCGATTACCAAACCAAATCCAATAGTCATTGAACCAAGAAACTCCGGTAAAGTTCAATTAGTTTGATTGATGTTTGATGTGTTTGATGAGCTGTTGCGCTAGCAATAACTGGAACCATTTGAGCTAATAAAAACACTGATCGCATCGAACTTAATTGAACTGACGATGTAATCAAACATCAAACTGAAGATTTTCCAGTAAAGTTCAATTACTGTTCGATCAGGTTCGATAAGCGAACACCTATCGTTCGATGAAATTTGATGTTTCGATTACCAAAATTGGTTTGATAGGGTTTGGTGGACATCATCGCCTGGTATCGGGGAGGAAAAGCTGGAACTTTTTCTTAATCCAAACAAACTCATCGAACAACAATCAAACTTCATCAGATAAAAAAGTGAAAACTTGAAAACTAATCAAAGAATTGTCTCACCAAATTAGGCTTGGTAATCGAACAGCTATCGTTTGATTTTGTTGGATAGCTCGACACAACAGTTCTTCGATAACGATATATACGTAGTAAATGATTGCTGAATTTCAATATTGACATAATTTCTAGAAAATATGTGGAAATACTTGCTAAATGAAACTGTTTGTCACAACTGGTTAACATTTAACACATATCTGGTGAAAAAAGGAAAAAAATATCATACCTGTGCTGTTTGTAGTTTTTTGAAGAAGAGGGTTATTTTTTTATGTGTTGTTGTTTGTGTAAAATTAACTCTTTTTGTACTACTTACTGAGCATTATCAATTTATTGGTGCATTCACTAACTACACAAACATAAGATACTTAGTAGTAAACGAATAATAAACCTCTTTAAATACTCTACAAAAGACCAGAAAACATGACAAAAATCTATACAGCAGCAGCAAGTTTCAAAAGCATGTGCAATCAAGCAGCCATTAGTTCTCATGATGAAGATGAATGTTTACAAAGGCTTGGTTACACATCATACACTAGAGTATTTTGATTATCAAGGAAAGCGCTGTTTTTTATCTTTGTGAGTGAGTCCACCTTTAGAATATTGGCCGTAGTACGCCCGTAGCCAAACGCCCACGCCATAATTTGCGCCCGAAAAATTTTCTCGCCACACAGAAAGACTATCGTAATACTTTCGCTATGCGAAATTAAAAAAGGAGAGTATTTATTCTCAGCCATTTTTTTCAAAGTTTTGCTAAAACAGAAAATTTGAATCCGATTAATCTGATAACAGATTGTATTTCATCATCAGATTGGTATTTCCATCGAAATATTCATTTTGTCAGCATAAAGGCAATGGAATAATTGATTAGATTCATCTCTCTAAGACTGGCCTTCCCAATTTTTCCAACTGACAAGTTCTATCCATTCATACAAAAGGAATCTCATTCAGCATAATTAAAACATTCGGGGTAAAAAAGCTTACAAACATCACACTTAACGAACCGGGCAATATTTTTGTCAAATAGTGTCACTTTGTCAAGAAAATGACTGGTTACTTCAAAGGTCACTTTAGTTTTCTGAGGACTTGATTTGGACATTCTCTACGATGGAGAGAGCAGACAAACTCGATAACCGCCCAAGTTTATCTGGTCGCTGATCATGGTCGCTGGCCATGATCGTCATGTTTAGGAACTCTTCAGTTGAAGCTCTCAAATTCGACGTTCTCCTTTTCGACTATTATTATTCCATTATTCGTTAATACACGTTTATTTTATAACTTGGCTCATACCCTGGAGATCCTTTTTTTGTCCGAGAATTTCAATCTCAAAATTCCTTATCGAGTTCCTTATTTACAGCCAATTCGATTGACTTCAAAATATGCCAATTTTGCCCTGTTTGCCAATTATTTTACATTCGATTGACAGAAATTTGGCAAAGTTGGCAAAATTGGAGTGCCATAAATGCCAAATAAAAAAGAAGTGGTGAATCTGGCATTCTTGGCAAATTTGGAACTTACCTCCATACGTCTCCATACAAAACACTGATTCCCACGAGATCTGTGTTCTTTTCGGCTCCAATTTTGCCACTTTTGCCAAAGTTTTTGAAAAATAGAAGACCTTCCAATGCTAAAGCAAAACAATGCCGATCGGCAATTTGATTGGTTAAAAAATCGTTCGCTTTACAAACGCCGACAGAAAACTGCTGACTAAGCATCACAAAACGGAAATCATAATGGCAGAGTAGCGATGTACAAATTTGCCATGAAGCTGTGATCTTTTGACATTGAAATTGTGGATTTGGCAAAGTTGGTGAGTATGGCAAATTTGGAAGTCAATCGAAAGGGCTGTTATTTAGCTACTAAGGTTGGATTTGCGAAGTATGTAAATAATGCATACATCTGCATACATAAAGATTAAGAAATTTTTACAGGCTAAGAACCAAACTGCACCCTGACAAGTACATTGCATTGAAGACAACTTTTACAGAGACAAAACAAAACGAAAACTGCCTTGAAGAGGAGCTTGTTGTCGACCCCAATGATGTATATATAATCTTTGACGATTAAAGATGGCGGAGGTGCTCCTGAACGGAGAAAATCGAAGTTGAGAAATCGCCATCCCAGAAGCGGAATTTGAGGTGAGATCGAAATATTCAAGTTGCTCCGAATTCTAGAAACCACCGTCCACCACGAAATATCGCATCAGCCTTTGTTATTATACCGTGCGTCAAACAATTCAATCACATTCGATATTCGGTGTGAACGCGCAAATTTTCAACCAGTTGTTGAAAGTTTTGAGAAAGAGAGCCATTCTCGTCGACTCACCCCTCTTTTTCTTGGTGAGTCGGTTCTCTTTCTTCTCGTACTCTTTTCCTTCCTGGAAATTTCGGGCTCTGCGGGAAGCCTATTACAGGGGACCCCCCGATTTTCTGAAGTGTTCCGGCATTTCCAGCCTTTTCTGTCATTATCTTTCTCCGGAGAGAGAGATAAGCGTTCACGCCACCGACACCACAGAGACGAAAATGGTATCCGAGAACCAGAGCAGGTTTGAGTGCAGCTTTTGCCACAAAGTTTTGAAATCGAAATCAGGGAAAACTCTACATCAAAATAAATGCACCCAAAATCCTCGAAATCAGACGGAAGCTCCTGCATTGCCATCAACAGTAAAATTATCTGACGTCACATCCAAAATATCGTCTTCGTCGTCAACAAACCCTACCGCTGACCTTCCCAGCCCTCCTGATTTGTCAACAGCAGAGAACCCAAATCCAGAACCCCCGGATCCACCAGACGAACCCAACCCACCCGAAATCTTCCGCTGGGGAGATTACAAAGGATCTGATTATACCCAAATGTTGAACGTCGTCTACGAGAAAATAGTCTTTTGGCGTCAAAACCTATTTCGTTTACCATCCGGGAATGCTGGCAAAAGATTCATCCGCGAACTCAGTCGACTCATCAACAGCTGGGTGGAAGATTCGTCAATCAAAACCATATCCCTGAAAGCAATCATGATTATGCCAGCCCTCCTGTTGCAGAAACCTTCGCGCAAATCAAAATCTAAAGAGCACGCAACAGCACTTTCAAAACGCCTCGATCTATGGGAAAAGGGAGACCTTTTCAATCTTCTACACGAAGGAGAGACCATTCAAAGACACCTACTGTCGTCTAAAACCAATAGATCGTCCGTTAAAGAGATCACAAAGGAGTTCATCAAGAAAATGTCGAAAGGCAACGTAAACGGCGCAATAAAACTACTCAGCAAAAACATGAGCAACGGAATCCTTCCTCTCGATGATGTGACATTGAACGCGCTGAAACAAAAACATCCGCCACCTGAGCCAGCCGATCCGGATATTCTCCTCGACGACACGCCAATCAAACTTCACCCGGTCAGATTCGACGAAATCAACGGTGATATGATCAGACAATCGGCATTGAGGACAAAAGGAGGGGCAGGACCTTCAGGACTGGATGGCGATGGATGGCGACGCATACTTTGTTCGAACAGCTTTAAGACCGAATCAAACGATCTATGCACGTCTTTAGCTGAATTTACGAAACGTCTATGCACCACTATCCAATCGGATGGATCTCTTGAAGCCTTCCTTTCCAGCCGGCTGATCCCCTTGAACAAAAACCCAGGCCTGCGACCGATCGGTATCGGCGAAACACTACGGAGAATCATCGGCAAGACAGTATCAAGATTGCTCAAACAAGACATCACCGATTCCGTCGGTTCATTGCAAGTATGTGCCGGCCAAGATGCAGTTTGTGAAGCTGCTATTCACGCCCTCAGAGAGATATTCAACAAACACGAGTGTGAAGCCGTGATGTTAGTCGACGCATCAAACGCCTTCAACGCAGTCAACCGTGAAGCATTTTTGCACAACATAAAAGTCATCTGCCCCTCAATTGCAACATTTGCCTCCAACTGCTACAATACGCCCTCCAGACTCTTTGTCCTCGGTGGTGTCGAAATCCGTTCATCCGAAGGCACCACGCAGGGTGATCCCATTGCCGGCCTGCTGTACGCTATCGCAACAATCCCTTTGATTCTCTTCGCCGCTAGCGAGATACGTAACACCAACACCCGAGCAGCAGGATATGCCGACGACATATTCGGAGGCGGTACGATTCGTGGGCTCAAACGAATGTGGGATACGATACTTCGCTGGGGCCCCAAATATGGCTACTTCCAGCGCGCAGATAAAACTTGGATCATCGTCAAACCACAACACCTAGAACAAGCCCAACAAGAATTCAAAGACACAAATATCCGCATCACTACCGAAGGAAAAAAACACCTCGGAGCTGCCATCGGTTCAGACGACTACCGCGATGAGTTTGTCACTGAGAAGATCAGCACCTGGATCGGCGAAATTGAGCTATTGTCGGAGATCGCCAAAATCGCCCCTCAAGAAGCCTACACTTGCTTCACGGCAGGTTACAAACACAAATTAAACTTCACCATGAGAACCATCCCCAACATTCAACACCACCTCTCAAAGCTAGATGAAACCATCACCGCCAAGTTCATCCCAGCGATCACAGGAGGAATTCATCCAAATAACGTAGAGCGCGAGTTGTTTACCCTCCCTCCAAGCCTGGGTGGTTTGGGAATTCCGAAGTTCAGCGATCTGGCCGAATCCGAATTCCGAAACTCAGAATTGCTCACCGAACAGCTCCGTAAGAACATCATCAAACAAGAAGAAAACGAAATCGACAAAGATGAAATTAAGAAATTGAAAGCGTCATTCAAACTCAAACGCACACAGTCTCATCGACAGAAGTTGGAAAACATCAAGAACCAATCACAAGACGGCATGAAAAAGCTCCTCGAAATCAACCGCGAGCCTGGATCATCCCTCTGGCTATCCACACTCCCCATTCAAGACGAAGGTTTCCAGCTCGACAAGCAATCATTTTGGGACCTGATCAAGATTCGATACGGTCACCAAGTAAATCGTTTACCAGACGTTTGTGTATGTGGATCTTCGTTCAACTTGGAGCACGCGCTGACGTGCAAGAAGGGTGGCTTTGTCACTCTTCGCCACAACCAAATTCGTGACATTACTGCGTCCCTCCTGGCGCAAGTCTGCAAAGACGTGAAAGTCGAGCCAGCGTTGACTCCACTGTCAGGAGAGAACTTTGAAATGAAATCTACCAACACTCAAGACAATGCCCGTCTTGATATTGCTGCTAGGGGATTTTGGATTCCTGGCCAAAAGGCATTTTTTGACGTAAGGGTTTTCAACCCAATCGCCAAACGGTTCAGGAACTCCAGCATCTCCCAAGCATGCGATGTCAACGAAAGGGAAAAGAAACGCACGTACGGCTCCCGTATCCTACAAATTGAACACGGATCATTCACGCCAATCGTTTTCACCGCCATGGGCGGCATGGGAAGAGAGACAAAATGTTTTTATAAGAGACTTAGTGAACTTCTGTCTGAAAAGCGTGACGAAAACCTGTCAGTCACAACGACTTGGGTAAGAAGAAAGGTGAACTTTGCACTATTGAGTTCGGTCCTCTTGTGCCTCCGCGGCAGCAGAACTCCATGGAACAAAGACCACCTCTCCTCTTCACTCACGAAAAGTTCGAGTGACTGTGAGGTTATTTGCGCTTTTTAATTCCTTTATTGAAAAATTTCTAAATTATTACTATTGACTACTTATGTTTGAGATAATATCAAGATCCATACCGGGACTGGCTCCGGACTAGTATTTTTTTTACATAAATTTTCTTTTATTTTTTAAACATCTTGGAAGTTATTTATGAGGTAAAATCTATATTATGATGTATGTGAGGACACAATTGAAAGCATTGCTAGGCAAATGGTAGCTAACTGGCAAAAAGGAGATTGGGTAGCTGTTTTATTAGAAGAGGTGGGTACAGTATATTAAAATTATCCATAATCCATAAAATAAGTTCAAAAGATGTTTAAAAGTTGTTATAGTGCTGTATAAATCTAACGATGTATCAAAATAAATTGATTTGTAATAATTTGAAATGAATTCTTTAATTTAGGTTGCTGATGACAATATCCTTGTATCATGTATGGAATATGCTTCGACTGTTGGCAAGAATTGGTTCAAATGGCCAAACAAAGAAGACAAGATTAAATATTCAACAAACGAAATTCTTTGCTCGATCGCTGCACCCTTGCCCGTCAGCCAAAGGGGGCATTTTTCTGTCTCTAAGGAAGGACAAATAAAAATTGAAAACTTGACAAAAAACATTTAGTAAGCATTCAAAGTCAAAACCTTATCTTACATCATTTGTTCATTAATTTTCTTCATTAACACTATTTCAGGTATATTATATCAGGTATATTATTTTCAGCGATATCTCTAGGCATTATTTAAAAGTCACTAACTGATTTATTACATTTTTTTTCATTTGACAAAAGAACTGTACTTACTTAAAATCAAGTCTGAACATTTCCTATCCAACCAGAAACATCTCAGCACTTTATCTAACCTTTTAAAGTGCGGTTGCTATGGGTAAACAACCCGTTGCTAGGGAGTTTTGAGGAATGAAATTTTAATAAACCAGACTCACTTCTAGGACTTATTCTGACTCAATGAGACTAGATACCATGGGTTTCTTTTTAGATATGGAAAGGGGAAGGGGTATAGCATCTAATTCTTCAAAAGATTTTTTGTGAAAGTGAGGGCCGCAGCCATTATGGGCCGTGAAAGTGAGAAAATTTCGGAGTTTAAAAAATTTCAAAATGGCCGCAGAGGCCACACCCATTGTTGTACCATGAGATTTTTTTGTGGAAATGAAAGTAAGTCCAGTTGCTTATCAGAAAATCATAACTAGTACATGTAGAAGTGAGGCCCATGTGAGATATTTGGTCTCAAAAAGGGAAGAAATTTCGCGAAAACGTGGTTTCAGCCTATGATTTCTAGACACCGAGTAATATTCAGGACCTCATTTTTCATTTTTTGTGTAGAACTTATGCTATATTTCTCAGAAATGGAGAAAGCAGGACCTCTAAATGCCCAAAATGAGCTAAAAACCATTTCCAAGAGGCTCTTCTATTTTGTGGGCCCAAAAATAGCCAAAAACCCAAAATTTTGGAAAGGCCATATCTCGGTAACCGAGCGGAATTTTTCAAAAAAATTTCCAGGGGATGTTTCTTTCATTATTCTGAGCAAAATATCTAAAAATGAAGGAAATCTAAGGCTATCACTTCCTGACCTTGCCCATTTTTGCCTATTTTTCTCAGAAAATGGCTCTTAAAGTTTCTTGCTTAGGCAAATACTTTTTGAATATTTCCCCGCTATAAGGGGAAATATTAGTTAAAAAGGCATTTCTCCGATCCTTGGCTACTTACGCCCTTTTTGCGCCCTTAAAGGGGCAATCCGCCACCACATTGCGAAGTTTGTTTTTGTTTTCATTTGCCTTAGTTATTCAGACAAAATCACACGGATTTACCTTGATGTTACGCGCATGTTTTTGAGTAATCAAGACACGAATAATTCAGATCAAAATACAAGATGGACGAAAATTCAGTCTTGGCTTTTTAAAAGTTATAACTCTTTTCTGACGAACAAAAAACATACAATTTTCATCTAATTGGCGACCAATAATTACATGAAATGTGAGGCTAACACTTCAACTGTAATCATTAGTAATTTCAAGAGTTTTTCATCATTGATTACAAAGATATCCATGGATTACCTCTTCCGAATACCAAACAAACCAACTTAAAGATTTCAGAGACATTTGCTTGACATGAAGAAAACGCTACATCCCCATAACTTTGGACATTAAATGGTTGGCAAAATGGTATTAACATTCTATTGAGATGTGAAACTGGTTCAAGTTGAAGAATTGATGAGAAAAATGGGCAGTACGAGAAATATTTTTGCTTTGAAATACAAACTCTTATATGGACGACAATATCTCTGGAACAAGTTATATGAGATTTGTTTACCGAGTGACCCCAAAACAAAGTCTTTAATGCTTGGTTCTTACATTCATGAGGTCAGAGGTTTTGTGGATTTTCTAAACTTTAGAAACTTGTGTGATTGTTTTGGTTGTTTTCCTGACTAAAGACACTTTTGAATGTGTGATTGTTTTCCCTTACTAGAGATACTGTGAGCGTGTATTTAATAAACATATTGCATCTTGGCTTGGAGATATTTTTGAATGTTTTAACAGCGACGTCATTTCTTGTTTGGATTGTTGTAGTGTTATCTTTTAGAGGGGTCACTCACATATCGATTCTTCCCACGACTAATGTCAAATTGACGCTAATTTGAAAACTGCCCCACCCCCACCTCTTAACGTCAAAGTTCAAAAATTTTCAAAAATTGATGAACATTTTCTCCTTCACTTTCATCGTTGTTTCGTCGTCAGCCATCTTTAATTTCGCTACGGCTTGCTCAGGCAGATAATTTCTAAACTGTTTTCAGAAAGTTGCCGGAATTAATTATCTCCATAATCATAATCAACAGAAAAGCTGCATTTTACAAAAAAAGACAGACCGTTGGCGAAATTCAAGGGCCGTGCGGACCGTCTGAACAAAAGGAACTCGAGATGTAAACATCGGGCCGTTTGTTTTGGTTAAAATTTCTGTAAAATAGCGAAGTGAACAAATATTTAGGTATGTAAAAGGAGGAAAAGAAATATGGAAAGTAACATTTGTCACGGAATAAACGTATTAAAAATCGATATTTCTGGTGAAATTTCTTAGCGTCAAAGACTAACCCACCCACCCCTTTGCGTCAATTTGACGTTAGTCGTGGGAAGAATCGATATGTGAGTAACCCCTTAGTGCTCCAATGTTTCGTACACGGCAAAAATATAAACCTTGTCTGCTTGAGCAGATTGATTTACATTCTCGACAAAGAAGTCAATAGAAAACTATTGTCCGATATTTCAGGTTGACATATATTCTTGACAAAGAGGTCGATAGAATAAAGCATCTGCTCTTTTCTGGATTAGATTGGTGTCAAGAGATTCATATATCAACAAACTTCCACATAAATATAAACATGAAGGTAATCCAAGGTAATTTCAACCAAGCACATAACACGAAATGTGTGAAACGTTTGTTTTTAATCTTAGATTTCTGGCCCCCTCCCCCTGTTCGTTTTCGTTCGCTTTTTGGATGACCCCCTCCCCCCCCCCCCTCAGCTACGAACGTACTTTTTGAATGGCCCCTTAAAGAATTCATTGCCAAAAAAATGACAAAACGGTCACAATGCAATTCCTTGACCTTTGCCTTTATGATTCCAATAAAAACTGCTGATTTGGCCTATCCCATTTGTGCTGGTTTCCTTGATTTTTAACAAACTTAGCTTTACTGTTCTTTTGTTATACATTTTTTAATATACATTATATACATATATATAGTCTAGAAGTATAAAACCTTCAACTACTCAAAATGGAAACAATAAAGACAAAAACCCACAAAACAAAAAGACAATACAAATACAACAAAAATCTAGAATGAACATTCACAGAAAATCAATCAGGTTGGAGTAGAAAAGGAAAATATGATGACATAGAAATCCGTCAATGTAAAACTAGTGATCTAAAATGACTTTAAGGAAGAAGAGTTAAGATGGAATGAAGTAACTCAATATGAGTCAAAAAATATTTCAAGAAAACACATTATCTGTTCTTCAGTTTTCGACCTACACAGGATTTCGGCCTTTTACGAAAATATCCTCCTATATGATGGAAATAGGGTTGTGTAGGTAGGCCAAGCAGTGTTAATTAAACACCACCACAGATAAAAGATAGTAAAAAGATGTGTTTATTGAAAGTATAAAACGCGCGCAATAATATAAAATAAACTAAAACGTAAAAACCACGGAACCAGCCGAAGAAACTAAAATTACAATGAGAAAAGAAGTATACTTTCTACTAGACAAAGTTGCCACACCTTTGACACGTTTCTGCCACAACGTTGAAGAAAGCATACTAGAAGAGGGAACTGGGATTGGATTGCCACTATCCAACCCTGTGGCTCTCACACACATTTTACAGTTCAAAGAATAAGATGGAAAGAGTGGGGAAAGAATGAGAATTTAAAAAATCGGACTATAACCCGGTTCGAAGCCCCGTACACCGTGACCGCTCACCGCAAGAGCTGGCGAACGAGTGAATCTTGAGAGAGTTGAAATCTTGAAAATTCTGAAAAATGACGAACTATAACCCGTCGAAGACTGCAATCTAACTTTGCGTTTTCAGCACCTTGACATCGCATTCTTTGTATAAAAACTTTGGCTTTAACTTTCAAGTCCTCGAAAAGTAACGTAGAACGAGCAATCCTGAGAAGTTCACCAACAAAAGAAGAATAAAAAATCGATTCTGGCAAGTTGCTATCTTTGTGTGGCATTCGGACTATGGAAAAAGGAAATGCATCCCGTTTATCAAACAACTTATAAATAAATATCCCGTCTTTGATGGTAATATCCAGGTTTAAAAAAGAAGCATGATTACCCGAGTGCTCAATTTTGAGTTCAAGCTCATCTTGATAGATATCTCTATATATAATACACAGACTGAAACAAGTTACCGTCATTGATAGCACACAAATCATCAATGAATCTTTTAGTCGAATGAAAATGGCGAGCCTTAACCTTATTTTCCTCAATGACCCTGCTCATATACCTTTGTTCGTATTGGTAGAGGAAAAGATTAGCCCAAAATGGCGCCGGATCGATTCCCATGGGAATCCCGATCACTTGACACATAACAATATCACCTGCATTGAAAAAACAATTTTTTATCAGATGTTTCATAGCAGTTTTCAAAGAATTCTGTGTAAAAGACACAGAAGATTTGGGTTTTGTTTTTGACCAATACGCTTTATCATTTTTAGACTGATATATTAATATACATTTTGTGCTTAATCTGAGGTTTACATTCAGTGTAATTTTTAAAACACATGACTACAATATGCAACGTTCCTCACTTTGACATTTTCTTGTTATGAACCCTCATTACGCTCTTTTTTATAAGAACCATGAAATTTGAGTTAAGCCTAGGCTTGTTCTTATTTTTTCTATTGTCTAGAATAATAGACCTATTGTTTCAGTCTAAGCCTGATTGTTCTTATAAAAAAAAAGTGTATGCTGTTAACCCTTTCAGTACCGAGCCCTTTTTTCTATTTTTTTAGCCTACACTTTTTTATAAGCGTATCGTAATGCCCGAAGTTTTTATCATCTTATCCTGGGTCAAGCTGGAGTTTTTACAAGTTCTTTGATGACTCTGTTGGTCGTTAAATGTTGAGACAAACGATTTTATTAGTCAGCCAACAGCTGATTATTCAAATAGGCTTTTTCCCCATCATCATCAGACCAAAATCGAAAAAAACATGTTACCCCGATATGCTCATTACGTAAGCCGTGTTTCCCCGATTTCTAAAGTTTATATCCGATCGGGTTAAGTTTTAGTGTACTTTTAGCGTGTGTTGTTTTTAGAAAACATAGATGTGGTGTTTCAAGATGGCGGTTTAAACTGCTCAGTGTTTTCAGTGTAAATGCAGGAAGTAAAATGCATGTTGCAAGCTTCAATTTCTGTCATATCTTTTTTATAATGACTTTGAAACTTGGCAAATCAAACACATGATTTTCATCAAGGGGATTCTTTTTTATATTTGTTGAAGGTTTAGCAATTTGCTCAAGTTTTTGTTATTTTTAAGAATTTCTGCTTTTTTTTGCATAATAAATAAACATATTTTTCCTGTTTGCCTCTAGCTGTAGGTGGAATTGATCATGGTATAATGTTATTGGAATATGATAAAGTATAAAAAAGTACAGCTACTGTCTAAATTTGATAAAGACAGGATGCAATCATGTTTTTGGACTTGGACGTATTTGCCAGGAGCATGGATTTAGTGTATAAACTATAACGTGCAACTGAAACGTTTTTGACGCATTGGTTTAAGGGTACTTACAAAGATTGTTTGGTTTTCAGTTGGTGTAAAGTAATAATTCCAGCTCGGCGTGAATGACTCCATAATTCATTGATTTTTAGCTTTCATTTTGGCTAAATTTGCGTTTGCTTGCTTACGCTTGCATCAATTTATTAATTATGTTGGCGCATGCGCCTCTTTTCCCATCTTGCACCCTTATTAAAAATTGAATGTTGGTACAAAAGAAATTTTGCTTGGCGTGAGGCTTGCTGTACGGAAAAATATCTTCGACGCGAGATTTTGTGGAATCCATACTGCACTGGCGTGTTTGGCTACAACAACAGCAGAGGGAGACAATCAAAATTATGTTCTGTTCGCGCCGGCTGTTTGCGTCGGCCAACCAATCCAACCAACTTGGCAGACAAAAATGCTGGAGGAGTCAGAAAATTGTCAGAATTTTTCATCAAGCGAGCGAATAAATATTAAAAACTAAACTTTGAAACCATTTTCCTAAAAACCTGACTAGATTTACTACCGACCGACTGACTGACTCTATTTTATGAAGATTTTTGACACGAACGGAACATATATTTGATTGCCGCCAGAAGACTGGATAAAATGACGACCATCACATATTATTTTTTTATTGTTCACACATCTGGACGCAGATTGTGTTTTGTGACCTTGGCGCATGTTTTGGGCTTTTTTGGTTGGAAACACCCACCTGTTCATAATAGGTAACAAACATCCATGTTAGAGAATGGGTGGACCCGCCCACTTGAAACACTATTTTACCATAATTTCATCACCAATCATTAGTCAAATAAATTACTTTGATGCTGTTAAAAGACAATACAGATCCACAAGTCCATTATTTTAAAGTTTATAATGTCAATTTTTTTTCTCGACATTTTCTGTCTGATTTTTACTTTTTTGCTTATTTTATATCAAAAATAAAAAAATAAAATTTTTATACAAATTATCATGATATAATATGAACACTACGTGTACTGTAATCTTTTAGAAGGGTTTGTCCATAATAGGGGGTGTCCATAAAAGGGTAACCTACCTTACTAAAATACAGTTTCTGTTGAAATTTTAGAGACTGAACTACTTTTCGCAAAGTTTTTGAGGCAAATTGTGTTTTTCTGGAGTATGTGACTAGCTTAATTGTTAATGGCAGCCAGTTACAATTTCTAGAGTGTGAATTTCTAGTAGGAGCACCTGAAGAATTGTGACAAAGTGTTATTAGAATTTGGTCAGGTATAGACCTTTTTTTAAAGAGGCAGCCATGTTGAATAATTATGTACTCCAGCATAAAAACAATGATACAGCCATGCATAATTACTGTATCATGCATATTTTAAAAATTATATTGTTTTGTTTTGCTTGGTTATTGTAAACATGCTACTGGCATAAATTTAATGAACTATTATTCAAAAAGAAAACTACTTGTATTTATAAATGTAAATGATTCGTCTATTTGATTTTTTTGATAAAATCTTTGTACAGGTTTATAACAGGACATATCTAAAATTTTGTAATTTGTAATTTGTCCCTAGATTTTTACTTTATCTTCAAAAATGTTAAAAGTTGAATTTAAATGCTTAACATACGGAATGTTCATTTTCTACTCAATCTAACTACTAGGAGTTTTGAGTAACCTGGACAAACATTTTTAAGCAAATGTGGTTTTTAGCTCTTAAAATTTTCCAATTTCGCTTGATTCTTTGTGCATCTAGTCCTCCCTTCCATCGCAGCTACTTAACTTCTTTACAAGCTATCCAACTAATAATCTAGCTATATTGGCTGACTTTCCAGCCTCGGCTGGTTTATTACTTTTTCTAAAGAACGCGTCATCCCTATTGTTTGAAAATAACCAATCAGTTAAGCATGTTGTAAAAACTCCAAGGCATCTCCTTATCCTGGAGATGAGTTTACTTTTTTAAATACAGTAGAGTCTCAATAACTCGAACCTCTATTACTCGAACGTCTCCTTAACTCGAACAAATTCGTTGGCAGCATGAAAATCTCCTAATAAACTCTTATAAAAAAACCTCCATATATCGAATGTTCCCCTTTTTTGGCTCCATAACTCGAATTTTGTTTTCCTTTCCTGAACTTGAAAAATATAAGCAATCTGATTGGCTAAGAGACAAACCATATTTCATTTTTGAAAATTTTGATTTTTGGGCCTGGGGTCAAGTTTTCATTTTTTTCAAAATCTTAAACTGCTACAATCAGACCTTTAAATAATAAATAATTCGAAAGTTACTGAAGTCGAGCCCAGTGCGGTGCGCAAGCCTGGACGGCCTCAAGTTGAAACGATTTTTTTTCTCGATCAGGCAGTCCATCTGCAAGTGTAATGGAAATATTTAGTCGCATTTGTGTGAATCTTGTTTATTTATTGGTTTACGGATCCGCCGACATTATTTTTGCCAAAAAAAACAAAAAAAAAAAAAAAAAAAAAAACTTTTATTTACTTTTTCTCCTCCGACCTTCAAAAAAGAAGAAATAAATAAAAAAACCTTTACTTAAACAGGAAAACAAAAGAAAAGAAGAGAAAGAGAGAGGGGGTTAAATGATCTAAACACAGCTGTGCCCTATTCTGCCAATGTAAAGATATTTTGATCCTTCCCTTAATGTCAGGGAACTTCCCCATGGAATTTCCCTATCCACATAAAACAAACTAAATTATTATATACCTGTAGGCAAAAATAGCCATTGAATAATTCCTGACATACCATTGCTATTATACCACGGTAGAGTTTTTTTTCAAATTTTGCTTTCAAAGTTTGATTTTTTTTGTCGCTTTTGTTGTTATCAAAGAAATTCATTAAAATAAATCTATTGTCAATTTCATAAACAAATTTTATGACTTAAAGTAATTAAGAAATCATTAAAAAAGAAAAACGTTCGAACGTTCGATTATGGGAGTGTTTTAAGTGAAACATTTAACTATTGACATAATAAATGTTTTGTTTTTGCCTCTAGGTATATAATAAAACATATATTCAATAGGTTTTCGTTGGTTATTATTCATGTTTCAGTTTATTTTCAGTTTATCCATAGACTCTATCTAAAACAACACCTTGCACTTTATTCTTTTGTCTTTAAATCTAAAAATCGATACCATTTCACAAAATTTTATTTTATTATTTCCTCCGATTTCAGATTTTTAAAAAGAAAATAAAAAAAGTTTAAACCATTAATTTTATTTTCATTTTTTTTTCCATCCTCCTGTCCAAAACTTTTCCTCAAAATGTCCGTAAACCAGAAAATAAAAAAGTAATTGCCTTACGCCTTACTTTAAGTATTGAAAAGAAATACAACGTTTCTTAATCTTTATGTATCAAGCTCTACTTATGTATTGAGCACTCTTAATTGTGCAGAGAAACACAAGAAGAAAATAATGCATAAGTATAACAATGGACTACTGTACAGAAAAAAGACGTTTATTGAATGTTGTTACGTCAATATTTTGTCATCTTTTCATTACGTGTTAAGAATGTTGTTACGTCAATATTTGCGCGCACAGCGCGCTCAAACGCGCGTTCCGAATCCTTTGGCAAGATCCGCATACACGGTTGGAATAAAAATGTCCTGGGTGGAAAATTTTTGAAAAGGAGGCTAATACAACAGAATTAGGACAAAAGAGCTCCTTATATAAAATAAGCTCCTTTTATTCCCGTAGAAAACCTTTAAGAATATTTTTACGATGATTTTTCCCAAGAAGTTAAAGGTTTTCTTTTGATGGAAAGGTCCGACGATGCTGAGTCGGAAATATTTCATAAACGCTCTGGCATGTGCACTAGCCTGGCACAAGTGTGTGCATGCGTGTGTAAAAACAAGTGCGACAAGATAAGAAAAAGTTTTTGAAATGATAATTGAAACATATTTCTCACACAAAAGAACCTTTATTGATACTCTTTCGAATATTTTTATGCATATGTAATATCTAATTTATAGAAGTGTATTTCTCAGGTCTATTGACCTCTATGAAACAATCTTACATCTTTACAATTTATAGATCTTATCATTCCATTCGTTTGTCAATTCTAGTTTGAATTTCCCTACGGACGGTGCATTTACAACATTGGTTGCCAAACTGTTCCAAGTATCAATGCTCCTATAGTAAAGTGAATTCGTTAGGTATCCTCTAATGCCGTCTTCAGCGAAATTCCTCTTTAATTCGAGATTGTGCTTACGTTGAGGTCGATTTCGAAGAACGAGTTTCTGACATAGGGAAGATTTATCATAGACATTAAGATGTTTATATACTTCCACCATGTCCCCGATTTTACGCCGGATCTTGAGGCTGGGTAGGTTCATGACTTGTAAACGTTCTTCATATGAATGGTTTCTATAACCACCGACAAGTCTTGTGGCCCTACGTTGGACACTTTCAATTGCATCAGAGTGTTTGATCAGCCGTGGAGACCAAACAGCTTGCGCGTTCTCAAGGTAAGGTCTCACAAATGCAATGAAAAGTGTGCGGAGCATCTCGAGAGAAATGAAGTCGAAGCTTCTGTTAATCAATCCAACGATCGAGTTAGCCTTCTTGATCTTGGTGTAGATGTGTTCTTCGAAATTCAATTCACTATCAATAATATCAATAATCACTCCAAGATCCTTCTCTTGATCAACATGTTCTAGGACAGAGCCAGCGATCTCGTAAGGATATGCATGTTGAATGTTCCAGAATTTCCCTAGTGTCAACACGTGGCACTTGTCAGGATGGAATTTCAACAACCAGTCACCAGACCACTTTTCCATTGCCTCAATATCGTGCTGAAGTCTAATTGCATCTTCAGCGTTATTTATTTCTTCAACTCTACACGCAACTGATGTTAAACTAACGGGCCTGTAATTCTCTGCAAGGTTCTTTTTCCTTTCTTGTAGATCGGGGACACATGTGCGCAGTCTTCCAATCATCAGGTAGTTTACTTTCTACGAAGGACTTGGCCATGATAGTATGTAAAGGACCGGCTATGTAAAAGGCCAGCTTTTTCAGCATGACAGGGTGAATCTCATTAGGTCCTAGCAATTTATTAGGATTCAAATCTTTTAGTTCCTTTTTGATCATGTCGATTGTTAGATCGAATGCTACATCTGTGTCTGTTCGTGATGGAAACTCAGGTCGTGATCCAGCAGGTTCATTCGTAAAAACACTGCAAAACTGATCCTGTAGGATGTCAGCTTTATCCTCATCAGTAAAACGAAGTGATGATTTATCATTTGGATCAAGGAGAAGAGGGGAAATTCCCGTTTTGGTCTTCATTGAGTTCCGGATATGCTTCCAAAACTTCTTAGGGCTTCTTTTTGCTTGACCACAAATTCGTTCTTCTAGTCTTCTTCTTTATCGTCTGATCTTTCCTGTAACCTTGTTTCTCGCAGTAGCGTAAATAGCTCTATTTATAATAAATAAAACGTTTTCTGTATTTTAGATCAAAACATTCGATTGTAAATTTCTTCGAAATCAACTTTGCTTTTTTTTGTTTTTACAAATAAAGCAATAGAATGTGAGGTCACATCTCGAAACAACTTTCGATCTTTCATTTACTTGGAGGTTATCGTTGTGTAAAGAAATGGCTTTTATCTATCTGATTCAGCATGGAGGTGCCACCCTTTCTATCGCTTCCTTCTACCCCCAAATATTATCTTTAAGAATATTCATAATGAAATGGAAAAACATCACTCTTATAAAAAACGCGTGTAGTCTCAAAAAGCAATGACAAGAAAAGATCATTGTCATGAAATAACAATTGAACTGAAACAATGAATTGGAAAAAAAGATGAGCTTATCAAAAATAATGTCTTACCATCCTGTAAATATAATTCTTCTCGTATGAAGTTGCTCTTTGTGATGTTCTCCAACCTGCAAAATAATTGAATAACTATGTTAAAGTGAACATTTTAATGTTTATATCCATCCAACTTAACAGCGTTAATTTTCGCGCACCTTTTATGTAAACTGTGTGAATTGTATTTTATGTACATTGAATTTACTCGGTGTACTTAACGCCCATATTGAATAGTGGTAACATTTGCGTACCACTTATTAAAAGAACTTTAATCCATCACAATATTTTGGTTGGCCGGATTGAGAAACTACCTCCCGGGTTGAAATATTTGCAACTTTATCTGAGTTTTCAGCGACGGAGACGACTAGCTTTTGATATGTCTAAATCCTTATCAACTAAGGACGATGATAAATTAGCGCTTTTACCATCTCCAACTTTGCAAGTCAAAACTGCCAGATGAAATGAAGTTTTTATAAGATACTTTAATAATTGGTCATTTGAAGTAATAAAAATGACGCGTTCTTTAGAAAAAGTAACAAAATTGTTTTATTACTGGTTAACGACCAACCAAATCAAATAAGAGCTTGTAAAAACTCCATCTCGTCCCAAAACTGCGGGCTATTATTCACAGTCATTTCACCGTCCTCAAAAGTACAAAATGCATAAACACATAATTATACTCAATGGAGACTTTAACAAACCTTCTCGTAACATGTGAATTAGAATAGCATTCGCCAACAGCATTTGTCCACTTCTTAACATACAGCCCCATCCACCATCAGAAGTCAAGTTCGATTTTGCTAATGTTTCAAATTTCTTACGATACGTCAACCAAACAAGAGATGAGAAATCTTCAAAGAATTGATCCAGACTCAAAACTTTATGTTCGTCTTTCACCACTCTACCGTCATCTTCAGTGTCTGTCAAAAAATTAAAATCATCACAGAAATTATGAGGAATTATCCGAAATTATCAGAAATTATCGGAAATTATGAGGAATTATCGGAAATTATGAGAAATTATAGGAAATTTTCTCAGTAGATTTTATCAACGTTGAATTTATTAAAAGTTGATTTAAGTGTGTTGATCTCAAGATCCCTGATCATGTGTAAAAAGGTACAATTTTCATTTTAACATTTTAACTAAGCTTTAGCGTTTCCCACCAAAGAGTTAACCTGGCTGATAACCCCTGATCCTTCCCTTAATTGATGAGGATTAGACAGAGAGGCATCAAGTACAATTTTGTACTGAGTATAAATCCTTTGATATGACCCAGCAATAGATTGAACCCAGCAAGGGATTGAACCCAGTTGTGCACTGTAGCCGAATATTGTACCTTTGCAATGTCTTCCGTTCCACCCAATAGCTGATTGGTTGAAAGTGACGTATTGACTGATTTTACGTCACTTCCAACCAATGAGCTATTGGTTCTGTGACGTAATGTCAGAAGACATTGCAGTGGTGCATATCATGAATTGTACTTTTGCAATACAAACAGGAAAAAAAAGAACAGATCACTCGGATGGGAAACGAAAATTTCACACCTTAGACCATGCAGGAAATTTAACCGGGTGGAAAAATCATTCACATTCCCAGGTACAAAATGGACTTTTCACATCCGGGTGATTTACTCAATTTTTCCTGTGATGGCTGCTTGAAAGTGATCTGGCGCCTTTAAACTTCAAATATAAATAAAATACCAGCAGACAGAAGACAAACCTGTATTTTTGATATGGTAGCATCGCCCCAAAAGCCAAACAGGATTCTGATCATTGAATGACGGTTTGGATATTTGGACATTGAATCCTGAAAAAATAGAAATAATAATTATAGTGATAATAGTAGATATATATAATTGATAATAAATAATCAAAACTTTGTAATTAGTAAAAATTATGGAACGTGTTTCAAAATGTTTGTTGGGTAAGCAGAAGTTTTCAATTTAAAGAAAATAACATAAATTTCAAAATTTAAAGAGCTTGGAATATACTGGTAAAAGGGATTTTTCTAAGCACTTTTTATGTCTGTATACTGGCCAAATTTATACTCAATCTAAGAATGAGTTTTTGAAACTCAATCCAAAATAGTAAAAATATTTTCTAGAATTTAAGAATTAAGAATTTAAGAATTTAACTTTATTTGTTTACAACCAAAATTAACTTAAATAAACCAGCCAAGGCTGGAAGGTCAGCCAATAGAGCTTAGCTAGATAGCTTTAATAAGTGGGTTAACAGATGTAAGAGATGTACTGAAACAGAGTAGACTAAAAATGTTGAATACTGTAATGTACAAAATGTGAAACATTTGATAACAAGCCTGAGAGCTCCTTCACACCTCCCCCCCACGAGAAATTCAAAGTATACTTCTCTTTAGCATTGTAGCACTGTTTTTATGACATCAAACAATTAAGCTATAGTTCATTACTATAAAATAAAAGAGAAACATAGTGTAATTAAACTTTTTGATAATTTCATTCCAGTCAGTTATGATACATTTTTTCTGTTCGATGTAGACAATATCCATATCTGACCAAAGTGTTATACTAGAAATAAATAAGAAAATTGCCAAAACGTCAGAAACTGTACTTTTTGTTTTACTTGATAAAACTCCAATTTCACTTTAAACTAACAAGCTACAAACTTTAAGTCACAAAGCGCAAACTCCAGAAAAACACAATTTGCAATCAAAAACTTTACAAAACGTAGTTCATATTTATAACATTTCAACAGGAACTGTATTTTGGTAGACTTGGTCAAATTACAGAAACCATTTATCGTTGTCTGCAAGGGCAATGAGGTACGTAAAAACTGACTGCTAGTCAGTCAAAGCCAAAATTTGGCAAGGTCAGAAAAACATAATTTGCATCCAGTCTGCGTAAATAAATTTTGTAGTTTAGTCGCAAATGATAATCGAAAGCAAAACTTAAAATTATAACTATGCGGGTAAGCTCATTTCCCCCCTTTTGCTTTTAAACTCCCTTTTGATTGGTCTATGAATTTGGGCGATCGCCTTACCGCTTAGCGGAATAAACACACGACCATAATAAATAAATTCAACAAGGCAGCAAAGTAGTCCTCTCTTCTGTGCCAAGCACTGGCAGTGTTTTTTAAACTTTAAAACAATGTTAAATGAAGACCAGATGGATCTGTTGTTGTGTAACTTGGCGATATAATTCATTAAATTCTAGAAACCATTTTTCATAACTTTCTGCAGTCCGCTTTCTGCAAGTCTGATAAGAGATATGTATAAACTGTTATTGCCATTCATTCCATTCATTATTCGGTCAAAACGTGCGCCAAGTTAGGAAAGGTAGAAAAACACAATTGTCGTCCGTACACGCTGAAAAATAGTTTGATCAATTTCAACAAGAACTGTATATATTAATATTAATATAATTGATCAAATTCAAAGACCATTTGTCATAATTTTGCAAGTCCAATAATAGGAGATGTGATGTCATCATTGGTTCCCGTCATCTGACCGACCCTGATTTACGGTCAGCAGGTAGAGTTGGAGAGTCGGAAAGCTTTTCCGCTGCTTTGCTGGATTTCCACTGTCGACCTCTGCATGCTCTGTGTTTACAAGTTTTCAAATCGAAGTAGCGAGCCACATGCTAATGGAGAGTAAACCGAAAACCAGTTTATCCAAGGTTTCTCAATTTCTTAATTCGGATCAGTCCACACGACGGATTCCCTTTAAAAGATGTAGCTGCTTCTTAAAAGAAAATAGTATTTTCAACCGAATGACCGAACGACCCCCACTTTTTAAAGTAGAAATGACGGGAACCAAACAATTTTTTTGCGATTCGCCTTTTAGTCAAAAAAAGCACAATTGCATCCAGTCTTTATCAAATTTAGACAGTAGCTCTGTACTTTTGTAAACTTTATCAAATTCCAATAACATCATAACACCATCAATCCCACCTAGAGGCAAACAAGAAAAATATGTTTTTATTGCAAAAACTAATAAAAAGCAGCAATAAAAAGTATCAGAAAATTCAACATAAACAAAAACTTGAGCAAACGGCTTTAAAGCTTCAAAAGATATAGAAAAAGAGTCCCCTTGATGAAAATCATGTGTTTGATTTGCCGAGTTAAAAAATAAATGACAGAAATTGAAGCTTGCAACAGATTTATACTGGAAATACTTTGGTACAACACTGACTTTTATCACATCTGACTATCGCTTGAGCCGCCATCTTGAAACACCACATTACATTATGATCTGTTAAAACAACGTACGCTAAAAGTACCCAAAAAGTTAACCCGATCGGAAGAAAGTTGAGAAATCAAAGTGAGCACATTATGATCTGTAAAAACAACGTACGCTAAAAGTACCCAAAAAGTTAACCCGATCGGAAGAAAGTTTGTTTTTTTTTGCCGTCTTATGATGATGATGGAACTGGAAAATTTTACCTATTTGAATGCTCAGCTTAGGCTGACCAATCATCTACATTATGTAGATATTCAAACATTTTTTAGGGGGTTTCACCCTCTAAACCCACCAGGGCTTTGCACTGGATCTACTCCCAGACCCCCAAATTCATCAATGCGCAGCTTTGGCGAGCAGATATCCTTCTGGTATATGAGAAACTCAATCTTAATTGAAAAAACAATCCCAGCTTAAAATGCTTGGAAAAATCTGTGTGGTAAAATCTTTAACTGGATGTGGATAGAACCCTTCTTGATAGACAGACAACAAATGGTGAGAAATCAAACCAACAGGAAGTGTACTTGAACCCCTGATTTTCCTGATCCTCATTGGAGACATTGATACAAATATCACCAATAGGGTAGATCGTCAAATGGAAAAGTCAAAAAATTCAAAGTGTAGTATTTTTTTGTGAAAATTTAATCTATTGTAAGACATTTTGCGCAATTTTTAACCTCCTAGGAAAAAAATCCAGCCTTCCCCAGGGGGGTCTTTGATTCGCACTAAAGCGAAAAATGAGTAAAAATTTGGGTCAGAAATTTGCCAAAGTCTGCCATTATAAAATTGTAAAGATTATTTTGGGAGTTCTAGTGTCCATTTATTGTCAAAGATACTGATTGAAACAGCTATTGAAAAAGCAAAACATCAATTTTTCTGGATATTACAAACTTTCACTAGTTACTCAGTTCATACTATGCTCTCTCTTTTATCAACCCCTCATCATCCCATTTTAGGAATACCGCTCAGTAAGAACGCTATCGAATCATATACTTGGAAAATATTAGAAAGCATAATACCTAAACATCATTGATGATTTCAAATCCAAAAACCATCCGTGATTAGGACGAATGTGTGCTGTTCAATGAAATGTCAAACAGAAAATTTGAAACTTGAAAGATTTTCCAGTGTATAAATTCAAAAATGCACTGGATGAACACCTTAAAACAATGCCCAATGAACCTCCGAAATTGTCTCAAACTCAATTTTAGACATGAAATTTCTCTGCTGTTCCATTTGTACTTCTGGACTTGTGGATTTAACAAAGGTTATGTGTTGTGGATCAATTCTTGCAAGAACTATATGCTTGAAGACACATAACAAGGCAGTGTCAATTGAATAACTTTGAACAAAAATTGCAGTCGAATCAATTGAGTATATATTATCGAGCACAATCGAATAAGTTCCGTTCAATTGTCAAACGCAATCAAATAGCCAATTTTTAAAACAGCTGATTCCTGGGCAGTCAGGCAGATTGACTGACAGGTATGTATGTGTGGGGGTCAAGGGTCTTTTTTCAAGATGACAGAAATGCCACCCTTACTTTTGATAAATGCACTGTAAGGGTTGAAATTTCAGCAAATCCCAATCTGATTTTTCTTATCTAAAAGAGTTAAAAAATGGTATGGCATTCACTCATCTCGTCAAGACCAGTAACATGTCTGCAATCAGTATAGACTTAAACTTGTATATCAAGATTACAGGATTTCAAGTATATGAGCCGATTTTACTTTCGTTTTGAGTGGTTTCATTTTCGATTTCAAGGCAAACATCTTAGCAACGGGATGCTCGCCGATAGTTACAGGGGTTTGTGCAAAAAACTAAACATAGAAAATTTTCCAAATCCCCCATTTAAAAAAAAACAATGAAAAATGAAACTTTTCTACTGTATGTTTCACTTTTAGCACCTATTGTTCAAAATGAAAATATTTAAGATTTTAAGATCTTCTTTTATTCAATGATTTTTTACGGCACTTTGTTGACAATCTAACTCTCGCGTCAAATTCCCGTTTTCTTCAGTAAATTGAAGATGAGAAAAACCTAAGCCACAGATCACGAATTGAGACAAATATATGAAAAGTGGGATTTTACAGCCACCCGTTGTGCAAGGCACTGAGAGGCCATGGGTGCCAAAAAGAAGGACCGTTTGAAATGTGGCAACCTCATTAGTGGAAGTTTGTTAAACAGCTGCGAAGGAGCGCTGGGAAGCAATCAGTAGAAGAGACCACTGTCGTTTTTGTTGTAGATTTCGATATAAACTTCTCTCAGGGATTACTTATGTCAATGTACATGTACACAGTACACATGTGTTGTGTCAACATTTCCGATGCATGTGTAACAAAAGTTTTCTGGAATGGCCCAATTAAGTTTTGTTTTGAAGTTGTCTTTTTTACATTTTATAAGATTCCCAAATCTTTGGCTAAGGACTTGAACAATTGAGGTCCCTGCATACAAATGGATGCATAGAGTTGACAGCCCTGCCTAAATCCGATGGGGTCTTTCAAGATACAAACTAAAATAAAAACAAACCTTTTGCTGTTACGCAATGAAGATACCAAAGTGTCGAAACTAAACTGAGAGATTTGATAACAATTGATTTTTTTGAACCAAATTACAATAATTGTGCCTCTTATACCAAACATAATTTTTCATTACATAAATTGTTAACTTTTTAAACACAAGCAACAAATTCGGAATAATAGAGGTAATTATATTTACAACTCACACTTTTTTGATGACATTTGATTTGACATCTTGACATTATAGCCATCTTGTTAGATGTTTTGTTTCAAGTTAATGCAATAGTTTATCGTTTATCGTTCAACTTGGAGAAGGAATGTTTGTAAACATAGAACTTTTTTTTTCATAACAGTTATTTGGGGTGTCGGAATTAGGCAGGGCGGTTGGAAGGACCACTCACGGTGGTAGGTGATGAAGATGCCCACCTTGTCTCTGTTTCAATATTTGAAAATATTTGGAACTAAACCTTCTGGGATGCTCCAAGTATAAGGGTGCAAAGAATTCATTCCAAGCTCCTTAAGTTATTCCCAGGCGTAACTAATCGAAAAATTCGATTACCGAAATCATCGAATTTAATCGAAACTAATCGAAGCGATTAGACTTCGATTAGTCGAACTCATCGAAGACTAATCGAACTAATTGAGATTCAAAAAAGGTTGGAAATTTCGATTAATTCGATTAGATTCAATAAGCTTCGAATATCTTCGATTACTTCGGTTAGGTTTCGATAAATTCGATTACTTGACTTCGATTACTTTGATTAGCCGTCGATTAATTTGATTACTAGACTTCGATTTTTAAATGATATTTTTGCTTAGACGAGGTGAATCACATAACCGGGGTGAATCGCATAATTTGTTTAACCGCCTCTCATACTTCACTGACGATGTCTTTTTCCATTCTGTTTTTAGATCCCGTTCGTCGATCGATCAAGCTATCGGAAAAATATGGCTTCGAAGATCTGGAACATGTTCTTCGGAAGTTGACTTGAAGAATCTAGACCTTCTGATTTTCGGCCTTTTTTTTGAAATGGCGAATAAGAAATAATGACGTAGTCACTAATAATGAAGCGACCGTGATTGGAAATTCCATTGTGTTCTACGAAAGCCAGTTGTATACTATACAATCTTTGATTCACTAAACGAAAAACAATGTCTATTCTTCGTATTTTCATTCTAAAGTTAGGACAGAAAATTGTTTACGTTTTAAAACGCGAATCGCCTATTTGCAGCCCAAGATGAAGGCGTTGTAAAGTGATATGGAACGGAGAAATGAAAAAGGAGTTAATTGTTAAATAATTGAAAAATATCAAATGCCGTCATCATGTCATTTTTAATTACTACAACACTATCCCAAGAGGCTTGTTAGTGTTCAGAGTAGCTAGGAATAAATGTTCAATATTAATAGTCAATCATTGTTCATGTGAATACAATGTCTTTGTATATTTTGTATAGTGATAATTTAGGAGTTAAATTTATGTATTACTACTTTGAAGAAGAAAAGTGGAAGGGTAAGAACATTTATTAAAGAAACGGACGTCGCGGTCTCTCGTCCTCCCTAGGAAATATATTTTGACGAAAGGGATTATTTCTAAAGCTACAGGCTTGATAATGAGACAGGGTACAATATGAAGACATAATTTCCCGTTCGTTCATATGCTGTTCATTCTCTCGGGGGTCTCACATCCCCTGGCTTAAGTCATCTCTGAGACAGGGGTACAAATATTTCTGCAAGCGAAATTGAAAAAAGGGTAGAAAGTAGACATGGTGGAGCCCCTTCCTAGTGGAACAATTGAAATAAACATCGGCCCGGTGAGAAGCCCAGACATTCAAGAACTCAATCTCGAACTGAAAAATATTTATTTTCTATATTCCTTACCGTTTCGTTGTCCTTCATTTTTCCAAAGGGCATAAAAATTCTCACCGGGCACTGAGAGAGACGGTGTTATAAAGTATTTTCTTTCGCTAAGAAAAGAATAAAAAGTACATTTTCCAAGTAAGGGCCTAAAAAGTTTGCTGCCAACTACAAGTATACTATGCATCTGAGCATTCAATACCATATAAAATTAATTCTGTCTCATGTCTTTGTGTTCATGGCGATTCCACGCTGGTTCTGCATTCATTAAAGTGCCACCATAATACCCCTGTCTCAGTGACTCAGTTAAGTTTTGAAATCGACCATCGTAGTGGCTATGAAACAAGTAAAACGTCACACCCACCGGGTCTGTATTTGTGAGCAAAAAAACTCACTGGGATGAGAATTTTGAACTTTTCTCGCCGGAGTACGGAAAATTCACTTTTAAGCATTGTTCCTAGAATTCATTAATAATTTTTTTTTACGATTTTCACTGGGTTGACCTAGTTGTAGTAGAGGTGTCAAAATACCGACAGTACTCCAATAGGGCCATAACCTTTGATTCAAATACTTTTGCTTGCTTCGTTTTTGCATTGTTGGAATCTTCTTTAAATTCTGCGTCGATCGGTAGGTGAATTGTAGGCACTTAAAGCAGAACGAAGGTCACCGGAGCCTCTGAAAGTCAAACTTTCGATGAAATTCAATGAGGTCAAATTTCTGAAAATGGCTTGGCAGTGAACAAGTGAATTAGGTCATTTTTTGTATTTTTTTTCACTGGTTTCCATCGGGACGATCCGTTCACTGATACAGGGGTGTATCATACGTTTTCTCTTATCATTTTGTCGATAAATCTTAGAGTCAACCAGAGCGTTATTGATAATCTTCTCCCGTCTCTCAAGTATCTGAGATTGTTCAGTACAACCTGAAATAACGGGAAAACAAAAATATACGATGATCGGGTTAATTTCTCTACTCTTTTTATCGGCTCAGCTATCACACCCAGTATCACTACGAAACTGGAAAAAAGTTAGCTTTTCACGGGGCATTAGTAGCAGTCGAGTGATACTTGAGACAGGGGTATTTAATGGATGCTAAACGTCAAAACAACGTTCATTTATAACGCCCATAAAACAACGGGATATGTACACTGGGTTTTTTCGGGCGAATTTTCTATTAACCTAACCCGGCCTGTGCTAGATTCTTCTGAGGTAAAAAAGAAATACGCACCTGCTGGGTGTGATAGTTTTCTGCTTTTAGATTCAATGCTATCTTTCGTAACCGCGGAATATAACGACCATACAACATGTGTTTGATGACTCTATCGATCGATGCTTTGATGAAAATTTGATTTTCGTAAGTGGTCCAGTTTTTCTAATGCTCTTCTTTTTTATTCATTTATTTACTTCACCCTTTTCATTTTCCTCTGGAACGAAACGCAAGCGTCAAATTAAAAAAAACAACTTGGATTTAGCTAATGTAGTCAGACCTTTCTGAACCGTTTCATTTTCTTACATCGCACTTTCTATCGTGAATTCAACCATACACTTTTAATAGCGCACACTAATTAAAATTTTAATATCAATGATACTAAACGTACTACCCAAATAGATATCCCGTAGGTATTACACTTTTATGACACTTGTAATTTTTGAAAAATGGTATTGCTTAACCAAAAAATATAGAGTGTTTGTTTGTTACGAATTACGCCCCTTCATGCTATCCACTTCACCCCGAAACAAGTGACTCGATTTTCTTGTATTCGATTGAAGATTGTTCCTCGTAGAAGAAACTTTTGAAAATGAAATTTTCTGCACTCGCGAATTAGACCCTATTCGTCAAGTTCTACGGTTTTATATTAACCCTAGTTTCGTCTGAAAGATACAATTGGCCCATAACCTTCCAATTCTATCCGATTCATCCCGCCTTACACAGTTACAGTATTCTAAACTTTCTATCTATTTGGTTTGTCCATCGATTGTTTTCTTCTCCGGGGCTCAAATCTAAATGCTTTTTATGATTATTTTGTCTGCCGGGGCAGATTTAAAAACGGAGCTCTCAAAGCCAAAAGTGACCTGTTGAAGGCATTTTATTCTCATCCAAAATGCGTTATCCTGAGTGGTTTTAACAAAAGCGCCAAATTAAACGGTGTCCGTCCACCAGTAACGAAAATAAAGCCTGGGATACACGGGAACGAAGTTGATCTATCGCTAGGATTAAAAAAAACGTGCCGCTCAAAAACAAAGAAAACGATAGATTCAATCCATTGCCTTAAATACGGCACATCCCGCACAAAACTACCAAGCTAGAAAACGGCTTTTTCTGATCAGATTTAACCGATATTCGAAACTTTTAAGCGAGAATTGATGAGATCTTACCAATACGACATTTTAACCAAGAACATGAAAGCTTAGTGATAACGAAATATCGGTACAGCCTTGGTTATTCTCATTAAGGTTTCTCGCGCTAAAGCTTGTACGAACCATTACTTAGCTGGAAATATTCTCGGCTAGTGAAAAAGATTAGACGTACAAAAAATATCGGTATGTCTTGGTATTTCTCGTTAATAATTTTTGCTGGAAAAATATTCTAAAATGAAACCATTCTTAGACGTACGAAGTATTGGTATGTCTCGGTTATTTCTCGGTTAAGTTTTGCCGTTCCCATAAAGGTTGAAAAAATACAAAAAAATATTTTCAAAAAAAAAAGTTGAAAAAAACAAATGTGAAAATTTTGCGTCCAGAAAATTTCGCGAGTCAGACCATTTGCGAAAATTCGCGTGTTTTGATAGTCTGAATCTCAGACCTCTACAAAACCCCAGGTAGAATTGGCAATTGATTTCGCGTAGAGAGTGGTAATCTAACATCTAATGTTTCCTGATCATCTAAAAAGATAACGACGAATTTCTAGAAAGAACGACAAATATCACGAATCTAGGGGTCATTCTTATACCCAGCCAGATGGTTAAATTTTCTTCTGACACACTAAAGCTTTGAAAAGGTCGGGAAATTTTTCAACATCTGGGCACTACTCTCCGATAAAAAATCGGCCCGTTCTTTATCTGCTGATATTCTGATGGTGTATTGGCGGCCGCCCACGCTAAAGCTCTGAAGGAGCGGGCCAATATCACCATCGGAGACCTATAGTAGTCATCGTTTGATGTACCGCATCACAGTCGTGTCTAGCTGTCCTTACACTTTTTGCTTGACTATCGGTACCTTGCACCCGACTGAATTTAGCATGAAAACCTCTGCTGCCTGGACACCTTACAGAAAAATGAAAAATGGTAACCCAAAGGTTCCAGATGTTAAAATTTTCCCGACCTTCAGAGCTTTAGCGTGTCGGAAGAAAATTTCTACATCGAGTACCAGATAAGCCCGCTCCCTTTAGATCTTTAGCGTGGGGGGGGGGCCGCCAAGTAGCCATCGGAATATCAGATAAGGGTCATTCGCGAAACTACCTTAAAGGAAGAAATTTTGGCGGCAATTTAATTTGGCGGATGACCAAAAAAGCTTTTTCAGAGGGAATTTAATTTGGCGGATGGACGAAAAAAACAAATTTGGCGGTCGCTTAAAAATTCAACCTTAAGATGGCATCAAAACAGCGAAAAATAGCAAAAATACCTTAAAAGAAATCATATTTTCAAAATGTTTAATTTGGCGGGAATTTAATTTGGCGGATGGCGGAAAAAAGAAATTTTGGCGGGAACTTAATTTGGCGGATTTCAGTCAAATCCGCCAAATCCGCCAAAATTTCTTCCTTTAAGGTAGCTCCTAAAATAGGCATTCATTATTTGGCCTAAACGAAACGAAAAACTTGAAACGTAATTTTCAAACGGAAGAGTTGCGTGTGCTATTTTTCATAAAATAATAAAAAGGGAGTCCAATAAGGTCCAAGTGGTGGGAAATTGAAAATTAACAAGAAGCGAGGAGTTTTCACTAGGGCACTCGAGAGTAAATCACGCACATAACTTAATACCGAAGTTTGAATAAATTTTTGATATTTGCAAGGGCCCCCGGGGGGGGGGGTACTTAGTCAAAATGGGTGCCGGGTATGTGCGAGCCATAAGGGTACCTTTTCTCATTCCTCAAAAGTCTCTCAAAGGGGTACAAATTCAAAAGTTAGTCTCTGAAAGGGTCCCAAAATCACGAAAATCAAAAATTTCTCTCTCAAAGGTCACGATTTCCAGAAAAAAACGACGGGATTACGGTATTTCATTCTCTACCGGGATCGGTAATTAGGTAATTAGGCTTCCTTTATCGACGGTATTACGGTATTTGACCCAAATTTTTGTCGGTATGACGGTTTTTAAGACCCCTGAAACCCCCCCTTATATGCTTACAGTACATTTTGAATTGAAGTTTACGAAACTTTAGAAGCAGAAATCTGAAAATTTAAAACTTAAGAACAATTCTTTTAAAAACACAACATCCTGGATGTATATGTACAAAGCTACTGTAAAATGAACAAATATATGTACAAAAAAAAGCAAGTGTATGTACGAGAAGATACTTGAAAAATATATCAGGCTGGCATATATGCTTATGTTTATGTTATGCTTATGAAATCTGCAAATCTGAGCCTCCATATGCTTATAAGCGTATATATATATAATATACAATATGCACCACATACAAATAGAAATATAATTGTAGTCTAGCTAAAATTTTCATGAAACTACAGTATTCCCATTTTTCTATTACTCTTAAGTTCCGAATAAACGAGGGGGTCCGAACACAATTCTTTATGCCAAATTTATTATAAGTTATTTATTCCTCTGAAAGGATGGAAGTGGAAAATCTATAGTTGAATGTCTTTACAATCATTTAACAAATCACCCTTAATTAAACCAATTGTAAATTTGTAAGCTATCTTTTTCTGCCAAACAGAACATTTACAAAAAATAGACAAATCCTATCCCTAAAGAAACCAATATAAACATACCCTATAAATATCCATAGTCTCTTGGCAAGTATACTAAGAAATGAATACCATTTTCATGTTCAATAAAAAATAGTTTGTTAATAATCGAAGAAACTGGAACACACTGACTCTTTACTTCTTCAGAACTTACAATGACCAATTGTGAATCATCTTTTATGATGGTAAAAGGTTGTACAAGAGCCAGCGTATGAGATAATGCGTTTTCACTAAATTGGAAATACAGCTTAACTCTTCCATAACTACGTTGACCGTTTCTCAAAAATGAAACGACTGTTGAATCACGTCGAAAAACCCTTGTGTACGAAGAAGAATGGAATCGCTTATCGTTTTTAGATAGTCTATTAAATTCTAAAACATCTCCTTGTGCTGGACTGTATCCAAGATAATCAATAAGTGAATCATAAATTTCATGAGACATTTGCTTTTTCTCTACACGCCCCATGACATAGATATCTTCCGATATTCGCTGTTTATTGGCAGAGACAGGTTTCTGGTTATTTAATGACAGGTATAAATCCAAAAGAAAGGGGTCGTTTGAAATACTTTTTTCCACAATTTCAGGTAATAAATGAACGAGATTAACAGCTGATGCAATCTGAAACTCAACTTTTTGTGATCCATGGATCAGCTTCAGAATAAATCTATTTTTGTCTTCAAAAGGAAAGCAAGAATGAGTCCAAAGAGGACCAAGCTCACGAACATCGTCACATAAGTGGACTAACTGATGGATATTTGTTAATTGGAACCGATCGTCGTACAACTTTGCAAATTCGCTGCAAAATTTGAACAACATTTTTTCAGCATCGTCGATTTGTTTTGGTAGGATTGAAGAGCTCAGAAGTGTATATACAGCGTGACTTAACAATGAAAAATGTTGCAAATAAGTGCTTGGTAAAATTCCGATCAGAGTTGGGATTCCAAATAACAAAAGAAAATTCGCAAATTCAGCAGCTTTCCAATCTTTACAAAATTTCGAATAAGACCTCGGTAGTCGGGAAATTTCACTGGGTGGCTTTATCGAATCCAAACGTTTATCAAAGGTTTCAATTTGATCATGAACAGAAAATTTTTCATTCTTAAATTGTTTCGAAAACCAAAGTTTTAGTAAAAGCTTCATGACACCTAATGCCAAACCGTGCATGTAGTCAATACCAACACTTTTCACAAGATCGTATGACTGAAGATTGTGCAGCCAGGTGGGATATTTCATTCCATTGACAGGTTTTCCCTGTTGAAATCCTGCCAGAGCATCAGATTTGACACCACTATGATCACGTCCGGGGCCATTGGGGTTGGAATCATCGTAAGGGTAGGTCCAAACTGATCCTCTTGCTGAAACTTTTACACTTTTCCCTGTTTGTAGACATTTGTTACAACCATATAGCCCGTTAAATTGAGTACAAGCACAAATGAGTGATTTTGCCGGGAGATCAAAGGTTCCGACAAGAAGAAAGCATTTCACCAAAAGATTTTCGTCGGAATCGTTAGTTACCACAACACCTTTTTCCAACTCTTTTAGCTCCTTAGCAAAATACTCAAGAAAGATCCAGGTAATAGGCTTTTCACAACTGTACCAGATGCCTGCAAAAATCATATTTTCACTCTTATATCGTAAATCGGGAGGTAACTCGTTAAGTACCAAATAAATAGGCCAGAGAGATATTTTTGAGGACTTAAACAATGGAACGCCATCGGTGTTCCATGTAAATGAAATGTTATTAGGGTTTGACAAATGGCAACCTTTAGACCAGTTGTTTTGGTATAATGAGCCATCATAAATGTCCTCGATTGCATCTCTATGTTTCTTATTTCGTGTGAATCTATGTTGAAGTAGTGTAAAAAAGCCAACTCTTTTGAAAAAGTTTTTCAACTGAAAAAGTATTGGAAATTCAATCAAGTAACTTTTCGATGATGAAGACGAAAAATCTTTTGAGCAATGTTCACAAGTTTTCGCAACTTTTGAAGTTAATTTTTGGTAACATGAGGAGCAGAAAGCATGGCAGATCATTGGGCTCTTTAATCGACTAAAGAATTTCTGGAATAAGTGTAAAGTTTTTGGTATTTTCGTTCCCATTGGCATTAGTGTGTGTATCAATAAAAGAAGGTGGGCCATAGCTTCACCGGAAAGGGAAAACCTGATACTGTAGGAGAGAATCAGAACCATGGCTCCGGCTATAGTTATACTGCTGCCTTCATAAAGTGGGCCATCTTCTCCGAATAAACTTTCGCTCCTATCAGCCACTGGTGAAGGTTCTTGACCAATAATATCTTCAATAGTTATTTCGGAGACGAAGTCTTCATTTAAATCATACAAATCAGTCTCATCACCTTCAATATCATTTAAGTAGTGTTCTTGTTTGGTATCGTCGAAATTAACTTCAAAAGCTTGAAAAATATTGAACCCGTCATCAGATATTTCATTTGTTGGTTCTTCCAGATGCACGTCTGCAGCACCTGAAAAAATAGAGATTCAAGTTCATGTTGTATTTTCGTTGACTGAAAAATTATATCTGGAACATTTTTGTCTAGATAAGCCCGTGGGTACTAAACTAAGGTTGAATTTTGAAAACACTCAATAATTGATTGCGCCTCACACAACGCCTTAATATGGCAGTCAGGCGCATCCTGGCAAATGAACGGGGTGAGCATTTGCATGGGGTTTTCGTGAGATAGGACGTCTCAGGCTAAAAGTGTGAAAATGAATAAAAATGAACTTCAAACTGAAAACGGGAAAAAAGGTAGAAAGCCGGGAACTTTATTTTTTTTGTTAAAAGTTTCTTCAATCTTCGAAGAAAAATAAATTGACCCTTGGAAAAAATATTTCATCCATGCAGTTCTTCAAAATGAAGCAAAATATATTTCAAACCCGGTTCAATTGTGTGGGGTATTCAGCGCTATTACATCACTTTTGTTTTCGACCCCTTGCATTTGCCACCAATCACAAGTGAAAAATACCCCGTTCATTTGCCAGCCTAGCCTAGGATGTGCCTGACTGTATGGTGTGGGGGTTTCCTGACAAGTGCGCCTGAATGTCGGTGATTTTAATAGGCAGAGTTGTTCTCAGTATCTATTAGAATGACCCAGAGCTGGAGGTTCTTAATTCCTCTCATATGACATAAGTTTGACCTGGGAGAAGGAGCATTCGTACAGCCTTAAAAAAGGGGGGTATATATATAAAGGCAGAAAGGCAAGGGGTTATACACAAAGAATCATACAAACCTTCATCTAATTCCATAGATGATAATAATGATGAGGAATGTTGCTCATTATGACTATCCTCGATCGTGGTAGGTGTGTGGTCTATTTCTCGAGAAAGAGTTGCCATTCCATCATTAGTATCTGCAAGATTTTGCGACTTTGGTTCAACAACAATATCTGCACTCTTCACTACTTTGAATGGTAAAGGTTCATCAGATATATCAACGAGCTGTAAATCTAGAGAACTTTCTTGAATCTGGAGTGAGCCTTCATCCATGTCAAGATCACAAACAGTATCAAAGCTATCCATGATTGTGTCAATGATGAATATAAAGGATAATCCGTCAAATAATTCCAATTATCGCAACAAGATTTATTTACGGACCGCGATTGAGTAGCTTGGAACCAATATTGAAATAAAAGCCTCAATTCCGAGAGAATTAATAGCACAGTCTAGATCTATTCAAGACCCCGCTCTCACGACGTAATGAAAATAATGACTTCGAAAGTTACCGATCACTCTACCAGATGTAAATGTAAATGTAAATCAGCCTTTAAGAAAACCTCTTTTGAAAACGCGGGAAAACTTTACCTTCCTTTTGCTCAAACCAGCTCAAACTGAACGGAACTATAACTTGCAAGTAAATAAATAAATTAAACAAGTAAGTAAATTTTACCTATTAACAAGGCTTTTGATGATAAACATCGGCAAGTTTTTGCCATGGTCTAAGATCTGGTGAATGATCTAAGGAATATCTCCTTAGCAAATTCAAGCAAAAACACTGAAAAAGTTGGGAATACTTAAGTAATGTCAAGTTTTCTCTGCTGGAAATGAAACTTGAACAAATTTTCAGGAAACACAGTCAAGCTCAACTCAAGGCAGGCAATAGTCACAATTTGCGTTTTCTGGAACTTTTTTATAAGAACAGTTATAGTGAAGGCTTACTGAATGTATTGAAGCCCTAAACGAACTGAACATCAAAATGATTGAAAAACTGATAAAATTGAGAAAAATCAAGATTCACCCACCCCTTTTCCTGACTGATTTAGATTAACCATCCCTAAGTTTTCATTCCTTCTTGTTTATCGCGGAGAGCAACCTGTTCACGCAAAGGTTTTAGATTCACACATTCACGCATTTTAACCCATTCACGCAAGTAAAAATAAAGCCCATTCACGCATTCACAAAAACTGCTGGGGCCATAAATACTTGGAGTGCTTGACTTTAGATCTTTATACTCTCTAGAATGGCATTTGTTGTGGTTGTTTGGGAAAAGAAAGATCAAGTTGATTTGGAGTTGTCGATTGTTGAGGTGATGAAGAAGATCAACCTTATCATCCTTCATGGTGGAAAAACTTTTTTCAATCATAAAGGGACAGTGTATGAGGGCTATGTCGAATCGTCACATGGTAATATTACTACTTTACTTCTGTATAAATTCTTGCAAACACTAAACGTACACTTTGATTTTGTACCATTTCTTCAAGACACAAACTTCCATAAGGAGGAAAATTTGTTTAAAAAATATTCATTTTTAGAGGTTTTTAGCAAGACCAATAGGACTTGTTAATATTTTTCTAGAGTACCTTAACCCTGTTTATTCACCCACTACACATAAGCACCAAATAGTAACTTGATTAAGGATCATTTCTATATAGAGATGTCTCATTTTCATACTTTTTTTTAAAGAAACAAAGTCTGCTGCGGACAAGCAATGCTTACACATAAAAGGGGTTGAAAGCCTTAAAGTAACTGATCGGCCAAAAAGAAACAAACAAAAACGCTACGAAGCTATGGATTCTACTGAGGATGATGAACCGATGGAAACTATAGAATTAGAAATTATGCTAGAAGAAGTAAGTTCTAAAAAGTTAAGTATTTAGCTAAAACAGTGACAATCGCACACCTCAATTAAAGATTGGTTTTTTAGGCGTGCTATTTATCGCACGTCTTAAATTTTTAAGGCATGTGTGGGCCATGCGCGTGCGATCGCACGCCTCAAATGATGCAGTTTGACATTGTGAAATCAAATTCTGCTAAAATTACTGAAAATATCTTTGTATGATTTATGGTATTTCTTTGATTTTAAAGGAAGAACCAAAGAAGAAGATAAAAAAAAATGAAATGGAAAAAACAACAACAAAAAAGAAACGAGTTTCAACAAAAAATGTCTCAAAGAAAAATGTGAGTGATTGATAGTATGTGTGATAACAATTTTAAGAGAAAGACTTTATTACATTTTTGTCCGAGAAGAATTTAAAAACTGCCTTTTATTTGTAAATTACATGGCTTTAGATGACCCAAATCCAACTCTGTCCCACTAGCTCTGATGTTTGTAAACAAAACTTAATTTTAACAACTTGTTTTGTGATTTTACATGTTAAATTCAACCAATGATTATGGATCATATAAATTAAACACATACGATTTCATAATCAATTTGTGGACATTCTTTCAGGCACCTCCATTAACAATGATACCTTTGTTGAAAGATGAGGCCTTGCTCGTCCCAAAGGTAAAACTGTTCAACCTGAAAAAGGAAGCATTGCTGGCAGAAAAACCCCAACGGACTCTCCTTAACGGTTTGGTGAAAATGGTGTTTACCCAAGAAGAGCTTTCTACATCTAAAGCCACTGACAAACGTAACACTGGAGTCAAGCCACTCGATGTGGAAAAATGCGGGAACATCCGAGGTGCTAATTCTTTTCTAAAACATGGTTAAATAATTTGGAGTTGTCTTCAAGAGTATTTGTTTTTATTTTAATTTTCCAGCCTTAGGGCTAGAGACGCTAAGGATTCACTCAAATTAGGGTTGAAGTTGCTAGATAAGTTGATTAGGCTTTCCAGGCTTCCATTTTCTTGGGAAATAATTAAGAAACCTTATTGGAAAGCTGTTCAGCAAGCTCAGGTCTCGAATGTTGCTTTTAATCAAGCCTAAGCGTGCTAGATCCTTCATGCTTTTCATATATTTTCTCATTTTGATTATTCAGCGTTCGTTGGGAAGTTTTGCGACGAACACAAAGACAATCCTAAAGTTGTGGGCATGGCCTACGGGGAGATGACAGACGTGTTTGAGCAGCAGATATCTGCTGCAAAAAAAGCAAGAAGAACGAGATTGAAAAAAATTATTTCATTTAATTCTTCGCAATAATTTATAAATAATGTTTTACGCCTGAAAGGCTAGATTTGAATCATTTGCGCCAAAAAAAGAAGCCAGTTTCTGATATCATTTACCATGGGCAGCTGGCAGGTGGTCTTAAAAAAGACTGCTATTATATTGGAAATAGAATATTTTACTAAAGAAAAAAAAATAGCTTCACTTTTTCTTGCCCAAAAAAATCAGAGATTCAGATCTAGCTCTTCATGCTTCTTTAGTTTTTCTGCTCGCAATCTCACCTGGTCAGTGATTTGAACTTTTAGTACCTTTTATCAATTTTATTTGAATACAATAGAGATTTTTACAGGTATCACTTGCAGTATTTTGAGTTGAAAACAGACTTTATACTTAAACTTTATTTGATTGAAGGAAATTTTATCCTAGTTAAAATGTATTATTTTAATGGCCAATGCCATGCCATGTTATAAGGGTGTATTAACTTTAAGTGCTTGTGCGGTATCGATTTCTTCTAGTGTATAGGGAGTGTATATTCAAAAAACAAAACACATTTTTCTTTCGACGATATTTCGACGCTTACGTGTCTTTATTAAGTGTATATATTGTATTTAAAAAATTTTTAAAAACAAATATTTTTATTACGATAATTGCTGTGCCAATATTACGAAGGCCGAAAAGAGAATAAAAGAAAATATTGAAACTTTTTGACAAAATTACGTTGCTTAATAATTATCGGCTTTTTCTCGTTAAGGATCGGTATGCACGTTATGAAAGTTCCATGCTTGCCGCACGGTTTGTTCTTGCTATTAGCAAGCTTTAAACAAGCCTTCGGCAGGCCTAATGCTGACTAGTGCTGACTACTGCCACGGAAAGCTATTCTCACGAGTGCTCGGTAATTGCCGGTTAAGGATCGGTTTCTCTCACTAATTCTCATTTATGATCGGTTTTTACTCATTAAAAATTATCGGTTAATTCTCGGTAGTTGCAAGCTTTAATATCACGTCTGACCTGTTAATGCTGCCGTTCGTCTCGGTTTCCTTTACAGCCTTCTTCCCGGTCTTTTCACGGCTTTGTCTCGGTTCTCGTTAAAGCCTTATTCTCGGTTAATTCTGACTTCGTAGTTTCGTGCGGGATATCTTAAACGCTTCATATATATTCTTGCTGGAAAATATTGAAGATTCCACTCTAGTCCTTCAGGCTTTAAGCTCAATCAATAGATTTGAGGATAGATTTGATTCGATCAGAGGTAGAGTGAACTGAAGATCGCATGGCCCGCACATTCACGCAATTAAATGACACAATCAAAATCGCAATTCGGCGGTCAAGTTTATCAAGGTAATCGAAGGTAATTGAAAGTAATCGAACGATAATCGAAAGTAATCGAAAGATAATCGAACATTAATCGAAGGTAATCGAATTAATCGAATTAATTGAGAAAAACATTGGAAATTTCGATTAATTCGATAAGCATTCGATAACTTCGATAATCGAAGACTAATCGAAACGATTAATCTTCGATTAGTTTCGATGAATTCGATTAAAAATCGAATTCGATTACCTTCGATTGGTTACGCCTGGTTATTCTCAGTAGCTCCATGATTTGACATTAGTGATTTGTTGTGTGAAGATCTTTTTTGAACTCCACCAGTTCCACCGCCACCGTTTGAACATAAAAAATAAACATAGTTAAAGGTGTGTCTTACCATACTTTACATTCATCCAAGCAGACATGAACTTCTTTTTAATCTTCTCACGGTCAAAAAAATCATCTTCTGATTCTTCATCGCTTTCTGAAACAGAATCTTTCTTCAATTTGATAATCTTCGAGTTCTTTCTCTTCACGTCCATTTTTTCACTTTCATTTTTTGCCGTCATGTTGGAAGCTGCCATTATTGTTGTTGTTTTCTTCTAGCTCATAGACCCAGGGTCTTTTTTAGTTAGTCTTGATTAGTACAAGACTTTCTTCTCCATTTGAAAATAAATCGAGACAAATTTCGGGGAATTCACAGACTCCATTTTGGGGATTTTCTTCGCGTCAGAAGAAAATTTTCATTGACAAGGGAAAGGCCAGAGGAACAACAGAAGGGAAGTTTCGCTGAAAGAAGCAAAAATACTACCCAGCCTTTTAGGTATTTATTTCTAGGACTTTCCATCAACTTTTACCATTTTTTTAAGCTTGGAACTGCTATAGGTCATCATAGGATAGGTTGGTGTTGATTATTGGTTGAAAGTCAGAAAATATGAACAATTTCTGGCAGTAGGTTTTTTTGTCTCTTACAATCCATAGCTAATTTTTTCCAATTTCCAACCTTTATATAAAGATTCAACAGAAGCAGCCTGAAATGTGACCTTTGTTTGAATGAAAAATTTGAAATATCTTTGCGTAAAGACAATTTACTGAACTCTAGATCTGAACTTATCTCAAAATGCCGGCACATAAACAAACACCTACTTGAAAACTTCGATTCTAAAGATTGACGTCAATTTTTTTATATGAAGACGCTGTATTGAATTTTTTAAATAAACGTGGAATTTTGTTTTGATAGTTATTTCTAATCAACTGATGAATGCGAAAGCAAGAAACTTTAAGTATTGAAAAGAAATACAACGTTTCTTAATCTTTATGTATCAAGCTCTACTTATGTATTGAGCACTCTTAATTGTGCAGAGAAACACAAGAAGATTCAAGATTACATATGTGCGGGCGTTTGCGGGCGAAATTTTGACTTAGAATGGTTCGGCCCGCACACGCCCGCAAATGTGCGGGAATGTGCGTGCGTTACCAAGGGTCGTGTTTTTATTCATTGTATATAGTGTTTTAAAAGCGAAAGAAAGCAAACTCTAAACTCTAAAAATTCGATGACCCATTGGTGGATTGGATATCAATTGATTCTGGTAATCAATGACGTCATCAAAACTAAAAATTGAATTTCTCAAGGATAGTTTTTTCAATTGTCTTCAAACTTTCACCAAAAAGATGTATCCTACTAAAGTCGAAATTCTGATAACGTCAGCAAAAAAAAATGATTTTTCGTTTTTTACTAATTTCTGCTGACATCATCAAAATTTGGAAACATTTTTTTTTAATGATCGACTTTAGTGAGATGCATCTTTGGTGAACGTTTGAAGACAATTGGATAAACCATTATTGAGAAATTCAAATTTTAGTTTTCATTATGTCATCGATTATAATGTCATAAATCAGTAATACCCTGGCACTGTCTAGTTTTCAAATGCGTAAGATTACGTAATTCAAAGGCAAAACGTCAGATTTCATTTGTTCCTGGGTTTGAAACCATCGATTGCAGTGTAACGTTGTAACGTCAGATTTTTTTAATGACGTATTGTTTTGAGAAGTTCCCCCTCTCAGAGAGGGAACTCGCATCAGCCAACACCATGGTATTCTCTGGCGTCAATCAGTAACGTAAATAAAGCCTGGAATACACAGGGGCGAGGTTGGAGAAACAGTTCTAGAAGTTTGAATTTGAAAGAAAATATGTCTAGTGTAGTAATTTATTTTGTAGATGTTGTTTTTGTATTATCACTCTTGCTATAGTAAAAAAACTTAAGTCTTAGTCCAGGATGCTAAAAGTGACGTAGAATTAACTCTTTAAGTTTAAGTTAAAATTAGCGCTCTTTTTCTTCAGTAAATATTCAAAATTAAAATAAATTAAAGTCAACATGTCAGGACAAGATCAAAGAGATGGCCAAACTCCATACGTCAAAGCAGATAATGGTAGTACTATTCATGGTGGTGTCAATATTACTAATGGACCAGCCACCATCATTGGTGGAAATCAAATCATCAATAACATTCCTGCTGGAGGACAGCCTCCACCATACATTGATACTGAGAATGTGATGGCGAATAGAAGAAATTTGCCACCTGTTCAAGGAGAAAGGAAAGCACCAAATGATCAAAGACCTTTCCAAAGAGAACCATCTCAAAGTGGTATGATCAATATACTTACCCATTCTATTTTATAAGAACAAACTACCGGGTGCGCCACAAAAATGTTTCTCTCTTTAAAACTAATTTTCTCAAAATCTAAGTACTAGTATTTGAAACAAGATTAAGAAATTAAGAATACGCCAATCAACCCTTGCACCACTAGAGGGCTGGGTTTGAGTTACCAGGAAGGAACAACATTAAAATGTTTGAAGACATTGCATTGACATCCTTTTAAAACAAATAATTTCAACGTTGTTTCCTTGTAAATTTATTACCAGACCCCTCAATAGCCGACCGCGTCGGTAAAAGCTAATATTTGTGTATTTCAATTCAATGATTAGGACTATCAATCTTTTTGTAAACTATTAAACTTAATTCCCGTTCATGAAGCCTTCTCAGCATAAGGATTGATAGGTCAATTCGACTATTTTCTTTATTAGATGATCGATCAAATCCACAGACTCAATACGACATTGAAATGAAGGGTATGTGTTTATCTTTAAGTTTTGGTAAATAACAAGAGCCTTATATTAGCCATCCTTTCTAATTAGATCATAAAACGAAACCATACACCACCTCCCATGTGCGGAAATCCTCCTTTTGTGGTTTATGGAGGGTTTTACCAACTGTTTATATAAATATAAGACAAGTTTTGTTTGTAATAGATGTTGCAGAGTGCTCAATGAAACCAGGGCCAAGTAAAATATTAAAAATCTCTTTCATCACAACAGAAAATAAAAATAAAATGCACACTACTCAGAGTTGTGTGCTATTTTTTTGTACACCTGACAAGTGCAGTAGCACGAAACTCTGAGTAGTGTACTTTTTTAGTGATGAAAGGTATCTTTTACTATCGGCGATCCAAAAAATATCTGCAATCTGATTGGTTAAAAAATTTTCTCCATCACGTATCACGAAAATCGCTAAAATTTGTCATCACGCAAAAAATAGCGAAAAAAGCCCAAATCACGCATCACTCCTCAAATTTTTGCCCTATCAAGCATCACGCCAGAATCTTGATCACGCCATCACGGCAAAAAAAATCTCTAATCACGCCACACAAGAAAAACGTCCCAATCACGCCATCACCCAAACCGCTGGGGGGTAGCCTATACTAGACGTCACCCACGTTTTTTTTTACGCAATTAACGTCTATTCCACTTTGCGACTTTTTCGAATGTTTTGAACCCGGGTTTTCGGGATCTAAACATTCGATTTTTTGACGTCACTTTTAATTTTCGAAGCTCCTGCAGGAGCAAAATAATCGAATTTGCGTCAAAGCACTTGAAAGGCTTCTATTTTTCGAAAATCGTCAAAGTGGAACTCACTAACAAACGAGTAGCCTATCTCTATCCCAACACGCGATTTTTTGATCACTCTTTGGTCTATCACTTGTTACCACTTTCGCGTCTACGATGGAGAACTTGACCGAATTTGTCGACGCCGTGTTTTTTTATAAAATTTGACGTCACTAGCGACGAAAAAAGATGGCGACCGAAAACATAAACAAAGAAGGGCGGGTGGAAAGGAAAAGAAAAAACTTGAATGTTAAGACTTATTGCAGAATTTTTTTTAAATATTGTGAGGTGTGTCGCTGTGTTGATTGTACAAAATGTTACAAAAATTAAACACAACAAAAAATGTATTGAGTGTTGTTTATAAAATTTCACTACCTAAAAAGTAAAAAACAGATAAAGTAACAACCCTACTTCATCAATAAAAGCATTGAAAATAAATTGCTCAAATTTTTTGAAATAGAAAATATAAAGCTTACCACCATACATAAAAACGGAGGAATACAAGAATTAAAAAAAAAATTATGCACCTAAAACGACAAAAGATTCCTACCACTTTGTAAAAAAATATGCAAAATTCCCTTGAAAAGAGTAAAAAAAGTATAAAATATATAAATAAGATTTACTTTGATTTCTGGATTTGTACTTTGCATTTATCAAGCTGAAACATGTTTTGATTATTTCGAAACTTTCAAATAATTATTTCTATACTCATAGTGGTCTTCGGTAGAATCCACAAAAGGAAAGAAAAGGTATCTTTTAAAGGTCTCCTATCTCGAGGATTATTCTGTTAAAAATTATAAATAAAATAATCCAGCTGTAGACCATCAGCCACATTTCCTCATGATTTCATCAAAATTATTTGGTGGACCTCTCGAATTGTGCTTGCCACCACACCACGTAACATATATTCTCTTTGTTAACATTTCTCATTATGAAATACACTACCATGCATTCTGTATGTCCACTGTCTGAATAGAAATAGAAATGTCCACGATAGAAACGATCTGACAAGTGATTAAAAACAATGTTACTCAAATCTTTCGAAGTGAAAAAATAGTGCTTTATTTTGGTAACAAAAACAAGGAGCCTAAGTATATACTCCTGTACTTCCAAGTTTGTTCGAAGCAGGGATGATCCATGGAGCAATCTTTAACAAAAATCCAACCACTATCATTCCAGCATACAGATATGTTTGATTAATTTGTGTGTCTCACCACACCACTGTCCATTCTTCGATTCAATTTCTGGATAATTCTAGACAACTAGTGACTAGCCATTCCAAAAACTTCTTGAAGAGTGACTCTTCAAAGTTCAAAGCACAAAATAAATAAAAACACAACATTCTGCAACATTTCGAACTCTCTTGGTACGTTTTAGAATGTTTCTAAAGCCACATATTTTCGAATGTTTTTTGTTCGAAATGTAGCAAAACATCAGTTCCTACTCTTCCCGCCTCTGTTTTTGAGCTTTGTTTACAAAAACACTCCTTCGCGGTGACAAATTTTATTGGTAGAGTTTTTGCTGCAGTCAAAAGCTACGGTCCTTTGGCTTGAAGCCGAGGATTTTTATTCCCCCACGAATCTCTGGGGGAATAAATGTAAAAAGTTACAGACGATACGGTGTCGAGGAAAAAGCCGTGGTCGTCTGGTACAGGCTAACAAACGAGATGAAAAATCCCGGTTTTTAATGAGGTGCTCGTTACTGGGGGGGGGGCTCATATATCTTGTATTTTACATGTACAAAATTGACGAAAAGATGTTGTTGTATTGTAGCGGTAGAAGTAATCTAACGTCACTTTGCAAAAAAGGTGCCCTGCACTTTTTTCCAACATGCATTTTTTGGGTCACCGATAAACCAGTTATCAGACATTTCCCCGTACAATATGAAAATATTTCATTCGTTCCGGATTTTCCGTATATTTACGGAAAAATATTGTACGGAAAAATCTTGGAACTCGTAAAATATTTCTCATATTGTACTCGCACCTGTCCAATAACTATTACATATTTTAAATATAAGACAACAGAGTAATAACTTAGAACGTTTTTAAAGAAATGTTATTTTTATGATAGAGAAATTCTCAAAATTTGTGCTTGTGCGGAGTGGGACAGAGAAAAGGTTGTTCTTTTATTGGTTCAAAAATGCTGTGTAAGCAACTGGTTGGAGAAATACGTTACATAATGTCCTTTAATATTGCTTCGTTTTACAGATCTGGTGAACATGGTTGCACAACGTTACCAAGAACCACCAGATTTCTTGTACAACATGGGAAACAATGGCCGTGTGGTTATCATCAATAATGTGCATTTTGACCATTTCAAAGAAAGAATTGGTTCTGATCAAGATGTTAAATTATTACAAGATTTCTTCCTATACACCATCCGTTGGAATGATAATTTAGAAATATATCGAGACTTAACTGTTGCTAAGATGAAAGATAAACTCACCAATTTGAGTCGGTACGATTTCACACGAAACGGTGCTTTTTTTCTTATTATCTTAAGCCATGGAAATGAGTATGGAATATGTGGACGTGATAGTCGTCAAAAAGATCATCGAAATGTGTTAAAAATTGAGGAAGATGTTCTCCCACTATTCACCAGTACAAAATGTCCTTCTCTTGTTGAAAAACCTAAAGTCTTTATTATGCAAGCGTGCCGTGGAGACGTTGATGATTTGGGTTACTGTATTGAAGATACGGACGCCGACTGTGCTGCACCACCGACGAATTTCAAACGCCATGTTCCAGACACGAGTGAGTTTCTCCTTTGTTATCCATGCAGTCCTGGATACACTTCAGTCAGGAATCAAGCTTTCGGCTCAGTGTTTATTAATTCTCTGGTACAAATTTTCAAAGAGCAATACAAACGAGAAGATATTTTACGAATGTTGCTCCGAGTTAACCATAAGATTGCAAAGGACACTAATTCGTTACGTATTAAACAGATGCCCTGTCATGATAACCGTTTAACTCGGTTGACTTTCTTTGAAGACTTTTTCTTGGAGAAAAAGAAACTTTTGATTGAAAGTGGTGCATTATCATCTTAAAACACCTGCCAATGATCTATTTCAGCTTACTGGTGCACAGTACTGGACCTAGACGAGGTATTGAATTTAGTGTTCTGTTCAGTAAACACGTGTTTAATACCATAAATACTCATGCGTACATTTTTTTGGACCTACCTGGAGGTCCTATAAATTAACCTTTGTCCGTCCGCCCGTCCGTCTGTTACCAGTTATTGTTTTCATTTTAATTTTTATTTAACTTTAATCATCCGGTAGGTCGATTCAGCATCTAGCTTGTTTACAAAAGAAGTTTTTTAAAGTTTTTAAAAGTTTTATCTATATCCCAGCAGGCACACAACGTTGTTTCAACGTCTATCTAACGTTCACTACGTCCATATAACGTTATATTAACGTTTAAACAACGTTGTGTGCCAGCTGGGATCATGATGGATTGGGCGTCACGGATGTTTTTTATTAAATTTTGGCCGAAACTTTTGATTGAAAATGGGTGCATTATCATCTCAAAACACCTTTCAATAACTTAGCCTTGCTTGCATACATACAGTGCCGTAGGAACAATATGGGGTTCTGAATTCAATTTTCTGTTTTGAAAACGAGCGCTTAATGCTATAAAACTGGTTCTGTTCATGTTTTACAAAAGAGATCAATACTTTAAATTTTTATCTTTTTACCATGATGGCTTGGGTGCCACTGGTAACTTCTATTAAATGTCGGCTGATAGGATTGGATCAGCAATGTGCAATTCAATTATTCCCAATCGCGAAGATAAAGTGAACTTTATACGGTCTCGGCTATATTTTTAACAAAAGTTGACATCAATTTGGCCTTAAAGTCAATTAAATTCCATTTTTGATGTGAATTTAATGATTCTTTTAAGCAATAATTTGAACTGCCTTTCTTTTCACTATCCTCTGTTTTTCTCACTTTGAAGGCAAGACGAAGGCAAGACAGATAGCCAACCGTCTAAAATATGTTCGATGCTCTGCCACCTATACGTACTGTGTACTTGAAGGGAAGATAAGACAAAAATATTAAGAGAAATACAATCATATTCTAGGTCCGAAATACGCCTATTATTATCATATAAATTTTATTCAAAGCTATAGATTTAAATCCGTCGATTTTAGTAAATTTTTAACTATTAAATAATTTGTTTTTGTTTTGTTACTTACAAATTTGTTTATCAAAATTTTGTAATTTTTGTAAAATTTATTAACTCTTTCTTATCCTAAAGTAGGTCTGTATGAGACATGCATTCTTATTTTTTCCCTATTGCTATGCCATAATTTTTTTGCCAATATAAGACCTATCTATGCATTCTCTTCACGTGCGCCCTTGGTTACATATTGCTAAGGAATGCATGCTTGTTGCTATGTGTGCAGATAGAGTGCGATGATTTTTATCTTATGAGAACAAATAATTAAAATAAAGAGCTCGTCGAAAAGTTGAAAATATTCTCACTTTATAGTAAATGCTATAAAATATATGTTAGTTTGAAGCTATGGAGAAAAAAAAGATGGTAAAATTTAAGGTGTAAAATTTTTATACTACTTAGTTTTAGTATCACAACTAGTTTTAATATGCGGAGATAATTTCATACAATTTTGGGTTTGTTTTGTATTTTTAGTAGAATATAATGCCCCTTGTAAGTTTAGAGAAGCAAGGCTGGACTCTTTGTAAAATCATCTTTTAAATTCCATCTAATATACATTTACATTTCATTGTAAAATTTTTATTATTCAATGACTTAATACTCCTAAAAGTGCAGCATTTTAATGAATCATAATCCCAAGGCACGGCATAAAGGACAATCCATTGGCTATTTCCATTTTTCTGTGATTAGGCGAGACCGCAATTTAATTTGTTGTTTTACGGGCCAAGCTACCCAAAGAAGAGGGTCGGTTGGTCAGTAGAATTTCACCTATAAAATCTCCTAAAAAGACAACTACTTTATCTTGACAAAAAATGCGAAGAAAATCTGTGTTTTTCGGGAGTTTCCGTCATGAATATAAAAAATTGAAACCTCTGAATTTATTCTTTTTAACGAGAAAGGAGGCGAGTGTGTTCATTTTGAATTATACAAGCTACACAATCTTTCAGCTGTCAAACCTCTTGAAACATGTTCAAAGTGCATTTCAATTTTTCCTCAATAAAACATTGTCGCAGTTGGTCTTATTTTTTAAGAATTCTTTATAAGAATAACTCGCTTGTTCCTTTTAGAATAATAATTTTCTACTTAGAGAACCAGGAAGGAAACAGCAAGAAATCAGTGACCCGGTCAGATCTGCCCCGGTGGATATCCGGTGAAAAATATTGCCAGTAATAGCCTAACTTTAAGCCCCAGAGATAATGAGGCTAGTAAGAAACTAAATGTTGATCCTCCTGAATGAGTTCAATAAAAATTTCAAACACAGAAGCGACTTCATTTTATTTTCATAAAATCAAAATTTATTTAAGACGTTTCGGTGTCATCCGACCACCATCATCAGTTTAAAAACATTGAAATGAAAATGTTTTTTTTGATTTCCTTTTTACCAATACCTATAAGTTGGATATTTTAAGCTGATATGAAAATGATTAAAATTTCAAGAATTCGAATATTTTTCCACTATTTGATATTATTTTTTAAACTTGTCACTTCAAAAATCAGAATTTATAAAAGTGTTCTATAAAGCTATAGTATAACTAAATTTTTGATGTTCTTATAAATAAAAAAGGTTATTCGTGTTATAAAATAGAAAAGGGCATTTACAATCGAAAATTCTTGGCATGTTCTATACTGTTGTTATACAAACACTCCCAGCATAACATAATAAATGGAAAAAAATGGAAACAGTGTTTTAAAATTTATGAGCTCTCTCTCTCTACCCTCTTTCTTCTATGTACCTCTAAAGTTTTTCCTTATTTTCATTTTTCGTTGTTCTTCCTTGTTCTGAAAAAATTATTGTGAATTTATTTTTTGTTTCGTTATTGTATGTTTTTCTCGATTTTTTTCGCAATTTATTAACAAATTTTGGTGTTTTTGGTACTTCAAAATAGGTCAAGAAAAAGATATAGATTATAATACAAAATTGTTGATGTTGATTTTTTGCTAAATATCGTTCCCAAGAGCCATTTGCACCACTTTTTTGATTTTACTAATGGATGTGCTACAACTGTGAGCGCTACCGTATAACAATCCAAAAGTTCCCTTAATAATCAAAACCACTAAATTCGGATAGTGTTGCAGTATAGCCTTTTCTACGATATTGACGCTTTTTTATTGGAATTTTCGGATTGTTATAAGTAAGTACGATATCAAGAGATTCATGAAAAGGTGAACAAAGGGGTTGGGTCCGAGTCACAGACTCAGTGTTGTAAAGGACAGTAAAGATGATTTGTTCCTAAGTATAATTTCAAAAAACTTATTTTATTGTCGGTTTTAATCATGGAAATTTAAAGTCTATTTGCTTTTAGTATGAAAACTTTCTTCTATCACGCGGAAACCCAAGGGAATTACACTCTTAATTGCACTAGCTTCCACAAGATAGGCTGCGTTTAGACCAACTGACATTTGTAAGCTGGCATTTGCTCATGAAGGATTCGATTTTAATAGCTTTTCCATTGTATTTTCTGGCATGGCATTTAAGGAATCGTCTTTTTAGAGAAATTACTAAAAAGGTGATTCCCTCAAGTTCAACTTTGACAGATCAAACAATGAAAAGCATGAAATTTCTCAAAAACTGCAGTCATTAAGACTGAAACTTTTTGCCGTAGGGATAGGCTATGGCAAATCTTGCAAATTTTACAATCTATAGAAATAACTGAATAAAAAACGTGCAAATACTTTAAAAAATCAAAAATGTCTTTTTTTCTCTTTGTTTTGGTTACTTTGTTTGATTTGAAATGCCAGAAAAGGGGATTCCTTTGCTCAAAATGGCATTTCAAATGCCAACGAAATGCCAACACGCTGGCATCATTAGGCATTTGACAAACCGAACAATTGCGCAGAACAATAGAATTCAAAAGAATACTGCAAGCAATTACAAATGCCAGGCTGGTCTAAACGCAGCCATAGACCTTTTTCATAAATTACGTCACGAACATCACTTGCCTCGTTTTGAAATTATTGCAATGGTGATTAACTCCAGCGGGTTTTATTGAAACTACTTTCTGTTCATGAAAAAATCATTTAATGTCTCAAGGGACATAATAACTATATAGAAACTTTTTGAATACGAGGCAAGTAATGTTCGTGATGTAATTTATGAAAAGGTCTATTGGCAGCAAAAAAAGATTTTAAAGTTTACGGTGAATTTAGCTTCTTATGATTCATATAAGATGAAAGATTAACATAAAAAATCTTGTAATGAAACAGAAATATTTTTCTCGAAATATAGAACAGATAGTTTTTCATTTTTTTTTTTGTACTTTAAAGCTGGGAATTATACCGTAGATTATAATGTTTAATCTTTCAAAAAATCCATTACTTAAAATGAAAAACAGTCCATCTTTTCGCTAGTGTTGATTGTTTTTGTATCTACTGATAGAGAAGAGTGGAATGAAAAAAAAAGGAATATCCGTATTAAATCTCAATTGTAAAAATTTGAATGCCGTAGCTGTGATTCTAAAGGGTAGGTTTTTCAGGCCTACCAAAGACCTAAATTTCACCGGGTATAAGTATTTTTCTTTCAAACTTCAGTGGAAGAATTTCACGCGCGCACAGTTAAGTTAATATTTTTTTGAGATCAAACTATAAAGCACATAAGGCTTCGATGACCAAAGTATTAAGAACAAGCTAAAAACATTTTAAGGCTTTGATGCGCGGGCTCTAAAACACATGATTTCTTAGGAACATTTACAAAAATAACAACATTATAAGGACATTTTTAGGCTTAAAACTAAAAAAGTTAAGAACATTCCATGTTCTTATAAAAAAATGTGTAGATGGTCGTTTTTCAATCGAGTTCATCGACTTCGATTTCGAATAAGTTTCTATTGTTGTTCTTTTTACAGTTTAGGTTTTCATAATCAGGATAAAACTTTCTTTCCAACGATGTATAATAATAATCCTATTCAGCTCTCGGGTTAAGAAAAAACGGTATTTTCGGATTCTGCTCCCACCCAGACATCATTACTTCCATTTTTCAACTGCTTTAAAAGATCATGTTATGTATTTTGTCAGAATGAAAAGTCTCTATAAAAGCATGGTTAGAATTGTTACATTCACTGATTCAGCATTAACTCTAATTTTTAATACATACTGCTATATACACATTGTTTTTATAAGAACATCCATAATTTTCAAAGCATTAGGATGTTCCTAATATGTTCTTATTTTAACCTTTCTGTGAGCATTTTATTATGTTCTTACATGGCTTGTTCTTATGAAAAAACGTGTATTGTATAATACTATCTACACCATACTATATCGTTATTTGAAACATCTACCTTTTCAACGCAGTGTAAATATAGTTTACCAATTTTTCTTTGTCATCTTAATGTGTGCGGGTGTTTAATGATTGATGCTATTAATTTTAAATAGCGATTTCTGGTCATAAGATAAAAGAAGTTAATTAATGTAGCATTTCTATGCTATATGATATGTTTTATCATCAAAGTTTTTTATACGAGAAAAAGCAATTTTATTGAGGAGAAATAGAGTGGAGAAAAAATGCCAAACTTTGACGATGCTTGAAAGGGTTGAATCAAGTTACTTATAATATGGGTGATGCAGATTATACATGGGTTAACGGGTTAAAAATCCTGTGGGGATATTTTGAAAACTTTACCGATCTTTATTATCTAAGGCTAGTCCAGTTTAGTACAGGGTTTCCCGAAAAGTATCGCGAGTAGTGTCACTTTTATAGAAAGAAAGTTTTTGTGTGTGTTTCACCTAAATTTTCAATGTCTATCAAAGTTTCTCTTTCAGAATCATGTTCGAACTCGATACTTTTTTTCGGGACGCCTTGTATAGTGTACCAATCAAATGTAATATACATTTCTTTTATAAGAGCATCCTTCGGACTTTGAAAACTTTTTTTCTTTGAGTTTTAACCCTTAGGAGGCGAAAGACGTATATATACGCTTTGAAAAGGTCATTTTACCGATCCACAGTCTTTTGGTCATAACTCCTAACCACTTGAGATTCAGAGAAAAACACGATTTTTTGTAGTTGAGGGAAAGAGCTTTCCAACGATACCAAATTTGATACCGGAATCGTTTGTCCTGGTCGAGAAATTGCCTTTGAAAGAATAAATAGACCTTTTTTCAAAGAGGACGTCCTGTTGAATAGCCATAAAAACAATGATAGAGCCATGCATAATTACTGTATCATGCATATTGTAATAATTATGCATGGTTTTATCATTGTTTTTCTGCTGGACTACATAATTATTCAACAGGGTGGCCTCTTTAAAAAAAGGTCTATTTCCAGAAAAAAATGATGAACTTTTTGGCCTTTTTCAAAAAAGTTAGCGGCTTTGAAAGGTTAAGCCAAAAAATGTTCTTAAAATGTTCTTCCTTTCAAATATTTTGTGAGTATTTCAGTTTATTTTTCTTACAAGTCGGGTTTTTTAGAGACTGCAAGCCTTAAAAATACTTAAAATATCTAAAACTTCCTTTACTTTTACAGATATCTTAAATTTGAAATTCGAATCAAAAGGTTTTTGTAGAGATGGAACAAGAAGCTAAAAACCCAGAATCAAAATGGCTTTTTCCCAAAGAAAACCCCCTGGTATATTCAAAACAAGCAGAAACTATTGATATCCATGATAAAAGCACATTATGTTATTGTGATAAAATGCAAGGACAATCAGAACATAAAACGAACTTCAAAGATGATCATCTTGTAACGCCTTCACCAGCTTTCGACTTTATTTTGATGGTTATGAGTGTGTCGGCTTCAATACTGATGTTGCTAGCTTGTTATGTAATGAGAGGAACGATGATGTATTCTGATGATGAATTTGAACAGAAGAATTTGGTGTATGAGATTCAACCAAGTGAGTGATTTTTTTGCGAAAGGATCCCAGCTGGCACACAACGTTGTTTCAACGTTAAATGGACGTTAAATGGACGTTGTGAACACTAGATAAACGTTGAAACAATGTTTTGCGTCGGCTGAATGTTTTTTCACGGTGGGAATAGGCGGAAACTACCCTTTCTTTCGAACGATGGGATTTGATGAAATTAGGTCTACTTCCAGTGATGGAACCCTGGGTTTATCCGGAAAATAGGAGCTTAGCAAAAAACAGTCGAATTTTCGGAATAATCAATATCTATGTCGCTGATAGTCGAAATGTGAAAAGAGCTGAAGACTTTCTATGGTGTGTCAAAATAGTGGAAAACTCCTTCAGTGTAGTGATAAACTGAAATTCAAGGAATATTTCAAAGCCATGGTACGTTACAATGCAAGTTTTCGACTTTTAGCTATAGCAGAATAAATCATGTTTGGTGTTCGTTGGAATGCTCTTTTCAGTTTCTTTCACTTTTCTGAATTGAAATTATTGGCAGCCGAAATAATTGTTGCCTGTAGCGTAGCTAATAGGAGCGCAAAATTTGTGTATGAGAGCAGACACTGTAATTGCCACTGTTCATGAATGTAGGAAATTTTGCCGGGCAGTATTGACAGAGTTAATTAAAATCTGGATTAAAGTCTGTTCACAATAAGTGAAATACTAGTAAGTTAATAAGCGATTGACCCCAAAAAATAGCAGAAAACAGCAGAAAACAGGGTTTTTAGACGTCAATCAGCTTATAAATTTGTTTGATATCTTTTGACTGAATTATCATTTTTTAGAAATTTTTTTACAGTGATGACCTCCTAAGATCAAAGAATTTCTCCAGTGAAAATGAAAGTTATTGCACTTTTCTACAAGATTTTCATTTTTTTCTTCTTCATTTCATCTTCGTTTTTAGAATGTTTTTAAAGACTTTTTGATTTTAAATTGTTCCACTCACAAATATCTCTCCAACGATACCAAATTTATGAAGATCAAAGCACTCCTTCAAAACTTATAGGTAAAAGAAAAAAGAGTGCACACTTATCGTGAATAGACTTTAGATAGATTGTTTCGTGTTTGAAGATACACAGAAACCTAACCAAAAATAATCGGGTCTAGATTCATACAAAATTTTTACCGTTCTCATGGCTAATAGACTTCGCTCAAAAATCAAACGTACCAAAATCGCAAATATACCCCTCCCAGCTGGCACAAAACATTGTTTCAACGTTCATATAACGCTATCTGGACGTTATGAACATTAGATAAACGTTAATTCAACGATGTGTGCCAACTGGGCTGTGTCCGCTGGGAGCCCAGCCCCGTTTCATCTCCATTCGAAATTCAATGTTTAAAAATTGCACTTCAAAACCATTGCCACTGAACTTTTTAAACTTGGAAAAAAGGAATTTCTATTCCCATTGGGATTTCATAGGAATTTTTATCCCCACTTAGAAAAAAAATTTCACCGGGGCTTTGAGTGTGAGACAGGGGTGTAAAAATAGTTGGATAGTGATGTGGTGTACATCCACTATGAAAAATTTTAAAACCAAACTGACATTGAATTTGGGAGGGTTTTGTTGAACAGTCAGCTTGGTTCGTATTTTACTATATACGTTCTTTTATAAAAGAACGTATATAGTAAAATACGAACCAAAAATTGTGGATGTTCTTATAAATAAGAACATCCACAATTTTTGAAACCTTCAGATGTTCTTAACTTTTTGAGATTTAAGCCTAAAAATGTTTAACTTGATAACATGTTATTATATAGTTTGTTCTTATAAAAAACATGTATTCGGTATTTAGCATTTTGGGATTGTTTTCATTTAATTGTTGAGCGAACTCTTGAATTGTTATGAAATTTCTTCAGAGAGATGTTTTCTTTGAATTCTTTATAGGTGACATTCCAGTTGGCACACGTCAAACATTCTTCGTTGCTTTCTGCTTTTCGATCATTGGAAACTTTTTTACGATATATGGAAATGAAAATGAGAAGAAATGCAGAGCATTGAAATCAGCATTCTCTATTTGTAGTGGTAAGTGTATACAGAGTATCCTTAAAAACACCCCTGTGTCACAAATCCGCTGGAACCCCAGCCCCACTGGAAAATTAAGCAAAGATTTCGTCCCCGGTTGGAAAATACCCTTGAATTTTAGCCCCACTAGGAAATCGACTTTGATTTCATCCCCACTCGAAATTCCATGTTTAAAAGTTGCACATACTCCAAAACCAACCCCACTGGGTTTTTTTCACCTATCCTCCCTTTGGGAAATCTATTGGGACTTTGAGACAGGGATGTCCAATCATTATTGATTGACCATGAGTGGAGAAAAAATCCTGCGTTAACCTTTGTTTTCTTTTTTATTTCAGGAGTAATTGCTTTGTTGGGCATATACAGTGTCATGAAATTATATCACGAAAACATATTATTCATCCCGAATTCGAAGGCGCTTTCTCTAGCATGGCTTTCATGTATGATGAACTTATGTTCTGGCTTGGTTGAATTCATGAACATTTATTTTGGCGGAGAAACTATTGATGAGAAGTCATCAGTTGTTGAAAGTGGAATGAATAAAACTTCAAAGCTAGATTTAAACGATTTTCTAGACTAGTTACTTATTCTATTACAAATCTTTGTACATACGAATTTTTATTTATTGAGTTTGAAATATATTAGAACATCGCTGTTTTACGTCACTTGAACTTTTACAAGATCGGGATTATTTCGGCGGCTAGTTTCGTTTGTATCTCTAAAATTAGTGTCCATATGGAGATTATATTATGCATATGAAAGTCACCTCATAACAAATCAAAAGTAGAAGAAAGCAGTTTTTGATACATCTACCAAGTTCCGGTAGCACTTTCGTTTTCGAGAGATCCCTCTATATCTATCTCATCTCGGATGGGATCTCTCTAAATCGGAATCAATTCCGGATTTTAAAGTGCTAGGAACTTGAAATTTTAAGTGAGCGTGCAGATTCATTCTCTTTACAATTTCATTTAAATTTATTTGAGATTGATGATTCAAAAAGATTGACATAATATTGGAAAAACAAAATGCGAATCGATTTTAATTGGATTAAATATTAGTCGGCAATCTTAATCGATTTCGCGATTTTGTGAAAATGGCAAAATTTTGCGAAAGCGTGAAATTAAATTGCGCGAAAATTTATCCGATGAGTGAAATTTCGAATATCCTAACAAATTATATTTCATTCATAATGTATTAAAATTTTGAATCGCACCCATTGATGCAAAATAATATACGTCTATGTGCAATAGTGTTAATACTTTGTATCGGAAAATTCTGCATTATGCAAAACTTGATTCTGTAGAGAATAGCATTATTTTGATTTTATTGATGGGACTTTAAGTAGAAGTCACATTCAAAATTTTCTGTGTAGGAGGAAAGAATTGTACATTATTAGAATCACAAAAATAAATTAAAAAACTTCGAGCGAAATATCAAGCAATAATTTTCGAAGATTTTTAAAGATTCTTCTACTTGAAACTGGTGGAGCAGAAACTATTTTAACTGAAGTTTCTGGATTCGCTTATGAAGCAATCGTTTCAGGATCCAGTTGGAATTATAGAGCAGAAAAGCACGATAATATGATATTCTGATCAACTATCGAGTTTGGTGCGAAAGACAAGATGCCAACTGGATTCTCACTCATCATTTAAATTTTCCAAAACCAAAACTATTAAGAATGGAATGGAAATTGTTATATGGCATCATTGCTGTATGTGTCTTGCCTATGATGGGTGCACTGTGGAAAGTCGATCGAGAAATTAAAGAAAATCTCAAGCATTTCACCATCAATGAACATTCTGTTCTGCTCAACCAAGGTAAGCATGGTTGTTAAACACTTCATCACATACAGTATGTGGCCCCCAAAACGTCGATCGAGACTAAAATTTCTCTCAAATCTAGAGGAAAAGTGGTTTTAAATTTTTTTTTTGCTGCATGCAAAACTTTAACATCTCTACTTCATTTCCCAAAAGTTCTTTTTCAAAATTTTCAATTTCAACAATTTTTTTCAATCGCTTAAAGATAGATAGCTTTTTTCTAATGGCCATTCTGTTCTGCTCAACCAAGGTGAGTGTGGTTATTAAAGGGATATTCAGACGGTTTGAGATATTTGGATTACAAAAGCCTTCTGTGGTCCTTAGTAAAGCCTCAAAGTATTTTTGTGTAATAATGTTCCAAAATCGAGATATAAAAATTTGAAACTTTTGAAAATGGGTTCTTATTAGTACACGGTTCTTAGGTTGAAATTCTATAATTTTCATTCTAAAAAGCCAAAAAATTGTAACTTGAATATCTCGACTTTGGATAGTAGTTAGGCAAAAATATTTTGAGATTTTGCTCAGGAGAATAGACGGATCCCTCACCATGCCAAATATTACAAACCATCTGATTACCCCTTTTAACACTATTTTATCATAACATCAAGACTAAACATCGTGACCTAAACATGACACGCTAGAAAAGTCGTCGATGCTTTCACCAACCGGCAATTCAACTGACCCTGAGCTTATTCAAAAGTTAAATTTGAAGGGTCGATTGACATTTTCTCGGTTAAATTCCCACTGATAATAATAAATTATAGTTTGTTAAATAGTTAAAGAAAATTGATCTTCATTTTCGATTTTTTTCGAAGAAACCTATTCGTCCATTCAATGTTCTCTTTCTAACGCAGATTTACTTTTAATTCATCTTTTTTGTCACAAAAGTTTCAAATTGTACAGATTGCCTTTTTTGTAACAGACTTTAATTAATATGTAATAAAGGCAACAATTTCACAAAAATTACGAAAAAATGATTCAAAAAACATTTTTCTTTCAAGTGGACCGGAAAAATGGGGAATGGAAATTGTTTGTAGCCGGGTCCTTTATGGTTCCTCCCCATCCATGATTCTAGACACCCCTGTGTCACAGCCCCTGGTGAAACTTTTCCCCACAGTGGTGATGATAAAATTTTCAAATGAAGACCCAATGGGAATAAAAAAGTCAAAAAATCCGGTGGGATGGTTTTGGAGTACAATTTTCTACATTGAGTTTTAAATAGGGATTGAATCAAAGTCGATTCCCCAGTGAGGATATTATAGGGTATTCTTCCCACCGGGGATGAGATTTTTGGCTGAATTTTCCAGCGGGGCTGGGATCCCAGAGGGTCTGTGATACAGGGGTAATTATAGGGTTGATAATCCATCTACATGGTCTATTTTTCAGTGTTGGGATTGACTTGGAGATTGTATTTCATTTCTTTGGTGATATCATTGATGGGGTTTGGTTACCATATTTTCACACTGAAGAAATTCAAAACAGTGAGGTTATTGACACACGTACTTCACATTCTCAGTGGTAAGGATTTCTTACAGGTATTCTTCTCTATGAATGATGTTTCGGATGTTCTTAACTTTTTGAGATTTATGCTTAAAAATGTTCTTAACATGTTCTATTTTGACCTTTTTGTGAATATTTTTGACCATTTTCCTAAGAAATAGGGTGTTTTGAGTCTACAAAGCTTTAAAATGTTTTTAACTTGTTCTTAACATTTTGGATAGCAAAGCCTTATGTTCTTATATAGTTTATTCTTATATAAAAAAACGTGTATGGAAAGAAGGTGCGCGTCTACGCTGACAAATCAGAGTAACCAGTATAATTTCTCCGTGAAGCAATTTGGATTTAACACAGGTTAAATCACAGTTTAACTTTTATTTGATAAGTGCCACATACAGTACTCGAATGGCTGGGTGGCCGCCCTCCGCCAACTGAGTCTACTTTGCTAATAGCCACGTGACGTCATGTTCTTAATGGCCGTCGCATCTCCCTGTTCAAGTCGACGCTCTAACTGAAAGCTGACAGGATGAAATATTTTTACCTCCCTCCCTCCCTGCAGTTATGCTTGTAGGCGATCCTCACTTATTTATACTAATATTGTATTTATCGGGACAAATTTTCCCCAAAACTTACTATTCGAGGATTAGCCATAAATTTATGCCAAACTTATATCTACCGACTCACACTTACTTCTCAGCCGTCCGACTACTTGATTGGTTCTACCCCTAATCTAGGCCATAGACAATGGAAAGTTAAAGCAAGAAATTAGCGAAGCCTTCAGATTTCCGCTGCTTTAGGAATAACAAATTGTAAGATTTAATCTGCCATCCATATCTATCCTGTTTAAGCACGAATCATCAGGAATTAACACTGCATTTCCATCAACATTTGTTTTTTTTAGGTTTCACTTCTATGTATGGCAGCTATCAAATCCTACATTTATTCAAGATAGACAAGAGCTATATTCCTGACTCTCGTACTCTTTCACTAGCCTATATATCGTCGATTATTAGCCTCTTGATTGGAGGCTATGGAGTATGTCAATCGAGGGAAGAAAGGAAAATTGATATCGAGACAGCAGATATTGTAAATAGGAACAACTGAAGAAAATTATATTTGCAGAAGTGACAAAAATCTATTTCACTTTTTGAATTTTTCGAGAGCTTCAACAAAATTTTCACCAAATGGATTTTAAATTCTAACTTAAAAGTGATACCAGAGGATAGACAAAAATGGAATGCCTTTAGATTTACAGTTTTTGTATTGACGTTGACATATCAAAAGGTCCAATCTCAAAATTATTGCCTGAGAAAAAAAAGAATTTTTCTGTTTGTCTGAGCATAAATTTTGAGATTCACCCTGTTTCATATGGGACGCTCTTCACTATGCAAAAAGGGTCAATCTTATATTTAAGGCTAGCTAGACAGAAAAACTCTTAGCTTTCTCAGACACAAAATTTGTGATTGGCCCTTTTGATTTGTCAACGGCGATACAATCAGTGCCGAAGTATATTAGCAAATTTGGGTATTTGGGTATTTTAACGTTTTTCAGAATTTAAAGCTCGGGTGAGAATTGCAATTTCAGTACTTCCACTTTCTTTCATTGAATATTTCGATTTGAGAGGGGTTTTAAGTGGCTTCCAGGCTATTTCCTTGCGCCAAATATTTCGGCGCCGATTGTAGACAAGCGTTGAAACCACGATGTGTGCCAGCTGGGTCTGAATTATGGAAAAATACAAATGAAGCAGTGTAGAAATTGCCTATATTATCGTAGTGTGAAATAGTCTGACCAGCTCCAATAACAGTTGTCAAACTAAAAACTCTCCTTCCACTCTATATCCATTTTAACATACGACCATCAGTATTGGTGAACATCCCTTTGTAGAGTTCTCATTGATCCAGAAAGAAGCGCACAGGGAATTATAAATTAAGTTAAATTCTTAGACCTTAAAAAATCCAATTCTCGAAATTTGAAGTTTCAACTTTTTCACTTTTGCAGTTTCGGGTGAACCCAAACCACTCAACGTCGCATCGGGTCACTAGACACTAGATTCTGATGTGTAGATTCCCTAGTGCCTTTGATGTTCACGCCATTGAGTTTAAAGCCCGAAGAGCTAGAGTAGTGAAGCAACTTATTTCCCATCCAGAACACGCATAAAACGTGCGGCAATCATGACGAAGGATTCTAGCTGGCGGATTCTTTTGTTTTTGAGGACTGCATTTTTTGAAATCTAGTGATAGATTTTACTTTAAATCCGGCGTTTGTGTAAAAACCACGCGCGGGCGTTCTGGATGGGAACTAAGTGGCTTCATTTCCCATCCAGGAGTCTCGAGTCTAGCCCTTTGGGCTTGGAAGCCAATGGTTTATGCCACCTGTCTTGTCTTTTGTACAGAGCCCCTGGTATACGCCCCTGGTATACGCCCTCTGTTTCAAAGCTATACCGTTACTGGTTAAACGCCCTTTGATTTAAGGCTGCACTACTCTACTCTAAGAGTGACCCCAAGTCAAGTTAAGTTCCAATCACTAGTCATTAATCATTAGTCCTCGTTCGAGTTTTCAATATAACCTTTTACATTTGAGATGAAACTTTTAGATGATATTTCCAACCGGATAATCCTCTGTCAATTAATTTTATTTCCTTTACTTTTTCGTAAATGGTGGACCCTGCAAGGAAATGTAAGCAATGACTCGCCCCCCCCCCCAAAGAGGCCCTAAGAGCTAATAAGTAAACCCCCTTCTCGTAAACCAGGTTGGATTTTTTCTGCTGGTTGGGGTAAGTAAAAGGTCAATATTGATATTTTCGTGTTTTTTATGGCTGGGGAATTTGAACTCTATTGTTTTCAAGCCAGAAAATTCAGTGGGGATATAAAAAATACCGGGTGCGCCACAAAAAAGTTTCTCTCTTTGAAACTGACTTTCTCCAAATCTAAAAATTTTAAAAGAATCATTCCTATTCCATTAAAAAGAAAAAAGATAAACTTAAATTTTGATAGGTCATTTATTAAATTCGGTTCATTAGATCGAAAGTTATGCTCAATTGAATAAAAAAGTTACTTTCAGAAAGTGCCCGAAAACGTTTAAAATCGACCTATTCATTTATTTTAAATTGGGCAATCATAAGAGGCCTTTACGGATTAAGAGCATTTTTCAGGAATTAAACAGATAAATTTGAAAACTGATGGTTCGAATGAGTTTAAATCTTCATCAAAAGCATTTTGAATTTACTTTTACCGAAATTTCCTCAGATCTAGACTGGATAGTCTATGAAGCCTGGAACACCTCGAAACCCATGTTGGTGTATTTTTATGAATCTACCAGATTTCTTGGCTTTTTCGACGATTTCTTGCTTCATTGAAACTCAACCCTAAATATAACAAAAGTCATTTAGACAGCTAATTCATTTTTAATGACTGAAACGAAAATACTGATGCCTCTGTAATTATGCTTCTGTTTAATTTGATAGGTCGATTTTTAACGTTTTTGGGCCTTTTCTGAAAGTAACTTTTTTATTCAATTGAGCATAACTTTCGATCTAATGAACCGAATTTAATAAATGACCCATCAAAATTTAAGTTTATCTTTCTTCTTTCCAATGAAATAGGAATGGTTCTTTTAAAATTTTCAGATTTCGAGAAAATTAGTTTTAAAGAGAGAAACTTTTTTGTGGCGCACCCGGTAGCACAATATTTTTCAGTGAGGATTGGTTTATATGATTATTTTCAGCGGTACAAAAATCTGAATATAAATCTCTACTGGGGACGATATTTTGGCTATTTTTTTCAGTGGGAAGAGGTTTCAGTGGGTCTATGAGAAGGGGGTGTATAAATATTATCATAAAATAATATTATTAATTTCAAAGTACATCCATGGGTTGTACAAGTATGAGCATATGATCACACAATTTTTTGTATAATCATTGACACCAACGTCAAAAATAAATTAACTTTCATTCACTATCCAGCTGGCAAACAGCGTTGTTTCAACGTTGAACTAACGTTATATGGACGTTGTGAATATTAGAAAAACGTTGAAACGCCGTTTTGTGCCAGCTGGGTATCTTCTAAGTATAAATTTAATCAGCTGTTCAAATGGTACATATAGATTTTTTAAACAGACGCCCTTTGTTTGTAAACCTCACCAACCCTTATATATTCATGTGAGTTAAAAAAAAAAGATGTAAACTTGAAAACATTTGATACAATCATGGTCAAAACATTGAGATTTTAGTGTATTTTGACGTTTTTCAGAATTTAAAGTTCGGGCGAGAATTGCTATTTTAGCACTTCCACTTTCTTTTATTGAATATTTTGATTTTAGAGGGGTTCGGTGGCTTCTAGGCTATATTTCAAGCCTCATTAGAGCAAATTTGAGCTTTTAAACCCTAAGATCCTAATGTCGTATATCTTGAATTAAAACTCTACTTTCCAAACGTACTTTAACGCGCTTTAAAACCATTTGAGGTGTTCAAAGTTTTACAGGGAATTTTACCTTCTATATGATTCGAATCTTTACTTAATTTAAACTAATTTTCGGTCTACGTCAAGGAAAAACCTTCGTAAAGTCATTTCTCTAGTTTTTCAAATCTTTCTGTAGTTCGAACAAAAAAGATTTGCCATTCGAGTTCGATATTAGCAAGGGGGATTGTACTTTTACGGTTTGACGGGATTGGCCCTTTTTTAGTACGGTATTACGGGATTTGACGAAAAAAGAGACTGGAGAACGGTATTTTTAAATCGGATGGTGACGGTATTTAGCCTACTTTTCAGCCATTATGCCGTTATTTTAACCTCTACAAACCGGTTTGACGGTGTTATTTTTTTCTTCAATTTTTGGGATTCCGGGATTCAGCCAAAAATTTAAACGGGAAAACGTTATTTCCATTCGGTTTCCTAAAAACCCCTCCCTAGCAAGAGACAGCTGTATCACGAAATGAATTTCAACAATTTAAAGAAACACCTAAAACCAGAGAAAAAAATAAACGTTGAAACAACGTTGTGTGCCAGCTGGGCAGTAGAGGGTCAACCGTGGCTGTGAGAAAGTGGTTTAGAGTAAAAAAATATGAATTTCCTTACTTAAAATTTTGAAAAGAAATTTCGGCTGAAAGAAATTTATTTATAGGTAATTCATCAAATTAAAGTCTCGCCAAATTTAATTTTATTTCGATTTAGTATTTCTTCCAAAAACCCTTTTTTTCCCTCTTTTTTCAGCTAAAATATTGAATAAAAATTTGTCGTTCGCCAAAATTAATTCTCGTGAAATTTAGAATTTTTTTTAAATCGCCAAAATAAATTTACGAATGGGATCATTCGCCAAAATTTCTTCTCTGAAGGTATCTTCTTTTTAATCAACTTTTTAATTGATTTTTCAAGTTCCCTGTATTTTTATTTAGGAGTTTGACAAAATGAAGTTGTTACTCAAGACCATGGTGTTTTTGGGTGTTCTGTTCTATTCTGTTGAGAGTAGAGACAACAGAACGCGCATCGCCAAACGTTCAGCTAGCGTTTACAGCGTGGAAGGCTGCTTCAGGTAAGATACTTCTCCCGAGTCGCATTTAAAGCCCGAAGGGCTAGATGTCGTGCTTTGACAGAAAAGTGTGTTGAGGCTAGATAGGAAATCCTACCTAGGTCACGTGACATTACACAAGATTTTCAACACTTGACCAATAAGAAGCTTCGCGGGCTTTCAAAAACAATAGCAGCATTTTTTGCGATATTTTTTTTTACTTGGAAGATCTTAAAGCACGACATCTAGCCCTTCGGGTTTTACAGAAATCTGTGGTATTATGTCATTACACGTACACCCCTTTATCAGTATTCTTGCTTTATCTTTGAAGTATTACTTTTTGCCACCGCAGGAAGCCTAAAGCTTCCGAGGATGGCATTCATAGCTTCACTCGTGAGGGAAAGTTGGGAAAACATCTCATAATTTTGCGCGCGCGTTTCAGTATTTTAGTTCCGCTTAGCGGAACATTATCAATTAACGGTTATTTGATTTCCCGGAATGAAGAGCGATAAGCCGTGTTTTACAGGATAGCTCTTTTTTAGCTTGCGCGGCGGACGTTTGTTTCTTCCTATCGTGTCGGAGCTTTCAAACAATGTCAATTGAATTATCTGGTATTTCTTCTATTGACTATGTTTCAAACGATCAGCCGATGGCTCTGGCTTTAGGTATAAGGTAATGTCAGCGATAAAAAAGGAAAGTTGGTGGACCTGATGTGATGGTGGCAGACATCTTGAATTTCTCCCTGTTTCTTTAAATCTGTTTTATTCCAGTTATTAGCACAGTCCAGTAGTCCAATCGCACTACTTTTCTATAAACCCAACAATCCAGTGTGAGTTTGCTGAAAGGAAAACTAAACAATTTGAATCCTTTTTAGACATTGAGATTGATTTATATTTTCCAGCGAAACAGAGCACAGACTGACAGAACAACAGTCTGACAGTTATTTATATAGTTTTTTCCATCATCGTTCTAACACTATTGATACAGAACAGCACACAGCTGACAATTAAAAGAATTTTTGAAACTGAACTAAAGTATAAAACAAGGCGCCCTATAAAAGGGAAATTCCATAAAGGAAAGTTTGCATTTTGCAAAAATCTATATATACAGTAGTTGACACTCTCTAATTCAAATTTCAAGGGATTCTCATCGAATACCACAGCATATTGAATATTGAGAAAGTCTCCCAAATCCCTAAAGTAAATATTGAATTATAGAGTAACACGGGAAGAAGAAGGCGAAGCGAAGGTTGCTTATTGCGATTGGTTTTTGAACGTCGAATCAGTACAATAACCGAAGATCTTGCTGAAAATTTATATAAGTTTTTTGGAAGAAATCTTTGATATTTGCAATATTTGAGGAGTCAAATTTTGAGTTTCTAATTTGAACGCAACAAAATCGAACATTTGAATTTCAAAATATCTGGCATTTTTTTTGTTACTAGAAATCAAATAAGAGAGTGGTTTTTCAAAACCTTTAAAGTGACTTCAAATTTTTATCCAAAACGGGCTTATCAAATAGTAGAACGTCAAATTAGACAGTGTCAACTGTAATTACATTTTTTGCTTTTTGCTCCTAAAATAATTTGAAGATTTTTCACAGTATGGCAGAGGAAGACTTTGCGATTAATCTAGACACTGCATTGAATGTTGCACATTTCCGAAATTCAAGCAGGACAACTGGCAGTCGTACCTATTCTTGCGCTGTTGATTGCTTTCTTGAAATATGTTACCGCTTGCTTCTTCCAGAAATGAAAGCTAAAGTATCATATGAAAAATCAAGTGATTTTTTTAAGCTGCTTCAATTAAGTGGATCAATGGAAATTTCACTTGAAGATTACGATATGAAAAGTAATGCTTTTCGACTGCTGGATGAAATTAGGGAACCGGTATGGTCTAAGATTATTGAAAAAATTGTGGTACCTTTGTGAGAAGAAATAGCGACGCAGAGTTTCAAGAGATTTTTGGAAGTAATATTTTCAAAGAATTATCAGAAGAAGAGAGACATGTTTTTGAAACAAGTTTTGTAATTCAGGGTACTTGTAATAGTTGTGGTAGTGAGAAGGAACAAAGAGAAACGGGTAGCATTGTCAGTCTTCTTTCGCATTTTTTATATCCAGAGATTTTAGTTGATGCAAGTTTGTGGCCAAACTGTGTATCAAATTCTCTTAATCCAAGCTCAGAAATTAATTGTGATTCTTGCTCTGTCAACATACCAGCACAGATTCAAGTTGTCAATTTGCCTATTTTTCTTCTTATAGAACTCTGTACAACAGTATGTATAAACAATTGTAGATTTTTTGAGGAGATTATAGTAAAAGAAAATAGCTACACATTACATGCCATTGTAAGGAATTGTGGTGCCCATTTTGCATGTGGTATATTTATTGAGAATAAATGGATTTACATTGATGATTTAAATCCTGAAAAAATTTGTTTTCAAAACATTAATGAAATGTTTTCTGAAAACAAAGGAGGTTGGTTTTTTGCCTTTTATAGAAAATCTGATTCTGAAAAAATTGACTTTGTTATAGATACTACTAACCCTCTTAACACAGAATTGTCTATCAATAATGAAGAAAATGAGATCAAAAAAACATATCCTAATCGAAAGAGAAATCCAATAAACTATGAAGGTCTTTGCAGTACAAGCAACAAAAAAAGTAAATTTGATGATTTATTTGAGAAAATCAACCAAAAGGTTAAAATTTTGAAACGAAAGGAAGAAAATAAAAAATTTTACGACTCGCATTCTGTGAAAATAAAAGCAAATTATGACCATGAAAAGCGAATAGCTCATTACAACCCTGAAAAGCGAAAGCTAGTGTATGATTCTAATAAGCGAAAAGAACGATACAATCCAAAAGAGCGAAAAGAAAGATACAATCCAAAACAACGAAAAGAAATGTACAATTTAAACAAGCAAAAATTAAATTCACAGTCTGAAGAAAAGAAAGTCAACTACAATATATGTAGTGAAAATATGAAAAAATTTCAGCAGTCAATGAAGTTTATTATGGTTCAATGTCAAACATGTTTTGAAACTTGGCCTATCAAAAGCACGTTAAAGTCAGTTTGTAATTTTAATTGTACTCGCTGCAAGAGAGATAAAGGGACTCCAAAAAAATTCAGTGCTGATAATAATATGAAACCAAGTCCTGTCCCAGAATCACTCAAAGGTCTAACACAAATTGAAGAAATGCTTATAGCTAGAGCCTTTCCTGTAATGCAAGTATACACCCGCCCAAGGGGAGGTCAGAGAGCTTATAAAGGTCATGTTTTGAATCTGCCTCACAATGTACAAAAAATTGCAGATGTACTTCCAAGAGAGCCCTCTGAAATTCCTATAGTGATTTTTAAAATGAATGGGAAAAATAATACCTCAAAGGAACTTGTTGTTCGACGTGAGAAAATTCTACAGGCATTATTGTGGTTAACTGGTAAAAATGGACAAGGTGAACCTAACAACTTTTTGCCACCGCAGGAAGCCTAAAGCTTCCGAGGATGGCATTCATAGCTTCACGCATAAGGAAGTTGGGCAAACATCTCATAATTTTGCGCGCGTTTTTCAGTATTTTAGTTCCGGTTAAATGGTGTACCGGTAACATTCTTAGCTTGACTGTATTTCTATTGTTTTATCATCATTAAAAACACTTTTCCGGATTTGTTTTGATCTGATTACCCATTTTCAAAGCTCTTTATGTCTTTTTTTATTACCTCAGGGAGTCGAATTAAGGGAAATTCCCGTATTAAACCACAAGTAGTTATTAACCGCTCTGAGCAACCCAAATTAAAAATTTTCAACCTTTCAAAAACTTGTCGTTTGACTTTTACATTAAAATGGCAGTTTAGTACAGTAGCGTTTAGTATGATATAAACAAACCATTATATACCATTATTTTGGTAATAAAAGAGATAACAAAAAAAAAACAGATAAATAACTTTATCTTATCTCTATAAGAAGATATCTATGAGATGGACACAAATTGCTAATATTTGTAGACTAAATTTTGCTTCAGATGAGATGCCATTCTAACAGAAGTAACGGCTATCAGTAACATTTCTTTCCAAATTCAACAACTTATCTTCTGCGGTGGCACTTTAATGAAAATTATGGCTAGTATAATTACTGAGGCCTTAAGTTGCACCTTTCAACACGCCATCAAGTGAAATATTTGTTCTCATCAAGAAAATGAAAAACTAGCCTGAATCAATAGCCTAAATTTTTTCCTTCTCATGTACCACACCAATTTTGAGCACAAGTCAAGAGCAGGAAAAAGAGCCCCAATTACGCCTTCGCTCAAAAACAAATGGTGGCCTCATCACTTTTTTCTAAATCTACCGATACTTCAAAATAAAGATTTAAGGAAAGCCTATTAAATATCATCAATCTATTTTTGGACTGAATTCTATTTTTATGCGATGGCGCAATAGAATATGTAAATGTGATTTATTTGGTAACAAATTTACCGTCAAACCGAGTGTTCAAGGGCGTGAGCGTACCTATACGTATATACCTACCTAGAATTTTTGACTGAAGATCGTGACGAAAAGTTGCGTGAAACTTTGAGTATCAAACAATTCTTATCTCAACTTCAATTTATTGTGTACGTATATACCTATAAATTTTTTCATTTACTGTAAGGTCCCGAACAAACGCAAACTCCCCAGTTACTAATTGCTCTAGATAGCTTGGTTTTGGTATATAATTATGGTTGGGGTTTTGAGAGGTAAAATGTTCGACATCCTAATAGTAAGCTAGACGACTAATTCAAACATAGTAGAAATAAAGCAAAAACGTAGGTAGGACATCTTTATTTTTCCAAACAGTTTGGGAATTGAAAAAAGCGTCAAAAATCGATGTTGGAAATTACATTTTAGTGAAATTTAGACTCCTCCTTGGAAAACTAGATTTTTTGGGTCGGAAAATGTGTTTCTCCAAACAGTCTGGAAAACGTTAAAAATTCATGTAGAAATAACAGAGAGATTGACCGAGAGCCATCGAGCCTAGGCTAGCGAGTGACTGTTCACAAAAACAAAAACCTTGTTTAATTAAGATCTCTTTTTCCACATCTCTGTCATCACTTTTTGGATTCAACCTGGATTTTTGAAAATTCCAACCTTTTTTAGTTTTGATTTTGGCTTTATTCAACCTGGATTTTTGAAAATTCCAAGTTTGTTTACTTTGGATTGTAGCTTTTTCAACCTGGATTTTTGAAAATTCCAAGCCATGGAAAATGCAAAATTTCCATTCTTGGAGAGTGTCCCAAGTTTCCAGGTTGGATTTTCCATTGGATTTTTTCTATTTTCCAACTAAGAAATCTTGAAATTTCTATTAATACCTTGGAAATCGAAAATTTTTTCCTGTGATAATCGTATTATCATATGACGCCTATACTACTGTATTACACGCTAAGTTTCCTTCTTCACTGATGGGATACTGATTAAGTATTATTCGTGATATAAAGCTCAAACTCATTTTCTTTGCCAGGATGTTTCCACCGGGTTCTTTGGATTCATCAGACATGGGAATTCATCAAAGTTCCAATATCAGATGTCAAGAAATTTGTCGTGATAAAGGATATGTGCTCGCCGCTACTAAAGGTAAAACGTTGATTATTTAAGTCTTATATCACACTTAAACTTCATGGTCTCAGGGGGATATCCAGAAAGGTATTCTAGCATGAAACAAAAAAATGATTATCATATAATTCACATTGACCCTTTTAGAACCCTTTTTTGAGACTTAGTGATTTTGATAATCTGCCAGGGATTTTCAGATAAGTTGGTATTTCCATTAACCCAATTTTACAGAAGTGCTCCCCAAGACCCTACAGAGGTACAGTAATCGATGAAATTGTACATGTATACAGTACTTGTATGATAACATACGTCTTACGAACTTTGAATTACTTACAGGTCAGATGTGTCATTGTTCGAATATTTATCCACGAGGAAAAAAAGTAGTCGATCAAGAATGTTCTACAAGATGTCGTTCATATACACCATGTCATGATGTCCAGAGCTGTTGTGGAGGTCCCAACGCATACTCTGTTAGCGTGGTAGGAGATATTGACGTGGCCAAACAAACGTTGAGAAGACTGGCCAATAAATGGCAAACGAATGTGGGATATCATAATTCAATGTTGAGACATGTTGGATTACTTTACGATGCTGATTGGAGATCTTCTATTGAGAATGGAGGTTTGAGTTTTATTAAAAGCATTCTTTTCCAGCTGGAACACAACGTTGTTTCAACGTTTATCTAACATTCACAACGTCCATATAACGTTAAATGAACGTTGAAACAACGTTGTGTGCCAGCTGGGATTATTTAAATAAAATTTTCAAAATTTAAAATCATAATGTTTGCTGCTGATGTCTTCAAGTTTCTTTTTAAAATAAAAGAATCGACTTTGTTACTAATAGACAAATATTTGATTCAAGTTTGAAGGAAGTTAGATGTTATCAATACTGAAGAAATTAAATTTCTTAGTTTTGATGACTTCCTCAATCAGATTTTCGCAAAAATGCGGATAAATAACAACTAGGGTATACACCCAAGGATTTGCATCAAATTACTCTTCATTTTCAGTCTATTATTTGCTCATTTTCTGTTGTGTTCTAAAACTTATGGTAATATTCACGTTTTTGAGACATACCATAAATTAATCAAGCTACATTTAGTTAAATAGCAATAATACCAAGTCAACTGAAATTTTTACATTTTTCAGGCTGGTCGAAATGCAATAAGGAACATTACATCAATGGACTATCAAGAGAAAACCAATACAGTGGATCGTCGTCAGATCCTCTTGGAAGAATCGATTATGCAAGTTGCCAAAAGGAGCCTGGAGATCAAGTTTGCAACTATCAATTCGCTTTTCTTTTCACCAGTGGAACGGTTTGGAAAACTTGTAAACAAGGATACTTTATGTCTGGTGTCTTCACTCAACCAGGGGCTCAAAAAATCTCCGATCTTGCCCAATTCCATTGTTGCCGACCCAAGAAACAAAAAGAACAATGGGGACATTGTTATAATCACGATGTATCTTCATCCTTAGATAATAAGGGTTGGTCTACATGTCGATCTGGATATTTCATGGCTGGAATGGAACGAGGTTATTGTGATGGTTTACACTGCGTCAATCAAATCAAATGTTGTCAAATGGAAAGCCTGGCTGTCAGTGAAAACCCAAAACTGTCCATCAAGCTCAAGGACACCACAAACAAAGGACAATTGAAAGAATGCACCATGGAAGCAAGAGATCTTACACCTGAAAGTAAAACCTATGAATGCAAATCTCTCAGTAATTTGAAAGATGTGGCAAGTTTGGAATCTGTATCTTTCAAGATGGAAGACGAATCAGATCCTTTGACTTCGAAACCCGAACGTGTCAAAAATTATATCCCTGTTATCTGTATGCCAGCTTCTTCAGACTACGAGTGCAAGAAAGTCTTAGCTGTTTCAGTGGCACAATCCAGTACTTTGACTATCGGCTCTGGCTTTTCCATGACCACGACATTTGGTGTGAAAACAGCTTTCGAAGCGAATTGGTTTGGGCAGAAATTCAAGAATGAAATCTCATTTGAATTATCAGCATCTTCTTCTCTCAATATTGGTACAAGTAAAACAACAACCAAAACGGTAACCGATACAACATGGGTGACCGTTAAGGTTCCAGCTAACCAGCAAGTTATGATTGATCTCCTTCGACAGAAAATCGACATCGTTTACAAATGGAGTGGCGTTTTTCGTCTTCTTGGTAAATACAAAATGAATTGGCAGACAGCAAAGAAAGAAGAAACGAAACAAGATATCACAACAGTATTGAGTGGTCCTGATCGTGAGATGTATGCTTTCGGTAAATGGAAATATCCCAATACTGACGTCTTACAAGTCGTGGTGACTGATAAATATGGTGAGAAGAAAGGATGTGAACATGCAACAGGTGTTGATAAAAACTGTCTCATTGATTGATTCAAATGTTTTTTAGGGTGTTTGTTATTATAAGCATTTTTTTGTGTATTTTTCAAGTACTATCTTTTGTTTAAGACAAAAAAAAGTTATTCATTCTATTAAAGTAATTTTTGCGTGCCGTTTTTTTTGAAGGGTTTGAAGGGTTTTTTTGACATACTCTCGGGTACCTAATACCGTCCCTGCTGCTAATTAATTTTTCGAAAATTTTCCACCCAGGACATTCTTATTTCAACCCCCCCCCCAATTCTGCTCTATTGGCCTCCTTTTAAAACATTTTCCACCCAGGACATTTTTAGCATTTTTATCCCCCCGCTTATTATGTTTTGGGATTATTTTCCAACCCCCCTCCCCCGAGAGTAGACTCTGATCCTTTTTTTTTTACTATATTTATTTTTAGTTTCTCTGTTTTCAGAGTCAGACGGTAAACTTTAATCAAAGAATTTTGTAAAGACCCATTGTCCTTGATGGTAAAAGATGGGTTCATTTATCCATCCAAATGTCTCGGTTCTAAGCACGATGTAGAAATTTTGAAATTCATCCTATAATGATTTTGCGCACTTGCTCCCGAAACGAATTGGTAAGGAAATCTCCTCCAAATATCAAAGTTACGCTGATTCACATTGAGTCATTCCATTAAATTACCATACAGCAGAGGGGGTGGACAAATCTTTTCAAGTCAACAAATATTTCTTTTGAAATTTGCGGATACCCCCTGGAAAGCGACAAAACTTAAAAAAAAAACCTTCGAAAATTTCTTTTCGTACCTTAAAGAGACGGTGGACGAACTAAGATCAGTCTTTTTATCCTTTGGAAATTTTGAAGTAATATTTTACCCCTTGGAAAAATGAAAATACACTCTTTTAGACACCCTAGAAATTCTGCTCGAATTATCCCCTGGAAATGTTCGTCAATACCGCCTGTATAGATATAAAATAGAATAGCCCTTTCATATTTAAGTTCTATAGCCATGGACGACATGTATGAGTTGAGTGTTCATTTTTAACGTGTAAATTACGCGTTGAGAATAGGGAACTATATTTGGGAGGAGTTTCTATAGTATTACTCCGCAAACTCCAAAACTTATCACTGCGGGAAGAGATATAGCACACAAAAAGCACATCTTAAATATCTTAATAGAAAGCCGCGGGCTGGAATATATGTACCGCATTGTATTTTTAGTTAATTGATGTTCTATCTCTGTCTCCTTTATAAGAACATCAAAATTGTCAGTGCTCCACTGAGGTTCGAAAAATGGACCCTAAGTGGGAGTCATTTGATGATGATAATCACTTCAGTGTTAATAATCGCTGCATGTTATATAGTTTTTTTGATCGTCTTGAATTTACAGCGAATGACGATGTTAATCACTTTAGTGTTGAAAATCGGTAGCTGGATAGCAAGCAAAGCTAGTGCACATGTTCTTTTTAACCTGTATATAAACCTTCTCTTTTTATCTGTATATATCCGAGAATGTCAAGTATAATGATGTATCATATTCTAATCACAATTTTATTTTATTTTCATTCCATACTCTTCGGAGAATTAGGTGTAGTTGGAGCATCTTATAGCCCAGTAAGGCAATTCAAATAGGAGAAGGAAAACTCTGATATAACACCAGCTGGAGTAAACCAGCCTAAAAAATCTCGTTCTATAGCAGGTAGAGCGATAGGGATCATTAGGCAGTTAACAACAGATAGTTGATATGGTTTTTGATCCTCTTCTGCCTAACCACTCTTGGTTAAGGAGAAAACTCTCAAGTTAGTTGAGAACTGCCCCACCTATGGGAAAATGGGTATGTAGTCGTTGCGCAACACATACTATACTAGCAATTTGAAAAGACAATGGATTTCTCATACAGCTCCAGGGTCCGGGATCAATTGGTAGTCCCTAACAGGGATAAGCCTTTGATTACCGGTCAAGCCCCTGCTTTTCTCGATCATTCTTCTCTCTTTGATTCCACCTTGGGATCCAATGAAGGTGAGATCTTAAACCCCAATGGGAGGGTCTCTCCAGATAAGATGGAACCTGATCAATCAAAATCAAAACCAACAAAACTTTTAAGATGTTCTAACTTCTTAAAAATCAGTACTTTTAACGTTCGCACACTAAGCGGACCAACACAACTTAATGAACTTGTACTCTCCATGTCTAATAACTCTATAGACATCATTGCTCTTCAAGAACATCGAATATTTCACCCTGACGATGATTTAATTTACGATTCTATTTCTTCCTCCCAACTTATCACCTCATCTGCAACAAAAAACACGGTTAATGCTTCTGTTGGAGGGATTGGCTTTCTTCTTTCATCTAGAGCAGCCAGCAACTTAATAAGAATTGAAAAAATTACACCTAGAATCGTGATTGCTGAATTTTCCAGTAACCCAGTTTTAACAGTAGTGTGTGCCTATAGCCCCCACAACAGTGCTCCCGAGGAAGATGTCGAGGAGTTTTATTCGTCACTTAAAAACTTGCTTAGCCATATTCCAAGGCATAATTTTCTCTCCATAGCCGGTGATTTTAATGCCAAACTTGCCTACCCTGATGTTCCTTTTTCATTTGACAAGGCTACAAATCGTAACGGTGAACACCTTTTAGATCTTCTACAAGAATTTGACCTTTTTTCCTCCAATAACTCCTTCATGAAATGTGCTAATCATCTCTGGACCTTCAAATATCCAAACGGCGATAAAGCACAGATCGACTATATCATTTTCCGGAAAAAATGGCGTAATAGCATACAGGACTCAAGAGCATATTCTTCCTTTGCTACTGTGAGTACTGATCATCGCATCGTATCTTCTAAGGTCAAACTTAGTCTTCGCTCTTCCAAACCTTCGAAACCTAATCCTTTAAAACAAATAGATTGGAAAAGAGCCTCTACAAATCCTGAAGTCTGTAGCATGTTTGGAATTGAGGTCTTTAACCGTTTCTCTATTCTTTTCAACGAAGAATTGACCAAAGATAATGTTGAGCTAGCGTATTCTTGTCTTAAAGATTCCACAGAAAAAGTTGCCCTAGAGCAACTTCCAAGAAAACAAAAACGAGCTAAATCAGACCCAAAAGAATGTCCCTTAGTCAAGAAAGCAAGAGAAAATCTAACAAAAGCTTCCTCTTTGTATAATGCAGCACCAACGCGGAGACGCAAGGAGCAACTTACCTCTGCCAAGATTAAACTTGACGAGGCCTACCTAGAGGCTCAAGTTTTCTTTTATTGATACTCAGCTGAAGGACATGTCTGAGCAATTTTCCAAAAATTCTCATCGCGATGCTTGGAAAGTAGTACAAAAACTAAGTGGCAAGAACTCAAAACCGTCCATCCAGCTGAAAGGTGGCTCGGATAAAAAAACGCTTAGATAATTGGTTACAGCTTTTAAAAATCTTTAGGTAAAAAACCCGGTGTTAGCAACAAATAACTTTCTTCCACGAGAGCAAATTTCTCCCCCTCTAGATATCTACTTTTCTTTTTCCATGGAAGAGTTGACAAAGGTCCTTTCCACAACAAAATCATGCAAGGCCCTCGGTCCAGATAACATACCACCTATTATCTGGAAGGACAGAAATTTTCATGATATCCTTTTAAAGCTTTGCAACCTCGCGTTTGAAGACAAGTTTGTACAACACACTGGTTAAAATCGACCATCGTTCCAGTAACCAAAAAGGGAGACCTTAGTCTTGCCACAAACTATCGTGGTATCTCTCTTCTCCCAATCGCAGCAAAAATCTATAATAAGCTTCTTCTTAATAGAATACGGCTTCATGTTGAACCCTTCTTCGTAAAAATCAAAACGGTTTTCGAAGTGGTCGTTCTACTTTAAGCCAAGTTCTTGCTCTTCGACGAATCTTAGAGGAGCTAGAAACTTCAATCTTGAAGCAATTTTGATTTTTGTTGATTTCAAGAAAGCCTTTGATTCGGTTGATCGCGACTTAATGTTTGATATTCTCTCTCTTTACGGCATCCCTCAAAAGATCATTGATGCCATAAAACTTCTGTACACTAATACAAAATCTTCAGTACAAACACCTGATGGTGAGACTTCAACTTTTTCTATTTTAGCTGGTATTCTCCAGGTGATACCCTTGCACCATTTCTCTTTTATCTAGTTGTCGATTACCTTATGCGCGTTTCTGTTGATAAAATATCTAGCTGCGGTTTTCTTCTTCAACGTAGGCTTGGTCCACGTAATCCTGCCGTTCATTTAACAGATACAGACTTTGCTGACGACATAGCACTTATCAGCTCTACCCTAGAGGATGCACAAAATCTTCTAATTGCTCTTGAATCTGCTGCAAACTGTACAGGCCTATACCTCAATGAGTCCAAAACCGAATATTTGACTCTTAATGTTAACGAATCATCAGACAATATTAAAACAATATCTGGTACAAACCTACGAAAGGTAGAAGACTACAAATATCTTGGTTCTTACATCTCTTCTTCTGAAAAAGACTTTAAAATTCGCAAAGGTTTAGCTTGGAGTGCATGCAATAAGCTGCATAGTATTTGGTCATCTTCCTTCATCGACCCTAGTCTCAAAGTTAAAATTTTCAAGTCAACTATTGAGCCAATTCTTATGTATGGTTCAGAAACCTGGTCCCTTACCAAAAAGTTTGAAAAGCAACTAGACGGTACCTATACCAGACTTCTGAGAAGGGTTAAAAATCTCTCTTGGCGTGACCATCCAACAAAACGTACCATATACGGTTCCTTGAAACCAATCTCTCTCCTCCTTAAAGCCAAGCGCGTTCAATTTGCTGGTCATTGTTTCCGTGCCTCATCTGAGGTTATTTCCTCCATATTGCTTTGGAAACCTAAACGTGTGGCTCAGAGATCGAGAAAACTTACCTTTCCGGATGTGGTGAGCAGGGATACAGGCCTTGATCTTAGCGACCTGGGCACTGCTATGCGTAACCGCGACTCCTGGCGCCAGCGAGTGGAATCCATTGTCTCGACTGCGGTCGAGCAATGATGATGATGATGGGAGTCATTTTTTCAAAAATGTTGCTCAAATTTGCTAAAAAGTGATCCTGTGTGGGACTGAAATTCCAAAATTTCCTCAAATGTTCTACTTTTTTTCTCCAAATTTTCCAAAAAAGGCACCCTACGAGGGACTGATTTTTCTATTTTGGTGTTTTTGTAACCCTACCTGGGACTCGTGGAGGTTAAAAAAGGTACTCTGACCAGCGGCGCATCCTCGTAACCCATTTTGCCCTTGTACCTCCCCCGGGAAGATGCTACATTTTTTGATCAACATATAGTCATCATAAATACACGACGGAGATAGAACAACAAACAACAGAATTTTAGATGTTATTATTCCAGCCGCGACTTTCTTACGCCTTGAATAAACTATTTATGAAATATTAACAAACTATTATGCGCATGCGCTATCCCAAATTCATGTTATGGAACATGAATTGACATATTGAATATAAATATTGACATAAATATTTTAAAAGAATAAACTATTTTTTAAATATTAAAAAATTATTATGATTATCCTAAATCGAAAATAAAGTCAAATTTTATCAGATTTGTATATTCGTGACACAAATTGAGATTGTATCACATACAACCTAAACATTTTTTGATATAATTTGACATTTTTCGTCATGAAGAGCTACAAACAAATTAATTTAAACATGAAGAAAATTTTATTTCTTCTTTTGATGCATTTCGCTCTTTTTGAAGCAGCGAAAATCGAAGAATCGAACACAACAGTTGGGGATACTGTTTATCATGTCAAGAAAGTTGCGTTCAGAAGATATGACAATGTGATGCCGACTTCTGATGCCAACACACACCAAAGTATTAGAGAAATCACCAATGCCACTTCACAGTAAGTACCACATGCGACCGTAGGCAAGGTTTTGGGTTCGATCCCCAGCCGAGTCATACCAAAGATTGCCAAAATGGTACTTGATCCTCTCTGCTTGATGCTCAGTAACTAAAAAAACGGATCAAGGGTAAGTGGAGAAATCCAGGGAAAGGAGTGACGCCCTCCCCTACTTTCGGGTAGACAGCTTACTTACTTACTTTACTTAAGCACCATATACTGCGTCCAGAAACATGGGGAATGTGCCTTTATCCGCCTCTTATGTCATCCCTTAGACCATGTTCAGACGTTACTGTTTGGTTTCGCTTCGGTGTATTTTTCGTTACGGATCGAGAGTGTTCGGTTTTGGAACGTTTCGGAGCAAGAAAACAGAGCCGTTCCGTTCCAATGTAAAAAGCGGAGTGAAACCGTTTCGATTTGTTTTGCTTTCTAACCTCTTCTTTTTTGACGTTTCGAATTTTGACGTTCACACTTGTTTCGGAACCGTTTCCATTCAGAGCGAAACGGAACTGTAACGTCTGAACATGGTCTTATTGTTTTTATGTTTTGGCCTGTCACATAATTAAGATATATCATAGACATCTTACATAAAACACTACCCAGCTGGCACACAACGTTTTTTTGACGTTTATCTAACGTTCACAACATCCATATAATGCTAGATGAACGTTGAAACAACGTCGTGTGCCAGCTGGGTAGACAGAGCTACTCTATAGATACCTTGGTTTTCACTGTTGAAACTTTTTTGATACACCAACAATGGTGTTTCAAAAAAAAACATTTGTTTTTATTTCAGGGTTTGTGGTACTGAATGTTATCGTGCAACGTCTTGCTGGAGCTTTTTGCTTTTTCGCCACAAAACACCACCGACTTGCACTCTTATTGATGGACCAATCGATCGAAGATATATGATCAAAAATTCAACCGTCGACTATTATGAAGTCTGGGTAAGTTACCCTATCGGGGAAAAAAATTTTGGAGTTTTATTTAGTCAGGGTTTTTTTTTCGCCGGAGAAAAATTTCGTTACCTACAGGCATTTTCGTCACTTTTCCCCGACGAAATTTACAATTTGGTCACTCTCATCCAACTAAATTGTCCAAATGAAATGGTTTCCTGCACTAGCTTCGAAAATAGATTTTGTAATTTGACGTTTAATAAAGGTGTAAAACATTTAGATTTTAAAGTCTGTTCACGATAAGTGTGCACTCTTTTTTCTTTTAACTATAACTTTTGAAGGAATTCTTCAATTTTTATAAATTTGGTATCATTGGAAAGATATTAGTGAGTGGATCAATTTGAAATAAACAAGTCTTTAAACAAATTCTAAAAACGAAGATGAAAGTGAAGAAGAAAAAAATGAAGATCTTGTAGAGAAGTGCTATAACTTTCATTTTCACTGGAGAGATTCTTTGATCTTAGGAGATCATCACTGTGAAAAAATTTCACTAAAATATTTATTCAATATAAAGTTATGATACAAACTAATAAGTGATTGACCCCAAAAACAGCAGAAAACAGCAGAAAACAGCAGAAAACAGCGTTTTTAGACGTCAAATCAGATTATAACTTTGCTTGATATCTTTTGATTGAATGATTATTTTTTAGAAATTTTTTCACATGATGACGTTCGATAATGAAGGATTCACTTCAGTGAAAATGATAGTTATAGCACCTTTCTATAAGATCTTCATTTTTTTCTTCTTCATTTTCATTTTCATTTTTAGAATTTGTTTAAAGATTTTTTTATTTCAAATTGATCCACTTACTAATTTCTTTCCAATGATACCAAATTTATAAAGATTGAAGAATTGCTTCAAAAGTTATAGGTAAATGAAAAAAGAGTGCACACTTATCGTGAATAGACTTTAATTTTGGTTGGGGTTTAAAAAATTGGGTAACAGTTTTGGTCGGGGATAAAAAAATCGGGTAAAATTTTCGTCGGGTGATAAAATATTGGGGAGAAAATTCGTCGGGGAAAATTTTCGTCGCGCCCTCAAAATTTTCGTCACTTTCCCCGACATCTTTTTCCCTGATAAGGTAAAAAGAACTGCACAACAGGCGAAAAAAAAAAATAGTGTTTCTGGAAAGTGGGTGAAGGCTAAAAGCTCTCATACGACCAGCTGAAATAAAACTTTTTTGTGCTATTTTTGTTAACTTAAAATCATTGAAATAGAACTTTAAAGATAACTTTTATGTACAAAAAGTATCAAGTAAGCCTGAATACTAATACGTATCAATTACACACGGACAAAACTTGATTTACAGGCGGGAATATTTAACCAAGCGACGTTTGATAGCTTGAACTTTTTTTCACCCGGCCGGTTTCCGGAAACACTACATTTTTTTTAATTTTCGCCTCATATTCATAACTTTTGAAAATATTTATGTGTATTATGAAATCTGAACAGTGTGACTAGATTATGGACGAATTTATTTTCATTAGAGATGACCACCAGATGACGTCATCAAATTTTGACATTTCCAAAATGGGAACCCCTCTAATTATCTTTTAACTTATTTTTTTTTCGGCAAAGTAGCTTTCAACCAAACGTATTTTTAATCGAACCAATCGAACTTTGTCGAACTTAATCGAACTTGGTTGTCCAATTGATGTTCGACTAAGTTCGGTTGTCGAACTTTAATCGAATAGTCATTCTTATAAATACAAATTCTCCAAAGTATAAAGTTCGATTAAAGAAATTAAAGGAATCGAACTTAATCGAACTTAATAAAACTTGATCGAGTTTAATAAAACAATAATTTGAGAAAATCCTTCGAACTTTTCTTATTGTCAAACTTTGTCGAACGTAGTTTTTTGTCGAATTTGTCAAACATTTCTTGCTGTTGAACTTTGTCGAACTTAATATGTATGTTTTGTCGAACTTAATTGAATACTCACACAATTTTAGGGACTTTTGAAAAGTTCGATTAAATAATTTAAGATATAGATTAAGTTTGACAAAGCTCGATTAGTTCGGTAATCGAACTGTTCGATTAATTACGTCTGGTTTCAAGAATTGAACGAGCCAATCACTTAATACGTGTTGATAGCCAAATTTGTATTCTGTTCTGTAAAATATTAACCAAACAGAATGAAAGTACCAATTATGTAAATCTACTACTGGTTAAAATTTCAATAGCATACATGTTTTTTTTATAAGAATATCCAAAATTTTTGAAGTCTTCGGATGTTGTTAACTTTTTCGGTTTCGAGCCTAAAAATGTTCCTATTTTAACCAATTTTTGACCATTTTTACCCATTTTCCTAAGAAGTTGAATGTTTTTGAGTCCATTAAGCCTTAAAATGTTCTTAACTTGTTCTTATTAACATTTTGGCCGTCGAAGCCTTATGTTGTTATATAGTTTGTTCTTATAAAAAAAACGTGTAACACATTTTGAAATTTTAAGAGGAACTCGAGGCTGCCCAAAAAGCTTTCCTTAGTAAGATATACGTCCAGATGTAGAATTCAAAAACTTAAGTATCTATTTTACAGACCGGTTTGTAGACTACCAGAAAAAACAATTCTTTCAGCATATATTTCATCTTTTACAGAATCAATGTTCTTCAAACAATACCATCTGTAATCTGGGTATCTGTTTACCAAATTATGTGACAGATTCTTACACTTGTCATTGCCCATCCAGATACACTGGTGCAAATTGTGAAACCCAAATCATTACATGTGAGTTACTCAATACACAGGCTGCAAAGTATCCCAACTGGCACACGACGTTGTTTCAACGTCCATCTAACGTTATATGGATGTTGTGAACGTTATATAAACGTCAAAAGACGTTGTGTGCCAGCTGGGATGAAGTCGTCACGCTTTTACTGGACATTTTTATGTGCTTGTTATATGACATTTATTTCTGATTAGTTCAAATATATAATATTATATTTATAAACACAGGTAAAGTTATCAGCTGTAAGTTGTAAAGCAAGTAATAACATGGGAATAAAATCACGAGAACTTTTTCGAGTAATCACATGTTTTTACTGCATTGATATAATTTCGCAACCATGTATTACATTTTTGCAAACTGTATCATGGCGTTACTGAAAATACTACTTTAGTGAGATTAATTTTTACGGGGATTAAATTTCGCGGTTGAGCTCATTCATGAAATTTTAAGATAATGCGGGGCTCTGACCATAGTGAATTTTTAATATTTGCCACCTACAAAATATGAATTTCTGCCTGATGTAGCGGAAAAAACTTTGACATGTTATACATTTTCTGTTAGGCCAACTATCCGTGAGTCTAAAAATTTAAAAATCACAATGCTAAAATTTGATGAAAAAGAAAATGAAGACTTTTGCGAAGAAGAGTATTTCAACTTTGAGGAGCTTAGTTTCGGTGAAGAAAAATACATTTAAAAAGATTTTTGCGGTAGATGGTGTCTTTTTTATCGAACTAAAATTAATTTTTCGGGAAATCTTTCTAAAAGCTTATTTGCTTCAAAATCTTGAAAATAGTAATTTTCACCAATTTTCCATCCCAAATTTTCATAGAAAAACAACCATAACATTTGATGCATTAATTTAGAAAAATTTTCCGGAAATTTTAAAACAGTTTAATTTTTTGCTAGCCTGGATATCCAAGCTCAAAATTTAAGAAAAAACAAAATTTACCTCAACATACAAAGTTCTTAAATTATAGAGCTTGGTCTCCCTAGAGAATGAAAGTGAAAACCCATGTTTCCTAGCCAACCCAGGGCAGCAAAACAGAAATTAATAAAAAGCAGTCTTACAAGATCTAAAACTATTAAAAACATCCAAAGATTACACCAAAGTCCATAAAAAAGTTTGCATGCATTATCATGACCAACCATGTTTTCTTGGAAAATGAACTTGCCTCTGTTTTCTTCTTTTTCATGTTTTCGTGTAACAGAAAGCCCTATCTTCACTAGCAGCTGGAGGACTATCCTATTTTTGTTTCAGAATGCTCCACGCCGTGTAGATTGGTCCTTACGGCTTTAGCAAAGTGAGCGCAAGCAAGCGGACTGCATTCTCATACGAGAATGCAAAACGCTCTAGGGAGACCAGGCTGTAAATCAGAACATAAAATATCTAAAACTAGACTGTGAAATAATTTACAGCCTGGATATCCAGGCTAATTTTTTGCAGACAGTTCGAAAAAACTTCGAAACAAAAAGGTTGACCCATTAAAACTTAGCACTTTGTATAAAAGAAGGTGATGCAACGTCTTTTTAAAGTTCATAACGTCATTTTTGCAATTAAGTTCTTAATTACTCTTAAGGGGGGATTTGATTAAAAAACAATTTATAAAGGCAATTCTTATTTGTTAAAGGGACATAAAAGTGTTAAAGAATCTAAAAAATAAGAGCCCTTGAATCCGCGGATGACTCTATTGTGACATTGTATTTTCACGACTTTGTGCTATTTTTGCTATTCTATTGCCAAACTATGCCATGTTGAAATATGCATTATCAGCGCTTCTTTGATGGGCGGTAAACATGTTAAAAGTAGTCTTTTGAAATTTTTTGGAACTTAATTCAAAAAAGCTTTTGTAGTCAAGGTCCGTGAAATCCGTGAAATCCTCGAAATTTAATCCTTGCGAAAACTAGTGCAGTTATTATGACAACACTATTCCAGCTGGCACATAACGTTGTTTCAACGTTTATTTAACGTTCACAACGTCCATATAACGTTAGATGAACGTTGAAACAACGTTGTGTGCCAGCTGGGATGACACTACCGTGCTGATATATATTAACCAAAATTCGGGAAAATAGTTACTTCATCAGTGGACTACTCTTAGAGGTGCCAAATAAACGGGCCCCCTGCTTGTTAATTTTTCGAAAATTTTCTGACCCACCCGAACCTTCTTAGGACCCCCCTGTTTATTAATTATTAAGAATATTTTTAGTTAACAAGAAGAAGTCGCCTTATTTGGCTCCAAAAAGTCTGATTTCAACCTATATTTACCTTATTTTTTGGTTTTCAGAAGTACAACATCCAACCCTCCCCCGACAATTAGGTCCCTCCGTTTATTAAAATTTCGAAAATGTTCCAACCCCCTCCCCGTTTAATCGACCCCCCGTTTATTCGGGATCTAAGATTACATGCAATATGAGTGGTGCTCTTACATGAAATTAACTGTTCAAATTTTGTCTTGATGAAGCGGCTACTTTTTCATGTTTTATCATTATTATGGGCTATTTCTCTTCAAGCGACATCAGCAGCGACGTCGGAACCTGCAACTACGACGCCGAAACCTGTAACTACGACATCGACGTTCGTTTTAACAACACCTGCAGAGCCTTTAGGTATAAATGCTTAATATTTCTTTCTATTTTTGTGGATATATCAAATCGGTTACAAGGTTTTGAGCAGTAAAAATTTATGAAATATTAAACGTTGTCCATTTTGGGAGGCTTAAGAAAGATGCAAAAGTTTGTACAGTAAAACATCCAATTAACAGAGACTCTAAAAAGCGGACGCCTCTGATTAGTGGACCAATTCAATTTTCCCCAACCATTTTCTAGTGGAATCCTCATAAAAAATGTCCCTCCAATGCTCCAATTAGCAGACCCTCCAACTAGTGGACGCAGACCTTAAAAAATAGACAAGATTGATTTGTCCAAACTATTTATTTCTTAAACACTTCAAAGTGTCATTGAGAAAATTGCTTATAGACGTTTGGAGCGCTCCCTTCATTCAGTCGGTGAATTTTACAGGGACCTCAAGACTACTATGATTCATGAAATAAAGATTTTAGCATTTAAATAATCATTCTCTTGTTCTTTCATACCCCTTTTGTATAATAGTGCCTTCTTTACCAAAATTAGAGCACATAATTGAAAAGTTTCCAAATGGCGGACACTTCTACTTAGCAGACATGATTCCGTTTTCCCGATGATGCCCAGCTGGCACACGACGTTGTTTAAACGTTAATATAACGTTATATGGACGTAGTGAACGTTAGATAGACGTTGAAACAACGTTGTGTGCCAGCTGGTGTCCAATAATTGGAGGTTCCACTGTAAATAAGAACGAGTCGAGATTCGATACCTATAAAATGACATTATTTTTGATTACCAAAATCCAAAAGCTACCTAAAATTGAGACCCTCATTTAATAGTAAAATTTCAATAGAATCTAAATAATGCTAAAATTTTATTAGAACTACTCTTAGCTTCCAAATAAACATCCCCCTGCTTCATAATTTTTCAAAAATTTTCTAGCCCCCCCCCGGACCTTATTAAGCCCCCATGTTTATTAGTTTTTAAGAATATAAGAATACAAAGCTTGATTTTAGCCTACTATATACTCCCCAGGCAAATAGGTCCACTCCCTCGTTTATTAAAATTTTTATTAATTACCAGCTCCCCCCGTTTATTTGGAACCTAAGAGTAAACACTGCAAAAAAAGACTTCAGACATGTACTGCTATAGCCTGGGAATCCAAGCGTTAAACTTTGTTCACAGTCTAGTTTATGATATTTTCGCTGCTTCTATATTCCCCGGGGGGGGGGGGGGGTACTAGGGTTGCGAGCTGACGGGGGGGTGCCGCCCGACTTTCGAACTTTGGACCCTTACCGGGACTAAAAAGGAGAAAACAAAGGAAAATTTTGGGAATTTTGCGACCCTTAGCGGGACAAATTTGACCAATTTTGACCAAATTTCGATCTTTCAGGGGGTAAAAAGTTGAAATTTTCCAATTTTTCGACCCTTAGTGGGACTGAAATTTGATTTTCTGATTTTTCCGACCCTTAGCGGGACTTTGGAAGTCCAAAAAAGGTGCCCTTAAGGGCGGCACATACCGTACCCTCCATTTGCCTAAGTACCCCCCCCCCGCTATATTCTTAGAACTTTGTGAGGTGAGGTATTTATGTTTTTTCCAAGATTATAAGCTTGGATTCCCAGGCTAGTACGGCTATTATTATATAGATAACTGCCTCATAAATTTCCATCAACACGACACTTTAAATAGAATTTATGTATTCCATAGGGGCTTTTGCGCGAGAAAATTCAATTCCAGCCTTCACCTATGCCAACATACCAGATGATTGGCAGTTATCAATTGGGCTGGAGATTAAAGGTCAAACTATGGTAAACAGTGGTGAACCCATAAGTATCATCCACCTGGTGTACGGTGACAACCCGTCCAATAAACATGTTTTATTTACTTTGGTTTATAACAAACATTTTGAGGTAATAGCGCATCACAGTGTGAAAATGAAGCCCATGCCGAATTGTTATTTGTTTATACTGAGGTCTACACCAAAAAAAGTTTCAATTGTGGAATTTTACGGGGGGGGGGGGGACCGAAATTGGAGGGGTTTTGGGGGAGGCTGAAAGCCCCCCCCCCAAACGTGTCCAGGGAAAGCCCTGGAATATTTGATCTTCTCCCGCCTCAAAGATGCCCAAAATTTGCTATATTTTCTAGTTTTAAGATGAAAAAAAAACTTTTACTCTAATTTAATATATAACCAATTTTCAACCTTTTTCTTCAGCTTCACTACAATGGAAATGAGCACCCGATCCAAAGCCAAGGACCACCTCTGTTTCCTTCAGGACCTTTTGAACCATCCCGATCTTACACTTACAATGTGATTTTTGAATTCACTAAGTCGTTAAACAAACTCAGTTGCACTATCAAATTCACTAACGGTCCGTTGAGCACATTCACCGTTGCGTCTGCTAAAGATCTTGATATCAGTCCAGTTTATGACCTTACAAATGTTGAACTCTATGTTGGTTACCCTGATCACAGCAAATATACTGGAGAGTACAATGTCCATGATGTTGTGGTGACAACAGTTGGAATATCCAACTTGGTTTAAAGTTCCTTCTAAACACCCCCTTCTCACAAACCCATCAGGAACCCTTCCCACTGGAAAAACTTTCCCAAAAATTGTTCCCGGTGGAAAATTATCCTCCAATTTTCGTCCCCATTGAATTTTCTGACTTGAAAACAAAAGAATTGAAATCCCCAGGCATAAAAGACATTGGAATACCAATTCCCATCGGGTCTGTGAGAAGGGGGTGTTTCTAATATGAACCATACAGTGATTTCATAAAAAAGCGAACAATTCTTTAAGTATTTAAACCCCCTTTAAAGTAAAATCCTTATAATTCATGTCAAATTTTATGACATGTATATTTAATATTTCAATCTCAAAACCTATTCAATTCAATCTTGGGAATTGCCAATATTTATTGATTACAAAGAAGATTAGTATATGTAATCACATGATAACGAGTGCAATTCGAGGATAATTGTACGAGTGATTTTTTTGTTATTAATTTTCCGAGTCCGAAAGGACGAGGAAAATTCGAAACAAAACAATCACGAGTGCAATTTTCGAATTGTACGAGTTATTATGTGATTACGAGCTAATCGCACTACTTTTTCCCCGTTAGGAAAAGTAAATTCCACTAAAAGTCATATTTTTGTCTTCTCTCTATGTTATTCTTTTATTGTTGTTTATAGATTTCATTTCTCTCAAAATGAATCTCGAATGCAATTAAAACGTTCGATGATAAAAAATGTAAGAAAAAAACATTAAAGTCAATTTTGTAAACATTGGCGCAGCATCGAAGAGTGTGATTAACGATTAATTGCTCTCTACAGGATGCAATTAACGATTAATTGCTCTCTTTGAAAGAGCGCCAAATAAGAAAAAATAACTCATCGTGCGATTATAAATGTTATTTCAATTATTCTAAGCCAAGTTTAGGTAACGAGTTTTAAGGATTTCACTTTATATAAAAATTTGTCCGCTTATTATTCAGGACACGCTGTAAGTCTACCCGGCTGGCACACGACGTTGTTTCAACGTTTTTATAACATTATATGGACGTTGTGAACGTTAGAAAAACGTCGAAACAACGTTGTGTGCCAGCTTGGTAGAATCACTGCCGAAATACATTGACAATTTTTGGGTATTTTAACTTATTCAGAAAAATGTGAGAAATGCAATTTCAGTACTTTCATTTTGTTTCATGGAATTTCTCGGTTTTAGAGGTGTTATATGGCTTCCAAGGCTTTATTCTCAGCCTTATTGGAACATTTTTGAGCTTTTCTATAGATACTGATTAGTCTTAGTCTAATGTTAAGACTCAGAGTTAAAATTTTACCTTCCAACCGTACTTTAAAGGTTTTGGTTTTACATAAGTGTTCCCGTTTCATACCAGACACATATTTCATACCAGGACAGTGTCCGCCTATTTTTATATTATGCTGATATAAGCAAAAAAATATTTTTCTTTTCATCTTTCTGACCAATCTTGCTCCACAACTGTGTCAATCCAAATGTTATATGGACGTTGTGAACGTTAGATAAACGTTGAAAAAACGTTGTGTGTCAGTTGTGGTGGATTAAAATTGATGAGTAAGCAAACTATATTACTCATATTTAAAAACAAAACTTTTAAAGCACGTTGAGATCAGGGTTTTTTAGTTCTCTTTTTTTTCTTCTTTATTTTCTCTTTTTTTTTATGTTTCTTTATTCTGGTTTATCGTTTTATTCTTACTTATTTTTTACGTCGGAAAGCAAAAATGTTTAAAAAATGCACGAAAAGTAGGGGCTTCAGGTAGGCAAATAAATGACATAATGCATTAGATATCGAAGTTAGATATCTAGCGGCCGTAGCCGCTGAATGTAAAGCATCCAGCTACGGTGCGCAAGGTTGTGGGTTTAATCGCGGGGGGGGGGTGTTTATTTGGAGCCTTAGAGTACTTACCAGAAGGTCAAGAAGGGCGCAACTCTGTCTACCTGGATGGCTCTGTGCCCCGTAGCCAGACTCTCACATTTGCACTATAGACACTTTATATAATATGTTGTAGGTTAATATGTATGCTTCAACTTTTTAAATTCTAAAATATATAATTGACACTTAACAACGTATTCTTATAATTCTCGACGTATCCTTTCAGATGGTGGATGATAACTTTCATTTTTGATAAAATTATAAATAAATAACCCTTCAAAACAGTCTTTTATTTAGAATCCTCCTTATGCTAAGCAAGTGCTCATGCCAAGCTCTATTTAAATAATATTTGTTGAACGGGATCCATAGAATGTTTTGTTATTACCATCACAGAAAGCCCGAAAGGATGGATGTTTGCTTTTCAAGCAAAAAAAAGTAAATATCACAAAAAATATTGCTGCTATTGTTTTAAAAGATCTGCGAGGCTTCTTATTGGTCTAGCACTGAAATTCTATTGTGATGTCACGTGACCTAGGATTTCCTACCTAACCTTGGCACACTTTTCAGCCAAAGCACGACGTCTAGCCCTTCGGGCTTTATAAATCTATGATTATCATCACTTTTCAAACCTGACGAAGATCTGCTCTAAACTCAGGTCTAAAGATTGTCTATTTTTCGAGCCAGAAAATTCGGGGGGAATGGAAAAAATAGCACAATATTTTCTAGACAGGATTTGATTATCTGATTATTTTCAGTGAGGGCAAAAATTGTAGTATGTAGACGATTTTTCTAGTGGGAAAAGGTCCTAGTGGGTCTGTAACAAGGGGCTGTTCCAAGTAGTTTTTTATTGTTATCTGGAAATTTTGTGTTTGCTTTCAAAATGGCATCTTTTACTTCATTAGACATTGTTTCAAAAAATGATCAAAAACTAAGATCAGCCAAAAGTTTACTTTAATCTACAGGAAAACCGATTTATGGTCATTGATGGTGACGTCTTAAAACTTGAATTACTCAAAGACATGGTAAAATATAGGATAAAACTTTCTCAAAGATATATTCTGTTAAAAGGTACGATACACACACTGCCAAAAGAAAACAATTTCAAATTTTAAATCAATCAATGAGACAGTTTTTATCAACACCTGTTGCATGTTCACATCCTTTCTTCTCACCATATTTATCAGTCACCACAACTTGTAAGACGTCAGTATTGGGATATTTCCATTTACCGAAAGCATACATCTCACGATCAGGACCACTCAATACTGTTGTGATATCTTGTTTCGTTTCTTCTTTCTTTGCTGTCTGCCAATTCATTTTGTATTTACCAAGAAGACGAAAAACGCCACTCCATTTGTAAACGATGTCGATTTTCTGTCGAAGGAGATCAATCATAACTTGCTGGTTAGCTGGAACCTTAACGGTCACCCATGTTGTATCGGTTACCGTTCTGGTTCTAGTAGTACTGCGGCTAATATCGAACGATGATGACATTGACAGCTGAAAGGAGATTTCGTTGGTGAACTTTTGACCAAAGAAGTTGGCTTCGAAAGATGTTTTCACTCCGAACGTTGTTGACATCGAGAAACCAGAGCCGATAGTGAAAGTACTGGATGATGATATTGAGACAGCAAGAACCTGATGGGATATACGAAAAGAAAACAATTGTTATAAATAAAGAAAAAAATTCACACCCACGATAACCTTGAGAGTCGCTAGGAAAGCACCTGCGGACACCCCAGAAACGAAAAATTGTCGATTATGCCTTACAGAAAAGACCAAAATCGCCTGCTACACTGAAACAAATTTGTTAACAAGAAAACTGAGGTTATCGCCAAATAACTGACTAATAAGTATAAGTGCTGACACTTCTATCGGCTGACGTAATGTCGTCAGAGAACGAAAAACTGAAAATTGTATACTCTTAGGTTCCAAATAAACGGGGGAGGGGGGGTGAAAAATTTCGAGATTTCAATAAACGGGGGGGGGGGGGGCTAATTGCGGGGGATTGGAAATTGTACTCCTGAAAACCCAAAAATAAGGTAAATGTAGGCTAAAATCAGGCTATTTGGAGAAAAATAAACACCTTTGGCAGCTGAAAATATTCTTAAAAATTTATAAACAGGGGGTCCTAAGAAGGTCAAAGGGTCTTTGGAAAATTGTCGAAAAATCAACAAGCGGGGGATTGGGCGTCTATTTGGAACCTAGGAGTATGAAAACTTTTTTTCAAAACGGCTAGTTGCTGATATTTAAACTTTTAAAGATTTTTAAATCAATCTATCTTGCCCTTCGTGAGAAAACATAAAACAAAATTAACATATTTTAACCTTTTTGCATTCATAAGCATAAGATCTTGGCATACAGATAACAGGGATATAATTTTTGACACGTTCGGGTTTCGAAGTCAAAGGATCTGATTCGTCTTCCATCTTGAAAGATACAGATTCCAAACTTGCCACATCTTTTAAACTATTAAGAGATTTGCATTCGTAGGTTTTACTTTCAGGTGTAAGATCTCTCCCTTCCATGGTGCATTCTTTCAATTGTCCTTTGTTTGCGGTGTCCTTGAGCTTGATGGACAGTTTTGGGTTTTCACTGACAGCCAGGCTTTCCATTTGACAACATTTGATTTGATTGACGCAGTGTAAACCATCACAATCACCTCGTTCCATTCCAGCCATGAAATATCCGGATCGACATGTAGACCAACCTTTATTATCTAAGGATGAAGATACATCGTGATTATAACATTGTCCCCATTGTTCTTTTTGTTTCTTGGGTCGGCAACAATGGAATTGGGCAAGATCGGAGATTTTTTGAGCCCCTGGTTGCGTGAAGACACCAGACATAAAGTATCCTTGTTTACAAGTTTTCCAAACCGTTCCACTGGTGAAAAGAAAAGCAAATTGATAGTTGCAAACTTGATCTCCAGGCTCCTTTTGGCAACTTGCATAATCGATTCTTCCAAGAGGATCAGACGACGATCCACTGTATTGGTTTTCTCTTGATAGCCCATTGATGTAATGTTCCTTATTGCATTTCGACCAGCCTAAAAGATATATAGTGAAGTTATATACACTCTGAAAAAAATACAAACTAGTGACTAACCATAACGAAACCCAATATACATTGTAGAAAAAGGAAAGAAATGAATGGTCCAATGGTCCCCTTATATCCGGGGGGGGGGGTGGGCACTTCAAGTAAGTGACCTACCGGACGTGCAGCCCTTAAGGGTAGGTTTTTTGGACTTTGGAAATTTGAGAAATTTGAGAAATTTCAAACAATTTTGCCCTGAAAAGGGCCCAAAATTTCAAAAAATTGCACTATAATGGTCGATTTTCAGCCAAATTTTTCCTGCACTGTAATTTTAGAGATCTGATTTTTGGCTGAATGTACGGTCGTTTTCAAAATCGAGTGCCCCCCCAGGCCTTATATTTGGCCCTAGAATCAAAAAGGTCTATTTGGAAGCCCTGTATCAAAACAAGATAAACACTTTTTATAACAAATGGCCTGTTTCAGTTGATTTACCTCGATCGAATCTCATAGTGTTTCTACATGTTTCTACACTAATACTCTGTATTATTTCAAAATTCTAAATATTTTTAGCATGCTTTGTTTATTTAAACAAGTGTGTTATTTATTTAAAATTTTGCAAAAACTAAAGACAATTTTAGTCAGTACTCCCTAAATATGTTATACGCCTATCAAGCTGACTTTATTTTCACCGATAAACGTACCCCTGTCTCGCAGCCCCGGTGAAACTTTTTCCTACAGCTACAACGGGGATGAAAATTTCGATTGAAATCTCAATGGGGATAAAAATTCTATTGCTCCAAGGTTAAAAAATCTAATGGGGATGGTTTCGGAATGCTATTTCTGCAATTTCAGTAATTATAGGGTTGAGATGATAGAATACTGGCACACAACGTTGTTTCAACGTTCATTTAACGTTATATGGACGTTGTGAATGTTAGATAAACGTTGAAACAACGTTGTGTGCAAGCTGGGAAAGAATGCTTTTAATAAAAGTCTAACCTCCATTCTCGATAGAAGATCTCCAATCGGCATCGTAAAGTAATCCAACATGTCTCAACATTGAATTATGATATCCCATATTCGTTTGCCATTTATTGGCCAGTCTTCTCAACGTTTGTTTGGCGACGTCAATATCTCCTACCACGCTAACGGAGTATGCGTTGGGACCTCCACAGCAGCTCTGGACATCATGGCATGGTGTATATGAACGACATCTTGTAGAACATTCTTGATTGACTACTTTTTTTCCTCGTGGATAAATATTGGAACAATGACACATCTGGCCTGTAAAAAGAATGGAACAGTTCTGGGCTACCGTAACTTAGTCTAATGTCGACATCGCTCTACTAGTCTCGACACCCTTCTTTAGAGACAGGAATATTAGGAAAGTCGGTATCGCTAATAGACAAAAAAATTTTTTCCAATCGATCGCCAAGTAAAGAAAAACAGTTTCCATCAGCGATTCCGACCTTCCTATAATTCCTATCCCTAAAGAAGGGTGTCGAAATTAGAAGAGGGATGTCGACATTAGACCAACTTACGCTACTTAGGATAAGTATTTGTGATAACATGACGGTCACAATTCTAGTCATTAAATTTGATTAAGGGAATGCGCTTAAAAATAATTGATTTTTAAATGTTCAAACTTACCTCTGGAATGTATTGTTTTAATCTTAGACTACAGATTAATCTTAGGTCTTTATGATTTAAAAAAAGTTGCAATAATGCTGAGAATATAGCCTGGAAGCCAATAAAACCCTTCCGAATAAAAGAAAGAAGCGAGAATGAAATGCGATTCCCCAATATCCTAAAGTTCTCAAAAATCTTATGTACATTAATTCGGTACCTTTAGTAGCGGCGAGCACGTATCCTTTATCACGACAAATTTCTTGACATCTGATATTGGAACTTTGATGAATTCCCATGTCTGATGAATCCAAAGAACCCGGTGGAAACATCCTGGGAAAGAAAATTAGTTATGATCTGAGCTTTTATAGTGTAGACTGTATTCATTTTTGACTTGACATAACCCAGCAGAAACAACGTTGTTTCATATACGTTCGTCTAACGTTATCCCGGGGGGAGGGGGGCACTGGGTTTGCGGACTGACGGTATGTGCGGGCCAAAACTTGGCAATTAAAATTGCACCCTTACAGTGCAGCAAAAATCAGTGAAAATCACACCCTTAGAGTGCATTTTCCCCCAAATTTTCGATCCCTTTCGTGCTAAAAATGGTCAAAATTCTAGCATTTTTGGTCAAAATATCTAGATTTTTCAAGAATTTTCTGAAATTTCTACCCTTACAGTGCATCTCTAGTTTTTCCGACCCTTACAGTGCATTTTAAACATATTGGAAAAGGTACCCTTAGGACCCGCACATACCCGTCGGTCCTTTTGCCCAGCTGCCCCCCCCCCGGGAACGTTATATGGACGTTGTGAACATTAGATGGACGTTGAGACAACGTTGTTTACCGGTAGGATGATTATAACATAAGAGAGAGATTTAAGACTTAAGACTTACGATCTCAGGAGGCTCAAATTTGCTCTAATAAGGCTTGGAATATAGCCTAGAAGCCAACGAACTCCTCCAAAATCAAAATATTTAATGAAAGAAAGTTAAAGTGCCAAAATAGCAATTTTCGCCCGAACTTTGAATTCTGAAAAACGTTGAAATACACTAAAATCTCAATATATTTTGACCAAAATCTTATATACTTATGGCGAAATGAACAGCATATGGTTTGAGTTTAAATTTCCCAGATCTTAATGACAGTTGAAAACACAGCCAATCAAATGTTGTTATTTTTTCACTGCCTATAGCCCTATAGTCTCTTAGAAAATAAAATGCTGTTGATTTATTTTTAGTAATGGAGGAGAGAGAGAGCACTAAATTTATTGCCTCAATTGCTTCTCAAAGCTCTAATTTGCAAAATTGCTTTTAACTAAAATAGCTGATAATTTCAGAAAAGCCGACTATCAAAAAGTCAAAGACAAAGTACAATGACAAATGGAAAACCACCTTACCTGAAGCAACCTTCTACACTGTAAACACTTGCTGAACGTTTGGCGATGCGTGTTCTGTTGTCTTTACTCTTGACTGAATAGAGCACAACACCCAAAAGCACCATGGTTTGGAGTAACATGTTCATTTTGTCAAACTCCTAAATCGAGACATACAGAGTTAACTGTATAGTGGGGTTGTTTAGCATCATTTAAGGGAAAAAATAAGATCCAGCTGAATCTTTCTCCAGACCTTCTCTATAGGATTTTTATGCCTCAGGAAAAAATCCCCTAAAATCCCACTGGTGGAACATCCTTTTTTTGGAACATTTCTTTTTTCCCCAGGCAAAACCCTAAGGGCAAAATTTTTTGAAAATTTCAAACTCATTTTCAGACATTATCAAGTATACCATTCGAAAGCTCTCGAAAAACTAGACTTTTAAACGGGTAAAGCCGATTTCATTACCTAACTAAAGATAATTCACGCAGAAGATGCTATAGATGGTCAATTTTAGACCAAAATGTGGCGAAAAGTGGAACTTGCGCATGAAATATCTCGAGTTAGGTAAGGAAATCGGCTATAACCGTTTAAAAGTCTTATATATAGTTTTTCGAGAGCTTTCGAATGGTATACTTGATAATGTCTAAAAGTGAGTTAGAAATTTTCAAAAAATTTCGCCCTTAGGATTTTGCCTGGGGGAAATAGAAATTTTTGTCTCTTGTCCAAATTCACAGGACAGAAACAATCCTGGCTCACAGCTCCAATGGAACCTTTTCCCAAAGTAGCGATTAAAATTTCTAGCGAATGCCTGATGGAGACAGATATTTTGTAGTTCTGTTGTAGAAAAAATCCATTGAAGTATCAATTTCCTTAATTTTCAATGGGTATATGATAATAAAGTCAATTTTCCGGTGGCCCTAAAATTGTAAAGTATTTCCCATCAGAAAAGAAAATTTTGAAATTTTCCAGTGAGGCGTGGGAGTTCCACCGTTCTGTCTGTGACACAGGGGCGTAAGAAAAAGGGGTGTGAAATAAGACAACCACCCAGTCACACTACAACCAAAAGCATCGATGTTTCTTGACTTTTGTCGTAACTTTATACAGAGAAAAATTACCTACTTTTTTTTACTAGATCACTTCTTCTTACTCTCGTACACCAAATAAATGAAAATATAGGTGACTGACGTTCGTTTATTCTTCAATATATTTAGGATAAATAAGCCATACGATGGAGGTAGATGCTCCGATAGTTCTTCCTTATATGACAAACAAGAGCACTCCTTCGTTTATATCAACAATAAATTGAGTCGTCTCCAGTCCTCGTAGGACCACAGATTGATAAACTAAATTACAAAGGGTCTGGGTATGATCATTGAAAATCAGCTGTTTAAAGGTAATTTATTGAAACAACTGCTTAAACATTCGTTGTAAATTTACAAGTGATAGTAAATTTACTTTTGCTGTGAGTACTGTTATAGAGTATTACATTTTTTTTAAAATGAAGTATTTGAGAACAACGTCGCTGATCTTAGAAGTGCTAAGTTCAGAAAGACATAAGATAACTCAATTTGACCCTAAGAACAGGATAAGAACAAGTTAAGGCTAAAAGTGCAAAAAATATGAGGACAATATGAGCATCATAAAAGGGTTACTAGTTCTTCTAAAATAAGTGTATGTATTTACTACACCCCCTTCTCACAGACCCGGTGGAAATCTTTCAGCCAGTGAGGATAAAAATAACGGACTGAAACTCAATGGGGATTGATATTTCCATATTGTTTATGGCTGGGGATTTCACTTCTTTTGTTTTCAAATCAAAAAATTCAGTGGGGATGGAAAAAATAGTATCATATTTTGCAGTGATATAATAAGGGTATATTGCCGAAAAGAAAACAGCCGAGCTTCATCAAAGACTTACTCGGGGGGGGAGGGTATGCATAGCACTACTTCGTCACATATCCTTACTTCGTCTCCTATTGTTATTTTCTTTTCTACGTCATAATATATCCTTAAAGATTAAACAGCTGAATAAACATGGTTTCTGCTAGATTATTGTTAATCATTTAAACAATCAATTGGATAAATTCTGAGGCGTCCGATTTATGGAGTTTGTTTGTTGGTTGCCTGTAAACAATGCCAAGAACAATATTGAGTTGTTTAGAGTAGAGTAAAAGGGCTTCGTTGACTCCATTTGAGAATTCCAGTAGTGGAGTGGAAAAAGGGGCAACATCTTCACGAATGTATAATGCAACACCGCCATTGTATCTACCATGTTTGGCTTTTTGCTATGCACAAGGGGCACTCAAGTTAAATGGCCTACCATACGTGCGGCCCTTAAGGGTCTATTTTCCAAGCTTCGCAAAGTGCGAAGAAAAACTGCACTCTAAGGGTGTAAAGTTTGGAAAATCTGACCATTTTGCATGAAAGTAGTCAAAACTTTTCAAGAAAATGCACCATTATAAGGGTCGATATTTCCCTCAAATTTGTTTAAATTTTCCAAAATTTTCTCTGCACTCTGTAAGGGTCCGATTTCAAAGGCCTAATTTAGGGATGAACGTTGTTTTGAATTGAGTGTCCCCCGAGGACTGGTTCATATTCTAAAAAAAGAGTAAATATATGAATATTTTTCTGATTTTATGTATATAATTCAATACTGATTCTAATTCAATTGAATAATATTCAAAAGATTGTCAAGGATAAGTTTTGTCAATCAATCGACAACAAAAATGTTTTCGTCCTTTTTTTCAGTAATACGAAATCTTCTTCTTTTCAAACTATCTTAGAATATGTAATTGGCGCATAAAATAGGATATATTTTTGTTTCAAGAAAGAAAATTACAACATTTTTTATTGTTATTGCTGGTCGTTGCATCCACAACTACTTCAAAATGCAGGAAAAAGGTAAGTTACCTTACAAAGTGTGAACAAGGAAGACTCAAAAATGAAAATCGCCCATTGACAAAAGTTTTTTTTAATAGTAGAGTCAACCAATACCAAACAGTGGAAATTTATTTTTCTAGTAAAATCTTAGACCATAATGAGATAAATCCTTTCGTTCAAAAGCAAAAATGATGTGCAAAGAGTTTTGATTTTTTTTCAGATTCCAGTGAATGATCATGGTATTCAACCAACCACCATAATCAGTGAAGGCATGTATTCCTGTTATTTTAAATGTCAAAATCTGAATTTTTCCGCTTTTATTCGGGACACACTGTATACTTTAGGAGTACAAACTTTTGCAAGCAGAAATTTTCGTGATTTTTGCGAATTTTCAGGAAAGTAAATGTCATTTTAAACTCTTAACAAGGATATTCGCAAAGGTTTATTTTCATTTTTATCCTACGATTCACGAAAGTTTAAAATGTTTTTTCCTCAAATTTGCAAAAGTAAAATGTTGTAGATTTCAAAATTTTACGATCGTGAAAGTTATTTCTGCTTGCGAGAGTTTGTGCGCCTAAAATAAATGCGATCTCTAATAAATTTCCCATGGGATTCTTTGCAAACTTTTTCATTTTCCAGGGGGTATCCACGCATTTTCAAGAATTTTTTTTTGATTTGAAAAGTTTCGTCTACTCTCCTAATATGAAAATTTCATGGAATGGCCCAATAGAGGCCATAACAAGTGCCACATTCTATTATCAAAATTTTCCTGAATAACCCCAGCAGCACACAACACTGTTTCGACGTTTATCTAATGTTAACAACGTCCATATAACGTTAGTTGAACGTGTTGAAACAACGTTGTGTGCCAGCTGGGAACCCTCCTCATTTACACTATATTTTCAATATATCTTTCAGCACAAGAATTACATGCGAACAATTTACTTCTTTTCATTCCCATTCTTTCCACTGAATGGAGTGTACAATTACAGTTCAAACTTCTTTCCGAGCATGCTGGTGGAAGATGGTGTAATATTATGCATGTTACAAAGGGACAGAATAGGGATGTTTACGGAGATCGGGTACCAGCCATTTTCTTTGATAAGGTAAGCTTTTCTTTTAACATTTTAGTATACTTAAAAACTTATACCTTAATATAAATGGAATTTGCACCCTCACTAAAATTAAGTTTCTTCAGGATTACCTTATTTTCTCTCAAGCGTTAATTTTTAGACAAAAAAGAACCCATTGAACCTAATAAGTAGGTCAATGAGATTTTAAGCTCGATTTTTTGTAAGAATTTTTCTAAATCATGGTGCCATTTTCAACTTTCTCCCCATTTGCCCAACTCGAAAAAAAAGAAGAAGAAACCGGCAGCATCACGATGGAGCGCATGACGTCAGCTGCGCGGAAATTAACACGCTTGTAATTTGTTCATTATAGTAGGGCCGTGGGCGTTTTTTTTGACAGGCGCCTTCTAATTCTCCAATCGCCGTCGGCCATTTTGAAGTAAAACAAAAAATTAAAAAATAGCACGCTAAAAGCGAATTTTCATTTGTTATTGTCTCCTGGCCAAACTTAATGTTAGATTAAGTGGGGATCAATTCTGCTCGTCAAATTAGTTATCACTTTAATTAGGTACTTTCATAAGATATTCTCTATCCTTATTTACTCTTGACAGACTGTATTTTTCATATAACCGTATAAGCTCGAAACCAGATTTATGCCGGCATTCTTATGCCGTCTTTAGGGACAAGCTGGAGTTTTTACAAGATAGAGAAATGCTGAATTTTGCAGAACAGGATCAATTCATCCTTTGTTTCTACAATGTTTAAAATTACAAAGTTACAGTCATTGAAATACTGAATATATCGAAATTCTATCAAAAAAAATACACCATACTCAAGTCCCAAAGTCCCGAATTGAAATACATCAACTTTCTGAAAGAATTTTAAACTAACCCAAAGTCCCAAGGTCCCAAAGTCCCGAATTGCAAAATATCGAAAATCTATTTTAAAAAAATCACACCATACCTATGTCCCGAAGTCCCGAATTAAAATGCATGAACTTTCTGAAAAAAATATTACACCAACCCAAAGTCCCGAGGTCCCGAAGTCCCGAATAGCAAAATATCTAAAGTCTGTTAAAAAAAATCACATCATACCTAAGTCTCGAAGACCCGAAGTCCCGAATTGAAATATATCAACTTTCTGAAAAAAATATTACACCAACCCAAAGTCCCGAGGTCCTGAAGTCCCGAATAGCAAAATATCGAAAGTCTGTTTAAAAAAATCACACCATACCTATGTCCCGAAGTCCCGAATTGAAATGCATCAGCTTTCTGAATAAAATATTACACCAACCCAAAGTCCCGAATAGCAAAATATCGAAAATCTATTTACAAAAAATCACACCATACCTATGTCCCGAAGTCCCGAATTGAAGTATATCAACTTTCTGAAAAAAATTTTACACCAACCCAAAGTCCCGAAGTCCCGAAGTCCCGAATAGCAAAATATCGAAAATCTGTTTAAAAAAATCACATCATACTTAAGTCCCGAAGTCCCGAAGTCCCGAATTGAAATATATCGAAAGTCTATTTAAAAAAGATTACATCATACCTAAGTCCCGAGGTCCCGAAGTCCCGAGGTCCCGAAGTCCCGAGGTCCCGAAGTCCCGAATTGAAATACATCAACTTTCTGAAAAAAAAATTACACCAACCCAAAGTCCCGAGGTCCCGAAGCCCCGAATAGCAAAATATCAAAAATCTGTAAAAAAAAATCACACCATACCTATGTCCCGAGCTCCCGAAGTCCCGAATTGAAATAAATCAAATTCAGAGAAAATAAATACTACACCAACTTAAAGTCCCGAGGTCCCGAAGTCCCGAATAGCAAAATATCGAAAATCTGTAAAAAAAAATCACACCATACCTATGTCCCGAGGTCCCGAAGTCCCGAATTGATATAAATCAAATTCAGAGAAAATAAATACTACACCAACTTAAAGTCCCGAGGTCCCGAAGTCCCGAATTGAAATATGTCAAAATTCTATCAAAAAAAAATTACACCAACCTAAAGTCCCAAGGTCCCGAAGTCCCGAATTTCAATAAATCAAATTTCAGAGGAAAAAAATTGCACAAACCTAAAGTCCCGAAGTCCCGAATTGAAATATGTCAAAATTCTATCAAAAAAAAATTACACCAACCTAAAGTCCCGAGGTCCCGAATTCCCGAATAGCAAAATATCGAAAATCTGTAAAAAAAAATCACACCATACCTATGTCCCGAGGTCCCGAAGTCCCGAATTGATATAAATCAAATTCAGAGAAAATAAATACTACACCAACTTAAAGTCCCGAGGTCCCGAAGTCCCGAATTGAAATATGTCAAAATTCTATCAAAAAAAAATTACACCAACCTAAAGTCCCGAGGTCCCGAAGTCCCGAATTTCAATAAATCAAATTTCAGAGGAAAAAAATTGCACAAACCTAAAGTCCCGAAGTCCCGAATTGAAATATGTCAAAATTCTATCAAAAAAAATTACATCAACCTAAAGTCCCGAGGTCCCGAAGTCCCGAATTTCAATAAATCAAATTTCTGAGAGAAAAAAATTACACAAACCCAAAGTCCCGAAGTCCCGAAGTCCCGAATTGAAATATATCAATTTTCTGAGAGAGAAAGTTTCCACCCATGTCTCGTCTTAATTGATTTTTACCCCTACTCTTTTCATACTATCTCTGCCACCTCCCTTTACATCCATCTCACCCCTTTCTCACCCTCCCTTTGCATCTATCTCACCCCTGTCTTCATGTATATATCTGTCCCCTCTTTACGCGTCATCTCATCCTTATCTCGTGTTTCATCAATCATTTATTCAAGCCCCTCTTTTTGCTTGAGTTTCATCCCACCCGTTTTCTTCTTTGTGTGAATATTTCACCCTTGCCTAATTCAACAATCCGATCTCCTGTCTCACCATGTCTAATCTATCATTCTCTTTCTCCGGCCCTTTTTCAACTTTAGTTCCACCCCAACCGTTTTCCTTCTTTGTGTGAAAATTTTATCCATGTCCATTTCATTAATCTCACCCCTGTCTCACTGTATTCAATTTATCATTCATTGTCTCTGCCCCTCTTTCACCCCACCCCTTTTGATAGATTTCCAATCTTTCTTTATGTGAAATTCACTAAAGCCTCCCCTCTTTCCACTCGAGTTTCCCCCAACTTTATGTGGAAATTACACCCTTGTCTATTTCATCAATCACCCCTGCCCAATCAAATTTAATCAATCAGTCATTTCCCCCGGTCCTCTTTCTACTTGAGTTTTCATATTTCCATCGGGACTTCAGGACCTTGGGATTTTTGATTGGGGTAACTTTTTTTCAGACTATACTTTGGTAAATTTCCATTCTGGACTTCGGGACTTTAGGTTGGTGTAATTTTTTTTCTCTGAATTTGATTTAATGAAATTCGGGACTTCGGGACCTCGGGACTTTAGGTTTGTGTAATTTTTTTCTCAGAAATTTGATATATTTCAATTCGGGGCTTCGGGACCTCGGGACTTTCTTGTTGATGTAATTTTTTTCTTCATAAGTTTGATATTTCGGGACTTCGGGACCTCGGGACTTTAGGTGAGTGTAAATTTTTTTTCTGATAGAATTTTGATATATTATAATTCGGAACTTCGGGACCTCGGGACTTTGGGTTAGTGTAAAAAAATTTTTCTGATAGAAATTTGATATATTTCCATTCGGTTGGTGAATTTTTTTTTTTCAGATAGAATATCTCAACTTATTCTGTTTTTGCATTCTGTGAAATACACATCAAAAATCATGGCCGACGTTGTAAAAACTCCAGCTCATCCGCGTCTTTAGCGCTTTAGATAGCACGATTAAAAGAGCGAAAAACGTTTAAATTTTAAACAAAGTGAACAAAATAATTTGAAAATGTGATTTTTTTGGTGCTTACTCTCAGGTTCCAAATAAATGCCCCTCCCCCGCTTGTTAATCTTTTGAAAATTTGCCAACCCCCCCCGGACCTTATGAGGACCCCCCCCCGTTTATTAATTTTTAAGAATGTTTTCAGCTTTCAAAAACAAGGTACTTTATTTCTCTTTAAATAGCCTGATTTTAGCATTACCTTATTTTTGAGTTTTCGTAATTACAATTTCCACCCCCCCCCCCGGTAATTAGGTCCCTACCCCAGTCTAAAAAAATTTCCAAGCCCCCCCCCCCTGTTTATTTGAACCACCTTGTTTATTTGGAACCTAAGAGTAAGTGCCATCAGTCATTTCTAAAAAAAATTAAGAAAATTCGCTCCTTCAAGCTTTAAAGGCTTAAGACTGCGCAGACTTGACTGAACGATGGAAAGGTGCCCAGTGGTAAAACTTCCATTCAATTCCCAAAAAACAGCCAAAATTTCAAAAAAATGGATATTTGTCAAATTTTTGCATTTTTTTGACTTTTTGGCATAATACCTCGCTAAAAAGACTCAGTTTTGAATTTCTTGACTATGAAGCACAATCCAATTTCTACGACTTAGATAAAAAATTACGATTTCTAATTCAAACTGGGTATTACAGGAGAGCTTCGCCCTCCTATATAGCCCATGTGAAATACACTTGACATGTACACGGAAAGGGTTAAATTTCAAACAAAATATTGTTCTTTTTTCAATTTCAGTTCAATATGATAATTTCAATACAATCAGCAGTGAATGGCATTATAAGTTATAATGTTTTCCATACGATCCAATATAACACAGAATACAATATGGAGATTCACCAGAGATACAAAAGTGGAGGTGTTTACAAATATTCCATCCTTTTCGATGGGGAAGAAATCCACTCAACCAATAATACACAAGCTCGACAATTTTATGGCATGGAAGTTTACATTTCCGATCCTTGGTATAACGCATGCATTGGTTTGGTTAAAAATGTCAAGATCACTAACTTTCTATAATTTCATATTTTGACAGACTGAAGCACATGTTGTACTAATTTAAAGGTATTTATTTTTGCGGGGATTTTAATTTTGGTGGATTGGTGAAAAACCTTTTCAGAAGAAATTTAATTGAGTGCTTGCTGGATTTAATTGTTTTTTAAGACTGAAAACAGAGTGAGTTAGGATGAATGCGTCAGACTAATTAAAATTTTATGGCTCTGACTATAGTCAAAAAATTTGTTAAGCGCTTTGAAGATTAAACCTTTGTTTTGGGTTTCTTGACACTTTTAACCACTGTCTTTACAAGTTGTTTGGTAATTCATCTTTTCAAGAGTAATTCAGAATTTAGTTACAAAAACAAGGCAGAAAACTAAATTTTATACATGGCGCAAATATCAAAAATTCACTATGATGGTCGGAAACCTTAAATCCGCCAAGATTTCCTAATTCATTATGGTGGAGAATGTTATTCAAAACTTTGAATTGTTGAAAAGTAACGAAGAGAAATAAGAATGAAGAAATTTTTTTTCGACTGACTGGTTGAAAAACCATGACATCAGATTTTTTTAAAACATATTTTCAACGGTGTATAGCTTTTTAATATATGAGTAAATACGTGATGATAAACTGTTGAATAAATACCATTTGAAAACAAAAGTATAATTTCAGTTATTTTATTGATCTTTTTATTCAATTAGATTTCTACTCTTCAGTTATTTCAAGATGAAGATTATCTTCCTTTAAGAAGTAAGAATCAACTTCAGCCAAGGAACTTAATGCATGTCCCAATTTATTCGAAATATTACGATATTCTACATCCAAATACACTTCCAAAAATGTATAGTTTATAGGGACTGGAACTGGGGGGCGAACAATTAATGCAATTCTTAGACATGCATTAAGTTACCCGAGAAATATCATTAACCCTATTAAGCCCAAGCTTTTTTATTTTTCCCAGCCGGCACACAACGTCAAAGCAACGTCCATGTGACATTCATAACGCCCAAATAACGTTATTTGAACGTTAAAACAACGTTGTGTGCCAGCTGGTTTGTATCCCAAGGGGGGGGCTAGAATCTACCACTCTCGATTACATTTGATCTAGAAGAGCTATGACCATGAAATTTGGTACAAATGTTTTCCATCATGACACAAATTTGCATGAAGAAAAAGAAATGTAATGACGTAAAACCGATGATGTCATCACAAAATTTCCATCTGTCGGTAAAAGCCAAAAAAAGCTGTCGTTCAAAAGGAGATTTGGGTAAAGAGGATAAGAAATGCGCTATTCATCTATTAAAACCTAAGCTGTAGAATATCTTGTTTCTATTGGAAATTTCTGCGGCCGATCGATTGTTTTCATTCTGAACCAATCAGAGCGCTTGATTCGTTATGCGCATAACGGCACAAGACTAGAAAGTACAAACATAAAATGACAGCCGTGGTAGAATTTTTTTTTTTTTAATCGGGGATTTAGAGATTTTTTATAAGCATTTTTCAACTTTTCAATTTTGCAGCTTTGACCAAAATACTTTCCTTATAGAATGATCGAATCATTTATACATACTGTAGCTTAAAGAATTTTGAAATTTGCATTATAAAATTTGCATTATAAAACAAAAAATGAAGCTTGTAAAACTGGAATAATTTCTCGTTATTTCTTGGACTAGAGTTTCTAAGAAACAATATCATGGAGGGTAACAAATTGGAGGACAGGAAAAAAGTAGAACTTAAAAGAAAAAGAAAAAGAAACGATGATAATTCATGATATCAATGCTAGAAGATATATCATGCATCTTTCTTTAAGAACTTTATGGCCGTATGAACTCGAGACAATAAAGGATAAAATAATCCAACACATTATTAAAAAAAATACAATAGCTGTACAAAACAGCTCTATCTAGGGATTTCCCCTGGTATAATGAAATATCTATTTAGCAAATAAAACAGTTCAACAAATAAAAGTGCATAAATTAAAAATAAAATATCCTATCTGAAAAGAAAGCATAATAGAGGATCTTTTAATTGTAAATGCGGCCAAAAATGGGTTTGAAATTTTTTCTAAAAAAATTAAACTCAAAAGGGTTTTTCTATGATTCACCTTCATTTATAACACCTGGGAAAAATAAAGATGTATTGCATGAAAAAATCAATATCACTCATGACTTTACTTGAAATAAATTGAGAAGATATAAAAAAGACCAAAACCATACAAACCGTACAAACATAAAATGGCAGCCGTGGTAGAATTTTTTTTTTTTTTAATCGGGGATTTAGAGATTTTTTATAAGCATTTTTCAACTTTTCAATTTTGCAGCTATGACCAAAATACTTTCCTTATAGAATGATCGAATCAATTTATACATACTGTAGCTTAAAGAATTTTGAAATTTGCATTATAAAATTTGCATTATAAACAAAAATGAAGCTTGTAAAACTGGAATAATTTCTCGTTATTTCTTGGACTAGAGTTTCTAAGAACAATAGATGGAGGAACAAATTGGAGGACAGGAAAAAAGTAGAACTTAAAAGAAAAAGAAAAAGAAACGATGATAATTCATGATATCAATGCTAGAAGATATATATCATGCAGTCTTTCTTTTAAGAACTTTATGACCTTTATGAACTCGAGACAATAAAGGATAAAATAATCCAACGACATTATTAAAAAAAATACAACAGCTGTACAAAACAGCTCTATCTAGGGATTTCCCCTGGTATAATGAAATATCTATTTAGCAAATAAAACAGTTCAACAAATAAAAGTGCATAAGAATTAAAAATATAAAATATCCTTATCTGAAAAGAAAGCATATATAGGACTCTTTTAATTTGTAAATGCTGCCAAAAATGGTTTGAAATTTTTCTAAAAAAAATTAAACTCAAAAGGGTTTTTCTATGATTCACCTTCATTTATAACACCTGGGAAAAATAAAGATGTATTGCATGAAAAAATCAATATCACTCATGACTTTACTTGAAATAAAATTGAGAAGAATATAAAAAAGACCAAAACCATACAAACCGTACAAACATAAAATGGCAGCCGTGGTAGAATTTTTTTTTTTTTAATCGGGGATTTAGAGATTTTTTATAAGCATTTTTCAACTTTTCAATTTTGCAGCTATGACCAAAATACTTTCCTTATAGAATGATCGAATCAATTTATACATACTGTAGCTTAAAGAATTTTGAAATTTGCATTATAAAATTTGCATTATAAAACAAAAAATGAAGCTTGTAAAACTGGAATAATTTCTCGTTATTTCTTGGACTAGAGTTTCTAAGAAACAATATCATGGAGGGTAACAAATTGGAGGACAGGAAAATAGTAGAACTTAAAAGAAAAAGAAAAGAAACGATGATAATTCATGATATCAATGCTAGAAGATATATATCATGCAGTCTTTCTTTTAAGAACTTTATGGCCTTTATGAACTCGAGACAATAAAGGATAAAATAATCCAACGACATTATTAAAAAAAATACAATAGCTGTACAAAACAGCTCTATCTAGGGATTTCCCCTGGTATAATGAAATATCTATTTAGCAAATAAAACAGTTCAACAAATAAAAGTGCATAAGAATTAAAAATATAAAATATCCTTATCTGAAAAGAAAGCATATATAGGACTCTTTTAATTTGTAAATGCTGCCAAAAATGGTTTGAAATTTTTCTAAAAAAAATTAAACTCAAAAGGGTTTTTCTATGATTCACCTTCATTTATAACACCTGGGAAAAATAAAGATGTATTGCATGAAAAAATCAATATCACTCATGACTTTTCTTGAAATAAAATTAAGAAGAATATAAAAAAGACCAAAACCATCCAACTGATTTTTAATTAGTACATTGATTCAGATTTTATAACTTGAAAGCTGGACTATTAATTCTAATTTCTCTCTTTGAAACTGATTTTTTCAAAATCTAAGAATTAAGAAACAACCATTCCTATTTCATCAGAAAGAAGAAAGATAAACTTAAATTTTGATGGGTCATTTAGTAAATTCGATTCATTAGATCAAAAGTTATGCTCAATCGAAAAAAAAAGTTACTTTCAGAAAGTGCCCGAAAACGTTAAAAATCGACCTTTAACTAAGTAGAATTGTAGAATTTAGATAGAAACATTTTTGGAGTCTCCTGGTTTGTTTACATTTGGTAATTTTGGCCCACATGTTTCCTGGCTCTGATGACTTGTTTCGACCATCTTTCCAGGGACAACCTGGATACAAAACAAACATCCAAATAAATACTTATAAATGCTTATAGTGACGCAAAATTTTCAATTGGAAATATTTTTCCAAGACTGTTCCCAAGAGCTGAAATTAACATACATAAGACTTGAGTGTCTTGGCTCCACTGTGGTATGAAAATCCTTTGGAGGCACGTGGTGGCAAGGTGATTTTTTTGAGGTTGAAGATTGAAAATTTCCGGTGTCAACATTAAATTTCTTATACACAACACGTCTTTTGCATCTTTCTCACAGCTTGAAACGTCATAGCGACTTATAATTATCAATTAAGTGGAAGAATCCGACTCTCACAGGAAAGTTTAAAGTCTTTTTTGGGAATTGGATGAGTGATTTTTGATAAGAAATGCAATAAAAATGCTTCGAAAAATCATTTAATGAGGGAAGGAGAGTGAACAATAATATCATTACTGCGGACATAGCTAGTACACGAGAAATCAGCAAAAATCGGTTACTTGTATATCCAGTGTATAATAAATCCTTGTACTTACTAAATCTCAATTCCATTAGCATAAAGGAAGTTTTTCTAAGATTACACGATTTGAAACAAACAACAGAATTACCAATCGATTTGCCCATTTCAAATCAAGATGCCAAGAATTTCTAAGAAGTGCCATGGAAAACTAAGGCATAGGTGGTCACAATCAACCTTCCTACTACCCATAAAAATTATGTTTGCAACACAAAAAATACAAGCCGGAAAGAAACTGGTCCCAATTTTTCGAAATTTCAAGCATGCCTCATTTCCGCCATCTCTACTCCCAGAATATAGAATGATTTTCCTCGATTTTCTCAGGGAAAACGCCCAAAAGGTCAAAGTTTCATTTCCCAGTTGCTTTTTTACAAAGAACTCACTGGTAAGCTTTACTCAAAGACTTCTTTCTTGAACATTGGTTAACCTGTACGTAACGCTATTTTGTTTCGGCCTTCTTTTCTGATAAAAAATTCTACAGCTTTGCTTCTTCAAAGGGTGCTGAATTCAAAGGGAAAGAATTGGAAAACAGCCAGCGGCAGTGCTGTTTCTTATTCGCTTTTCCCAACTCTCTGGTTAAACACAATTACAGTTTTTCTATTTTCCATGAAGATATTTTCTTTAAATCTATGCTGAATATGAGTAAAATTTTCAAAATTTGATGACGTCATAAATGATGACGTCATCATTTTCAATTTTTTTTTCGATTTTTCAAATTGACATTGTCAATGTCTATCACTTGTCAAAATTTGAAAATTATTGAATAAATAGTTCAGAAGTTATCACTTTAAAATTTTGAATTTTAAGCGATTTAAGCTGGGTTTCATGTAAGTTTTACAATAAAGTCATAAAACCTGATCTGGTCGTTTAAAAATTTTTCTCCGAAATATACACAAAAGAACTCCAGCGTGGTAGATTCTACCCCCCCCTGAGGCTGTTAGGGTTAACAGTTGTTCGTAATTTTCCTACGTGCACGGTAAATCTCTGAGGGCGCTTGGAAATCAAACATCTGAAGAAAGTAGTTCTCCCGCAGAAAATTCTACAATAAGACACTTGTTGTGCGCCAGACAGTCAAAAACTGATACGGCACTCTATTCATAAACACAATCAATTTTTAGACGAAGAAGATTTTGAGAATAGCATATTTGTCAGACTGATATGAGCTTGTGTGGTGGGTAGAAAACAATTACAATCTGATCCCAGGTTAACCATCATCAACCAAAACTAATGATAAATATTCTACTTTGCATTCATTTTGTTATTAAATTAAAGATAGGCAGTTACATCATTTTTGCATAACATACTTATAAAGGATAAATTTTAGAAAAACCGAGGAATTTTAGAAAATTACCAGCGTTAAAATTCAGAAATGGCTATGAAAATGTTGATTTTAGATGAAATTCAATTTGAAAAGGGGATGAAATAATGATCTTAAAGTCTATTCACGATAAGTGTGCACTCTTTTTTCATTTACCTATAACTTTTGAAGGAATTCTTCAATCTTTATAAATTTGGTATCATTGGAAAGATATTAGTGAGTGGAACAATTTGAAATAAAAAAATATTTAAAAAAATTCTAAAAATGAAGATGAAAATGAAGAAGAAAAAAATGAAGATCTTGTAGAAAAGTGCTGTAACTATCATTTTCACTGAAGTGAATCCTTAATCATCGAACGTCATCACTGTGAAAAAAATTCTCTAAAATAATCATTCAGTCAAAAGATATCAAACAAAGTTATAAGCTGATTGAAGTCTAAAAACGCTGTTTTCTGCAGTTTTTTGCTGTTTTTTGGGGTCAATCACTTATGAACTTTGTATCATAACTTTATATTGAATAAATATTTTAATAAAATTTCTTCACAGTGATTATCTCCTAAAATCAAAGAATCTCCCCAGTGAAAATGAAAGTTATGGCACTCTTCTACAAGATCTTCATTTTTTTATTTCAAATTGTTCCACTCACTAATATCTTTCCAATGATACCAAATTTATAAAGATTGAAGAATTCCTTCAAAAGTTATAGGTAAATGAAAAAAGAGTGCACACTTATCGTGAATAGACTTTTTTTTTTTTAATAACTATCAAGAATTTTAACAATAGTTCAGCCCACAAACTCATAAAAAGAAAGAACGGCCGCTCCTCAGCCAAAATTATTTGATTCTTATAAATAAAGCTTGCAACACAATGTTGCTTTAAGAAAGTTATGAACTAGTTTGACAGTTTGAGTAAAGAAATAGATTTAAGTTAATTTCCCTTCCATGCCCTCGTGCATGATAAGTAGGATAAGTTTTCGCGTGCCCTTAATTTTTTTAACACCCCCGTCTCTGTGACCCAGTGGGATCCACCCCACTGGCCACCTAAATATTTCCGAAAATGGCGCATTTTTTCACCCCACTAGATAAATCACTCACCCCACTGGAATCTTGTAGCTGAAAATGACCCCCTTGAAAATAACGAAGAAACCACACATACCCCACTCAAAATGTTCTGATTTTGATGTACCCCAGTAGAATTTTCCCATCAAAAAGTCACCCCACTAGAATCTCCTCTTCTCTTATGGTATCCATGTTGTGAAAATGAAATACACAAAAAAGGCTCAAATTTTTTTTCAATCAAAGTAGTAAAACTTTAGTTGTTTTTCCACTCAAGCTCTTCTAAAAATGGGTCGGTTACTGTCAATCGGTAAAAATCTAATTAAAGTATTAATATCTATCAGATCATGAAAGTTCGTAAATAGGTGTATGTACAGCGGTGCGACAAGGGGCAAGCAGGGGGGCACAAATTCCCAAGGCGGACCATCTCTAACGCGAGCGAAGCAAGGGCGCAAATTGTTCAACAATCTTAGCGCTTTTACTACTAACTAGTCATAGCTTTCACTAAATGCCCCCACAGAAAGGTCATGTCATGCAGTTATAAAGCTTTTAATGCTTTAAAAATTAAAGCATAAAAAATAATCAGGAATAATTGATTGGTCTTAGACTTGAAAATGAAACACAGTTTTCGAAATATATTGTCAAATCAAATTAAATTGTTGGCTACAGATTTATATAAATACAACAATATATGTCATGATCATTCACTAAATAGACCTTTTCCAATAATGCTGCAGACATCTTAGATTGTAGGCAAAATATATAGCGGTGAATAAATCGACAAGGTAACCAATCAGATCCACATGCGTACGCTGTGATTGCAGTCAAAAGAAAAATAAAGGAATGTCATTGTGGTCCATTCAGGCGTACAGTTGAAAAGTTGAAATGTGCCTAATTTCTTTTCAAGTGCATAGTACTTTTTCATGATGCAATCTTTTCTCCAAGCTGAACGGATTGAAGCCATTAAGATATGATTGCAGCGCAGACAATGAAGAGACGGGCCTTCAGGAAACTAGACTTTTTGAGTTTTTAGCTATATACTCTCACTTTATGGTGTTCCTGTATGACTGTCTGTGTGCCTACTCTAACCACCGTTAAATACCTTAACTTGGAAAGCTAGAATTGGAGCTATTTCACCAAACCCCTAGAGCGTAAGTTATTTAGGCTATGGGGCCATCCATACACATACAGTACGTACGCAATGAAGGGGGGAGAGGGGGGTTTAGCAAAAGCGTACATCTATTGTTTAAATGACATCATTTCTATTGTTCTCTGCGTACAAGGGGGGAGGGGGTATCAAATTTTTGGAAAATCTTTACATACGTACTATATGGACTATATGGACGGCCCCTATCACAACTGCATGAAAAAGTAGAATGTGCGCATGCAAAGTTAAACGAATGTAAACAAACTTTTTTCAGGCTTTTGAAATAGATTTACCACACAAACAGTGAAAACACTCTAAGTGAAGTAAATCTATTTCGAAGACCAAAAAAAAACATTGATTGACATTCAACACATTCATTCAACCACTTTTGGATTCAACTTTACTCATGTGCACATTTAACTTTTTTGTACTTTGCCGGTATCTTGTTTTACCAAGTTAAGAAGGACTTTCTCGAGTTACGACCATTTGATGGTCTTTAAAGCTCAAGAAGCTCTATAAACAATAAAGCTAGTTATTAATATAATAACAGACAAAGATATAAATTACAGTTTGAACAAAAATATCAAATGTACATTTGAAAACTTGAGCAAACTTCTTTAAAGATTCCAGAAAAAGAATTGAAATCATTGCTGAAATGAACTTCTGACTAAATTACAATATTTAGTATTCAGTTTGAAAGACAAGAAACAAAATTTGACATACAAAACACTTTTTCCAGTCAATGAATCAGCTCATCATCATAACCAGTCTGCCATTTTGTTTGTTTTGATTTGTACAAGTAATATTGTAATTCGTGTTATGGTGTAATCACTATACTTTTTCTATAATTTGCATTTATAACACTCGCTTCAGCTTTTCAATGCTAAATCGAAACTAATGAAATGTAATACGCAATAATGGTAATATCATATAACGTAATATGAAAATATGTATAACATTTACCGCAGTATAATTTACCGCCATATTTTTGCGGAACACTTAATTGGCCGGAAAGCCGATTACGACGCAAACACAAAAACAAAAACAATTCGCAAAAAATCGAGATTCAAGTCCAATATATTGCGTGAAGCTAATGAGTGCCTCCTCAGTCGCTGCGCTCCTTGCGGGGGCAAAAACCATCAGTCTTATACTGCACTGCTAATAGGTAAGTATGTGTTGCACAAAATCGGACACAAAATCAAACATTGACAATACACCGTTTAACAGTGTCGACTGCGCACGCGTATGAACAATTTTCCATTGTTTTGATTTTGGCAACCACGGGAAACTTCACTCTCCCCCGTAAAAAATGGTAGGTAAACATCCAGTTCTCATAAGAAAACCCAGCAGAGAAATGGTAGGTAAAGAACTCCTTTTAATCATAACTTCTTTTCCTCTAGATGAATTTTTGTGAAATTTTCAGGAGAGATACATAAAATTGTCATTAATATCATGTTCAAATATCTAAAACATTCTCTTTAAAGGAAAGAAAAAAATGGCAATGTTTACATTTCTCTAACCTTCCACAGTACTAAAGTAAGCATTTTTACCTACCGCCTCTACGGTGGAGATTGCGAGACTGTTAAACGGTGTATTTACTGGCGAGTAAATCTTAAATAAAATGCTACCAACCATAACTCAGAACTACTACGTTTTCAGATAAAATACCCTAGTTGTTTTAGAAAGCTGAGGCCGAGAGCTTTCCAACTGTACCAAAGTTTTTGCTTAAAAGCCATTTTTAGAGCCAAAATATCGTTATTTGAAAATTGATTTTTATCAAAAAAATCTTGGAAAAAAACGCTACTTTCAAAAACCAGTGCACTATCGAAGGGTTATTAGAAAATGGAACATAAAAATTTGACATGAACATATTTGCCTGAATTCATTTATGTTTTTATTTTGAATATTTTAAAGTTGCAAAAATTGAGAAAAAAGGGAATGGTTTTAGCCAAACAAGACAGTTGAAAATCAAAAATTCTCCTATATCTTTTTGGAAATTAGGTTCATTATGTCTACTTTACTATCAGAGGAACGTCCTTAGATACTTCACTTTTATTTTATCTTTACAAGAATTGAGTCTCTAGTATGACTCAACTTTGAATCATTCTATTTTTTAGTTTCGAGAGAGGTTTTAAATTCAATTTTAAATTAATTAAACTTTTTAATTTTTCTTGCTATTTGGTAGCAAGATAAAAATCTCTCGTCTTTTCTTAAAAAAAGGTTATGCACTAAGATTAAGGTCAGATTAAGGTTTTTGTATGAAAACTTTTACTTGGAAAACGTGACTCGAAATTCCAGTCAATATTCCAAAAGGTATGTTATTGGGATTTGTCTCTGAACCACGAATCTTGGTGAACTCATTAGAAGACAAACTAGTGTTTTAAATAGGTAATTTGCCAAGAAAGATGGATCTGCAAAATGCCTGTCTGGGACTATTTTAATTCTTTGAGTCTTTGTGACACCCATCGCCAGAGGAGCCCAGTAGCGAGTCGAGTGGTTTCCGAATTCTTTATTAGAAAATCATCACTCTTCGTCAAAAAATTTGAACTCCTCTCATATCTGCCACTTGAACCCTTTGTCTTTTTAAGTAACGCACTTGATTTTGACTATGATCACTCCTCAATAATACCGTGCTTATGCAAACCTCACCTTATCGCTCCATCCATCAATGCAAGTAACGAAGTTTGTGGCCACTGAAAATAAAGTTTTCTATTAATAAGATCCTGATGATAAAATTTGTTAAAATTCTTATAGACCCAAAATTTTTGATTTTTATTTCTGATAATTGGAGCTTTTTACCAGTACTAAATATATTCTTAGCAAACTAGACATGATGACCTTTAAATTTGTTTCAGTAGTTCTCAAGTTAAGCTTTGGAAGTCAAAATTTACTTTTAAAAAGTCTAAAAACAAGTCAAATAATAAATCTAAAGTTTACCTTTCTTTACGATGAAAAAAGAATTCATTAAAAATTCACCTTATTTCGGACACAGTTAACCTTCAAACACTTATACTTTTTTTGGGTCACTCGGTGAGGTTTAGATTCTAGAATTATTCAACTTTCCAAAAATTTCAAAACTTTCTTAAAAGGAGTTGAAGAATATTATTCTCTTTTAGTAGCCTCGGCACATCTCTGTGATTGTATTAGAAGGGTTTCAGACGACATTTTGTAATTTAGTACCTTTTTTTTCATTAAGACTACAGAATGAATAGGAAAATACCTACTAACTACTCCTTCAGGTGACCGCGCTCAATTAGATTCATCCTTTTCCGTAAAAAATGGAAAAATAGTACCCATGACTTAAGATCTTACTCTACCTTTTATTCTGCTTGTTCTGATCATCAAATTATCTCTGCTAAAACAAAATTTAGCCTCAGAACCTCAAAACCTTCTAAACCCAACCCATTAAAGCAAACAGATTGGAAAAGTGTGTCTGATTACTTGAATTTGCGTGATCAATATGCTGTTGAGTTCTAGAACAGATTCTCTGCACTTTCCACTTCTCAAATCACCTCCAATAATGTTGATGACATTTACGACCAATTGATAAAAGTGAGCAAGGAAGTCGCACTTTCAATTCTGCCTAAAAAGCCTAAATGGTCGAAAGATACACTTGTTGATATCTCTGAAGCCAGAAGTAATCTCAAGAAAATATCTCTAGCCTATCATGCAAGACCAACTAGTAAGAGAAAAGTTCAATTAGATCAAGCAAAAAAGACTCTGAATGATGCTCATCTGAGCGCCATCTTAATGAATCAAAAGCGTGTGTGAGCAAAATATTTTCTGCCCAGGAAAAACAAAGCATTTTAGCTTTAAATAACTTCTCTTTAAAACAGGTTGATGATTATAAATATCTCGGTTCGTTCATATCCTCTTCTCAGAAAGATTTCGAAGCTCGTAAAGGTTTAGCTTGGACCGCCTGCAACAAGCTTCATTCGATTTGGTCCTCAAACCTTGCCAATGATCTTAAGCTGAAAGTTTTCGAATCGCTCATCGATCCAATATTATTATACGGGTCAGAATCCTAGACTCTTTCCAGGCAGCAAGAAAAAAGACTTGACGGAACATATACGCGTCTTTTGATGCGGGTTAAGAATTTGTCCTGGAAAAATTATCCCACCCTACAACAAATCTACGGTAATCTCTCTCGGGTTTCTACTGTTTGAAGGGAACGCAAAACCCAGTTTGCTGGTCACTACTGTAGAGTAGATGAAGAAGTTTTTTCATCTCTCTTTCTATGGAGGCCCCCAACAACCATCCGTATGGGTAGAAAACTATCCTTTCCAGACGTTATCTCCCGAGATACTGAATTATGTAAGGAAGACCTGAATACAGCCATGCGGGACAAGGATGTCTGGAGGGAAATAGTGAATGCCGTGGTCTCGACTGCGGTCGAACCATGATGATGATGATGATTAAACTACTCTTACTTCACACACAAAAATGACTAAAACTTCCCCTCACCCCAGTGAAAATCAAGAAAAGATTGATCACCCCACTCAATTTTTAGAAAATATCTTGCAACCCAGTGAATTTTAAATCTGTCACAACCCACCCACTGGGTTTTTAACACCCACTGGGGCACAGAGAAAGGGGTGTGTAAATGGGTAGATTCGCTGGATTGTAGGATTGGGATTCAAGGATTCGGATTCGGATTCAGGATTCGTAAAAAGCTTTGTAAAAAAAAATTGAAAAAAGATATTGACTTCAAACCAAAAGATCTTGAAAGATGACATAACATAGAGCAGTTCTTGACAAAAATTGATATAAAAATGGGCGTGGCCTTGACGCTAATTAGGGAAATTCCCCTTTTTAGGATTCAAATTTCCAGCCCATTGCATACTTTGGCTAGTTCTCAGTCCCTTCGTTGTATTTGGATCAATTTCTAAACACCTGATCTTATGACCGGAAATGTCAATGATTAATCGTGGACAAAATTTATTGACAACAAGGGCGTGGCCTCTATGCTAATTAGGGAAATTCCCCTATTTAGGATTCAAAACACGAAAATTGCAAAGTTTGGCTAGTTCTCAGTTCCCTCGTTGAATTTGGATCAATTTCTAAACACCTGATCTTATGACCGGACATGTCAATGATTAATTGTGGACAAAATTTATTGATATAAAGGGCGTGGCCTCGATGCTAATTAGGGAAATTCCCTTATTTAGGACTCAAAACACGAAAATTTCAAAAATTGGCAAAGTTTGGCCAGTTCTCAGTCCCTTCGTTGTATTTGGATCAATTTCTAAACACCTGATCTTATGACCGGAAATGTCAATGATTAATCGTGGACAAAATTTATTGACAACAAGGGCGTGGCCTCGATGCTAATTAGGGAAATTCCCCTATTTAGGATTCAAAACACGAAAAATTGCAAAGTTTGGCTAGTTCTCAGTTCCCTCGTTAATTTGGATCAATTTCTAAACACCTGATCTTATGACCGGACATGTCAATGATTAATTGTGGACAAAATTATTGATATAAAGGGCGTGGCCTCGATGCTAATTAGGGAAATTCCCTTATTTAGGACTCAAAACACGAAAATTTCAAAAATTGGCAAAGTTTGGCCAGTTCTCAGTCCCTTCGTTGTATTTGGATCAATTTCTAAACACCTGATCTTATGACCGGAAATGTCAATGATTAATCGTGGACAAAATTTATTGACAACAAGGGCGTGGCCTCGATGCTAATTAGGGAAATTCCCCTATTTAGGATTCAAAACACGAAAATTGCAAAGTTTGGCTAGTTCTCAGTTCCCTCGTTGAATTTGGATCAATTTCTAAACACCTGATCTTATGACCGGACATGTCAATGATTAATTGTGGACAAAATTTATTGATAAAAAGGGCGTGGCCTCGATGCTAATTAGGGAAATTCCCTTATTTAGGACTCAAAACACGAAAATTTCAAAGTTTGGCTAGTTCTCAGTTCCCTCGTTGAATTTGGATCAATTTCTAAACACTTGATCTTATGACCGGACATGTCAATGATTAATTGTGGACAAAATTTATTGATATAAAAGGCGTGGCCTCGATGCTAATTAGGGAAATTCCCTTATTTAGGACTCAAAACACGAAAATTTCAAAGTTTGGCAAAGTTTGGCCAGTTCTCAGTCCCTTCGTTGTATTTGGATCAATTTCTAAACACCTGATCTTATGACCGGAAATGTCAATGATTAATCGTGGACAAAATTTATTGACAACAAGGGCGTGGCCTCGATGCTAATTAGGGAAATTCCCCTATTTAGGATTCAAAACACGAAAATTGCAAAGTTTGGCTAGTTCTCAGTCCCTTCGTTGTATTTGGATCAATTTCTAAACACCTGATCTTATGACCAGAAATGTCAATAATTAATCGTGGACAAAATTTATTGACAACAAGGGCGTGGCATCGATGCTAATTAGGGAAATTCCCCTATTTGGACTGAGAACTAGCCAAACTTTGCCAAACTTTGCAATTTTCGTGTTTTGAGTCCTAAATAAGGGAATTTCCCTAATTAGCATCGAGGCCATGCCCTTTTTATCAATAAATTTTGTCCACGATTAATCATTGACATGTCTCGTCATAAGATCAGGTGTTTAGAAATTGATCCAAATTCAACGAGGGAACTGAGAACTAGCCAAACTTTGCCATTTTCGTGTTTTGAATCCTAAATAGGGGAATTTCCCTAATTAGCATCGAGGCCACGCCCTTGTTGTCAATAAATTTTGTCCACGATTAATCATTGACATTTCCGGTCATAAGATCAGGTGTTTAGAAATTGATCCAAATACAACGAAGGGACTGAGAACTAGCCAAAGTATGCAATGGGCTGGAAATTTGAATCCTAAAAAGGGGAATTTCCCTAATTAGCGTCAAGGCCACGCCCATTTTTATATCAATTTTTGTCAAGAACTGCTCTATGTTATGTCATCTTTCAAGATCTTTTGGTTTGAAGTCAATATCTTTTTTCAATTTTTTTTTACAAAGCTTTTTACGAATCCTGAATCCGAATCCGAATCCTTGAATCCCAATCCTACAATCCAGCGAATCTACCGTGTAAATGTTAGATTTTCGGAAAGAAAAATTAAAATCCTATCTAACGTTATAAAAATTATTATGAATTATTTTTTCCCTATTGTATAATTTTACTTTGAAGTTATAGATCCGCTTTTTTAAGACATACTGTATTGAAAACCCATTAAATTTGTCATCAAAATAACATTATAAGGGTTTGATCACTTTGATATGAGTTTGTTTTTTAAATGTGTAAAATCCTGACTTGAAAACTACGATCTCGCCATTATTCCAAATATTGCTTTTAAGTTTATCATATACAATTTTATCAAATAAGTTACTAGTAACTCATAGACACATACACGTTTTTTTTTTATAAGGAACACGTTTATAAGGAACTCGAGGCTGAAAATGGTTCAAAAAATAAGGAATTGTTAAGGAACTGCTCAGGCTGAGAATAAGTGGATTTGAAAATAATGTACCTTATTGGGACTAATTTGACCAAATTTTGATCTTTCAAGGGGCAAAAAGTTCAAAATTTCCTATGTAGTAAGGAACTTTGAGACTGAAATTCTCTGTAAAAATAAGGAACTCCAGGCTCAGAGCAAAGTTAAGGTTCCTTATAAAAAAAAACGTGTATTGAATTTTGCTAATATCAAATCTATTTGTCATAGTGAGGTGTAACCTATTATAGCTTTGTTCCGCTTCAGTACATTGTATTAAAGAATTTCAAATCTAATACAGTGTGTTCCGCAAAAAAATATACTCAAAAAGTAAAGCGTAGCTCTGAAAAAACTATCTATATATTAAGCTTAATTTTTAAACCAGTTAAAAGCATAACCATCAAGCTTTTTGTGGTCAAAAATTCATTGCAAAAGAAAAGAATTCAAGAGATATCAAGTCATAAGTAAGCAAAGGTGTAGATTTAAAACATCGGAGATCAAGTAAATTTTTTCATAATTACTTCAGTAAAAAATAACGTTAATTTCAAATTGGAAGAATGATAAAAAAATTGCATTTTTAATGCAAAGAAAAGAAATCATTCTTCTTTCCACTGCTGAAAGAATTCCTTCGGAAAAGACTTTTGTTAATGAGATAATTAATTTCCAAGCTGCAAAGGTCAATCTTTCAAAATGCAGAGTTTCATCAAATTGACAAAAAAAACAGACCTGTCAATCAAAAATTAATTAACTCTTTGGTAGTAAAAATGATGCATCTCGACTTTTTTTAAACTCCAACAGGGTGCAGTAAAAAGCGTCATATCTCACTAAAGAAGAATTGTTCGAAATGTAATTTGGACAGTAGAAAGTTGAATAGCTGCGCTTTCAGTAGTTTTAAAAATCATTCAAAACAGATCATCATTTATTTTAAAAGTTGACTTTATTTATTTGAGTATACTTTTTTGCGGAACACACTGTAAAGAAATCCAGTTGTCAAGCAAATTTATCCTGTATATGATCAATAGCTCAGGTGAGTTAAGGCAAGTTTCAAACATATTTTGCGTGACGCACACCGCTTCCCATTGGTCCTTAACTTTCGTATATAGCTCAAAAGAAGCGTATTAAGGAGAGGATTTCGGAAAGTGCTGGGCCGAAAATTTAAATTAAGCCAATCTCAAGATATCGGCCAAAAACTGATTTTTACGTTAGGAAATACGTCGAAAAAACAAGTTAAATGACGTCATATTTAAAAATAGCGATAACTTCGATTACATTACTACAATTTACACTAAATTTTGACTGGAGACGTTGATTGTTAATTCTGAAATATTGCATGCAAAAAATTTAAAAATTTTTGATGACGTCATCATTATTTGACGTATTTTAATTTTTACCGACAGTAAATGACGTAATCAAAAAATTTTGAAAATTTCTCTGCAAATATTTTAGAATCGTTATTCCGGCCTTATAGATACCCCGGCTAGCTACGCAGAAACTTGCGTAGCGAGAAAACAATTTATCAAGCAACAGCAAACTCAAAATAAACTCAAATGAAAAACTTTTAGCACAGAAAACCACACACATTTTCTTTTTCAAGCATTTCTTTTGAGCGGGAAAAAAGTATAATTGCAATATTGGCACTTTTCTTTCGTTTGGAGTTAGTGCACAAAGGTTTCTAGACGACTAAAATTCTTCCCTCGATATTTCTACGATGTCTGAATTAGTTGTCCGGCTTGCTTGACTATTGAGTCTCCAAATCGAACCCGCTCGGGGAACGCAAATTTGTTCGAATAGCCATAGGCTAAGGTTTATAAGACATTATTAACTGAAGGGACGAGCGACAAGACAGACATTTGGAGAGACAATGAGTTATAGAGGTTCGATACTGTGATTTATTGCTTTTTGCTTTTAGTTGAAGATCCATTACATCAAGTGACACGAATATGTAGACGTCAAGGAAAAGTTATCAATTGTAATTTCTACAAACAGTAAGCCTGTTCCTTGGGAAGTTGGTATAGGTTTCTGCTCATCCTGTAGCGAAAAAGTTTCTTATAGAGGCTGCTTAATACTCGGTAGATCCTTTTTCCCAGAAAATGCCGCTTTTTGCCGAATTTCGGTGAATAACTTTTTTTAGCTGGCGAGTGCTTATAATGAAGTTTGTGGAGGAACTCTCCCCGTTACGCTTTAGATTTTTCATAGCCTGTGACAAACTAATAACAAATATTTTCATTATTGATACCTATATTGAAAATTGCACGTCTTAGCTTGATACAGGCTAGCAAGTTGGGTACTGGAATTTCAGAATAAAGATCGTTGTTTTTTACCACAAATTACAAAGTTTTTGACTTTTCGAAAGAAAAGAATAGAACTTATTATTGTATGAGTAGTCTCAACTGAAATCTTAATACTTAGGTTACACAAGTTACCGTGCAAAATCACTTACTCGGGTTGTGGAAGACCGAACCGTTCCTCATGCAAGACAACCGGTAATCGACGATCTTGTCTCCTCCGCACCAAATGTGAAAAAGTTTGCCGTAAGAGATGCAAACTTGGGTCAAAAGGCTGCAAAATGAATGTCTTCTTTGTCAGAAGACATAATTTTTTTACATTTATTTAATAATTTTGGCTTATTGAACTATTGTAAAAAAATATTTAAGAATATAAACGTTCACGCGTTATGAAAATATAAATGTTTTGAAATAAAATGAAGCCTTTCTATCGATTAAAACATGTTGTCAGTCAGAAAATAAGCCAATAAAACGCGATTTTATTTTATTTTAAAAAATTTTCATAACGTTTGAATATGGGAGAAAAATTACATCCAATGTATCTTAGTGAAATGTTCTGAGAGTTAAAGGTTTTGTTTTTACATACACGCTTTTTTTAATAAGAATATCTTCTATAAGAATATCAGGGTGAAAATTGGCCGAATCGTAAAAATACCCTAAGAACACTCTTTAGGGTGAGTTTCACAGAATCTGATAAGAATACAGTGATTTTGTATTTGGTTATCAAAATAAATAAGCTGCTTCCTTTGTTAGACTTGAATTTAAACTTTGAGGCCTAAATGTAATTTTAGCTCCAAATGTTCATTCAAAAGTCCAAAACACTCAAATTGATTATTTTTCATGTTTTTGTAAAAAGTCAAGTCTAAAAAAGTAAGAATACGTTTTTAGCAATTTATTAAGAATACTCGACCCTCATCAAAAGTACACTATTCTTATAAAAAAAAAAGCATGTAAGTGTTCCCGTTCATATCAGACACATATTTCAAATCAGGACACTGTCTACCTATTATTATATTATGCTTATATAAACAAAAAAATGGTTATTTTTCCCTCTTTCTGAATAATCTTATTCCACATCCGTGTCAATCCAATGTGAAAAGGCTTGTGAAATAAAATAGATGAGTAAGCAGACTATCACTCTTACAAAACCTTTATTATACGAGATCTATCTTCCATTATTTCAAAAAAACAATCTGTAAATTTTTGATACCCAAGCCATCTCAGGTTTTTGATGTTCCTGACATTCAAAGAGTGATTTTTTTAATCAACTTCGGGTTTGTTTCGGCAATCTCAACGAGCATAAATTTAGGCGGCGTGGCTTTTGTGGTTTTTTATCTTTGAAGCGAGCTTCGTTGCCGCCTGTATTTCAAATTTGGAATAAAAAACCCGACTTTATTCCGTCATAATTTTATTTCTTTAAATTACTTAGATAAAAAGATTGATAGAGCTTGAACATTACTCGTAATTCACATAAAAAAATTATTCTCCAATTTTTTTATAAATTTGTAATATATTTTAAAAGTATTTTTCAATGCTCAAGTGCAGAATTTCAACTGCGTGTATACTTTTGAATCTCTTTTATCGCTGGAATAAATATTTCTAAAGCTTAAAAAAAATGGCATGTTAAAGTTCAGAGCCTGTGTTATAAGAAAATCTTTATGTGTTATGTGAATCCCAATTCTCTCTAAAATTATTTCATACTTTTGAGACGAAATTTCAAAATATTAGCCGGAGTTTTAACAAATTGACGTAGTATTTTGCCTCTCTTACCTTCCTCACAATGTAAATTAAAGAGTTGTAAAGAGTTGGACCATTGAGGTTTTTGTCGAAGTTTTGTCGTCGTTAGCAAAGTATTCCCCTGAGGTATATCATGAAAATCTATTGTTTTATTTTATGATTTTAACGAGGCGGGAGTAGGAACCACAGCGCAAGCAGGCATTGCAACCCTGCAAATGTGAGCTGCCGAGCCATGGTGTATACCACGCCACTCGAAGTACACGGGAGAACGGATGTCCTCGCAGGTGTAGAACCTCCTAAGTGTCTCAGCACACCACAATGTCTGGAATATCTACACATCTACCCATACTCTTGTATCAGAGTTATGATACCCGATTCCCCTCACACGGCATGGGTTAACCTGGGCGAAGGAGCATTCACTTGCCAAGTGAATCGTAGTGCCACGGTGGGTATCGAACTCGAGCCTCCTGGACAGAAGTCAAGCACGATAACCACTATACCACTATGCCACTACGATGATAGGTATTCCACTTGTTTAAATAAGATTATGTAGTCGAATTAATGCTGGTCATCAACCATCATCAACCAGTGTCATCATTTTTCGCTATCGTACTCGCTTTTTTTTATAAGAATATCTTCTATAAGAATATCAGGGTGAAAATTGGCCAAATCGTAAGAATACCCTAAGAATACTCTCTAAGGGTGTGAATTTCACAGAATTTGATAAGAATACAGTCATTTTGTATTTGGTTAACAAAAAAACTGCTTCTTTGTTAAACTTGAATTGAAACTTTGAGGCTGAAGCATAATTCTAGCTCCCAATCTGCACTCAAAAGTACAAAAATCTCAAATTGATCATTTCTCATGTTTGTAAAAAAGTCAAGTCTAAAAAAGTAAAAATGCGTTAATAATATTTCACTCTCAATTTTAGCAATTTATTAAGATTACTCGACCCTCATCCAAAGTACACTATTCTTATAAAAAAACGTGTATTCAAAGTGAATGAAAGAAGAAAGAAAGCAAAAGAAAAGTCTACAAACTATTTCAAATTAACTGGCAGTGTTTTTTCAAACCTTAATAACTTTTGATAGAATTTGAATTAGTTAGCGGTTTTGTGCTCGTTAAAAAGATAATCCAGGGTGGAACATTACCAAAAAAGAAAACAATTCAAAGTATGGAAAAACGAAGATGAAAAATGAAGAAGAAGAAAATCAGCGTGTTTAAGGCTTATTTTCAAATCACCGTACGTGAAATGGATTTCTCAAAAATCTTAAAATTTGGATTTCATTTTTCTTTTCGTTCGAATTAAGTGCCGTATTGGAGTAGCTCAAGAAAAATTAGGTTTTGGATTTTGATAAAAATTTTATTTTTAAATCAGTGCAGTCTTGAAGTAGCTCGAGAGAAATCAGGTTTATAATTTTGATCAAGTTTTTATTTTCGAATCACCGTACGTGAAATAGATTTCTCAAAAATTTCAAAATTTAGATTTCATTTTTTTTTTCGTTCGAATTAAGTGCCGTCTTGGAGTAGCTCAAGAAAAATTAGGTTTTGGATTTTGATAAAAATTTTATTTTCAAATCAGTGCAGTCCTGAAGTAGCTGAAGAAAAATCAGGCTTTAGATTTTGAAAAACATTTTACTTTCAAATCAGTGCAGTCTTGAAGAATCTCGAGATAAATCAGGTTTTAGGTTTTGATCAAATTTTTATTTTCAAATCAGTGCAGTCTTGAAGTAGCTCAAGAAAAATCGGGGTTCGGATTTTGAAAATTTTTTATTTTCAAATCACCGTACGTGAAATGGATTTCTCAAAAATCTCAAAATTTGGATTTCATTTTTCTTTTCGTTCGAATTAAGTGCCGTCTTGGAGTAGCTCAAGAAAAATTAGGTTTTGGATTTTGATAAAAATTTTATTTTTAAATCAGTGCAGTCTTGAAGTAGCTCGAGAGAAATCAGGTTTATAATTTTGATCAAGTTTTTATTTTCGAATCACCGTACGTGAAATAGATTTCTCAAAAATCTCAAAATTTAGATTTCATTTTTTTTTTCGTTCGAATTAAGTGCCGTCTTGGAGTAGCTCAAGAAAAATTAGGTTTTGGATTTTGATAAAAATTTTATTTTCAAATCAGTGCAGTCCTGAAGTAGCTGAAGAAAAATCAGGCTTTAGATTTTGAAAAAATTTTATTTTCAAATCACCGTACGTAAAATGGATTTCTCAAAAATCTCAAAATTTGGATTTCATTTTTCTTTTCGTTCGAATTAAGTGCCGTCTTGGAGTAGCTCAAGAAAAATTAGGTTTTGGATTTTGATAAAAATTTTATTTTCAAATAAGTGCAGTCTTGAAGTAGCTGAAGAAAAATCAGGTTTTGGATTTTGAAAAACATTTTATTTTCAAATCAGTGCAGTCTTGAAGTAGCTGAAGAAAAATCGGGCATTGGATTTTGAAAAAATTTTATTTTCAATTCGCCGTACGTTAAATGGATTTCTCAAAATTTGGATTTCATTTTCCTTTTCGTTCGAATTAAGTGCCGTCTTGGAGTAGCTCAAGAAAATGAGGTTTTGGATTTTGATCAAATTTTTATTTTCAAATCAGTGCAGTCTTCAAGTAGCTCAAGAAAAATTAGGTTTTGGATTTTGAAAAAAAAAGATGTTTTCAAATCAGTGCAGTCTTGAAGTAGCTCGAGAAAAATTAGGTTTTGGATTTTGAAAAAAAATTTATTATTAAATCAGTGCAGTCCTGAAGTAGCTGAAGAAAAATCAGGCTTTAGATTTTGAAAAACATTTTACTTTCAAATCAGTGCAGTCTTGAAGAATCTCGAGATAAATCAGGTTTTAGGTTTTGATCAAATTTTTATTTTCAAATCAGTGCAGTCTTGAAGTAGCTCAAGAAAAATCGGGGTTCGGATTTTGAAAATTTTTTATTTTCAAATTACCGTACGTGAAATGGATTTCTCAAAAATCTCAAAATTTGGATTTCATTTTTCTTTTCGTTCGAATTAAGTGCCGTCTTGGAGTAGCTCAAGAAAAATTAGGTTTTGGATTTTGATAAAAATTTTATTTTTAAATCAGTGCAGTCTTGAAGTAGCTCGAGAGAAATCAGGTTTATAATTTTGATCAAGTTTTTATTTTCGAATCACCGTACGTGAAATAGATTTCTCAAAAATCTCAAAATTTAGATTTCATTTTTTTTTTCGTTCGAATTAAGTGCCGTCTTGGAGTAGCTCAAGAAAAATTAGGTTTTGGATTTTGATAAAAATTTTATTTTCAAATCAGTGCAGTCCTGAAGTAGCTGAAGAAAAATCAGGCTTTAGATTTTGAAAAAATTTTATTTTCAAATCACCGTACGTAAAATGGATTTCTCAAAAATCTCAAAATTTGGATTTCATTTTTCTTTTCGTTCGAATTAAGTGCCGTCTTGGAGTAGCTCAAGAAAAATTAGGTTTTGGATTTTGATAAAAATTTTATTTTCAAATAAGTGCAGTCTTGAAGTAGCTGAAGAAAAATCAGGTTTTGGATTTTGAAAAACATTTTATTTTCAAATCAGTGCAGTCTTGAAGTAGCTGAAGAAAAATCGGGCATTGGATTTTGAAAAAATTTTATTTTCAATTCGCCGTACGTTAAATGGATTTCTCAAAATTTGGATTTCATTTTCCTTTTCGTTCGAATTAAGTGCCGTCTTGGAGTAGCTCAAGAAAATGAGGTTTTGGATTTTGATCAAATTTTTATTTTCAAATCAGTGCAGTCTTCAAGTAGCTCAAGAAAAATCTTGTTTTTGATTTGATAAAAATTTTATTTTCAAATCAGTGCAGTCTTGAAGTAGCTCAAGAAAAATCTTGTTTTGAATTTTGATAATTTTATTTTCAAATCAGTGCAGTCTTGAAGTAGCTCAAGAAAAATCTTGTTTTGGATTTTGAAAAACATTTTATTTTGAAATCAGTGCAGTCTTGAAGTAGCTGAAGAAAAATCAGGATTTGGATTTTGAAAAAATTTATTTTCAAATCAGTGCAGTCTTGAAGTAGCTGAAGAAAAATCAGGTTTTGGATTTTGAAAAACATTTTATTTTCAAATCAGTGCAGTCTTGAAGTAGCTGAAGAAAAATCAGGCTTTGGATTTTGAAAAAAAATTTATTTTCAAATCAGTGCAGTCTTGAATTAGCTGAAGAAAAATTAGGTTTTGGATTTTGAAATACATTTTATTTTCAAATCAGTGCAGTCTTGAAGTAGCTGAAGAAAAATCAGGCTTTTGATTTTGAAAAAATTTTAATTTCAATTAGCCGTACGTTAAATGGATTTCTCAAAAATCTCAAAATTTGGATTTCATTTTTCTTTTCGTTCGAATTAAGTGCCGTCTTGGAGTGGCTCAAGAAAATGAGGTTTTGGATTTTGATCAAATTTTTATTTTCAAATCAGTGCAGTCTTCAAGTAGCTCAAACAAAATCTTGTTTTGGATTTGATAAAAATTTTATTTTCAAATCAGTGCAGTCTTGAAGTAGCTCAAGAAAAATCTTTTTTTGAATTTTGATAAAAATTTTATTTTCAAATCAGTGCAGTCTTAAAGTAGCTCGAGAAAAATCAGGTTTTGGATTTTGAAAAACATTTTATTTTCAAATCAGTGCAGTCTTGAAGTAGCTAAAGAAAAATCAGGTTTTGAATTTTGAAAAAAAAAGATGTTTCCAAATCAGTGCAGTCTTGAAGTAGCTCGAGAAAAATTATGTTTTGGATTTTGAAAAAAAAGTTATTATTAAATCAGTGCAGTCTTGAGGAATCTCGAGATAAATCAGGTTTTAGGTTTTGATCAAATTTTTATTTTCAAATCAGTGCAATCTTGAAGAAGCTAAAGAAAAATAGGGTTTAAGATTATGATCAAATTTTATTTTCAAATCAGTGCAGTCTTGAAGTAGCTCAAGAAAAATCGGGGTTCGGATTTTGAAAATATTTTATTTTCAAATCACCGTACGTGAAATGGATTTCTCAAAAATCTCAAAATTTGGATTTCATTTTTCTTTTCGTTCGAATTAAGTGCCGTCTTGGAGTAGCTCAAGAAAAATTAGGTTTTGGATTTTTGTTAAAAATTTTATTTTCAAATCAGTGCAGTCTTGAAGTAGCTCGAGAAAAATCTTGTTTTGAATTTTGATAAAAATTTTATTTTCAAATCAGTGCAGTCTTGAAGTAGCTCAAGAAAAATTAGGTTTTGGATTTTGTTAAAAATTTTCATTTCAAATCAGTGCCGTCTTGGAGTAGCTCAAGAAAAATAAGGTTTTGGATTTTGAAAAACATTTTATTTTCAAATCAGTGCAGTCTTGAAGTAGCTCGAGAGAAATCAGGTTTATAATTTTGATCAAGTTTTTATTTTCGAATCACCGTACGTGAAATAGATTTCTCAAAAATCTCAAAATTTAGATTTCATTTTTTTTTTCGTTCGAATTAAGTGCCGTCTTGGAGTAGCTCAAGAAAAATTAGGTTTTGGATTTTGATAAAAATTTTATTTTCAAATAAGTGCAGTCTTGAAGTAGCTGAAGAAAAATCAGGTTTTGGATTTTGAAAAACATTTTATTTTCAAATCAGTGCAGTCTTGAAGTAGCTGAAGAAAAATCGGGCATTGGATTTGAAAAATTTTATTTTCAATTCGCCGTACGTACGTTTAATGGATTTCTCAAATTTGGATTTCATTTTCCTTTTCGTTCGAATTAAGTGCCGTCTTGGAGTAGCTCAAGAAAATGAGGTTTTGGATTTTGTTCAAATTTTTATTTTCAAATCAGTGCAGTCTTCAAGTAGCTCAAGAAAAATCTTGTTTTTGATTTGATAAAAATTTTATTTTCAAATCAGTGCAGTCTTGAAGTAGCTCAAGAAAAATCTTGTTTTGAATTTTGATAATTTTATTTTCAAATCAGTGCAGTCTTGAAGTAGCTCAAGAAAAATCTTGTTTTGGATTTTGAAAAACATTTTATTTTGAAATCAGTGCAGTCTTGAAGTAGCTGAAGAAAAATCAGGATTTGGATTTTGAAAAAATTTATTTTCAAATCAGTGCAGTCTTGAAGTAGCTGAAGAAAAATCAGGTTTTGGATTATGAAAAACATTTTATTTTCAAATCAGTGCAGTCTTGAAGTAGCTGAAGAAAAATCAGGCTTTGGATTTTGAAAAAAAATTTATTTTCAAATCAGTGCAGTCTTGAAGTAGCTGAAGAAAAATTAGGTTTTGGATTTTGAAATACATTTTATTTTCAAATCAGTGCAGTCTTGAAAAAGCTGAAGAAAAATCAGGCTTTTGATTTTGAAAAAATTTTAATTTCAATTAGCCGTACGTTAAATGGATTTCTCAAAAATCTCAAAATTTGGATTTCATTTTTCTTTTCGTTCGAATTAAGTGCCGTCTTGGAGTGGCTCAAGAAAATGAGGTTTTGGATTTTGATCAAATTTTTATTTTCAAATCAGTGCAGTCTTCAAGTAGCTCAAACAAAATCTTGTTTTGGATTTGATAAAAATTTTATTTTCAAATCAGTGCAGTCTTGAAGTAGCTCAAGAAAAATCTTGTTTTGAATTTTGATAAAAATTTTATTTTCAAATCAGTGCAGTCTTAAAGTAGCTCGAGAAAAATCAGGTTTTGGATTTTGAAAAACATTTTATTTTCAAATCAGTGCAGTCTTGAAGTAGCTAAAGAAAAATCAGGTTTTGAATTTTGAAAAAAAAAGATGTTTCCAAATCAGTGCAGTCTTGAAGTAGCTCGAGAAAAATTAGGTTTTGGATTTTGAAAAAAAAGTTATTATTAAATCAGTGCAGTCTTGAGGAATCTCGAGATAAATCAGGTTTTAGGTTTTGATCAAATTTTTATTTTCAAATCAGTGCAATCTTGAAGTAGCTAAAGAAAAATAGGGTTTAAGATTATGATCAAATTTTATTTTCAAATCAGTGCAGTCTTGAAGTAGCTCAAGAAAAATTGGGGTTCGGATTTTGAAAATTTTTTATTTTCAAATCACCGTACGTGAAATGGATTTCTCAAAAATCTCAAAATTTGGATTTCATTTTTCTTTTCGTTCGAATTAAGTGCCGTCTTGGAGTAGCTCAAGAAAAATTAGGTTTTGGATTTTGTTAAAAATTTTCATTTCAAATCAGTGCCGTCTTGGAGTAGCTCAAGAAAAATAAGGTTTTGGATTTTGAAAAACATTTTATTTTCAAATCAGTGCAGTCTTGAAGTAGCTGAAGAAAAATCAGGCTTTGGATTTTGAAAAAAATTTATTTTCAAATCACCGTACGTGAAATGGATTTCTCAAAAATCTCAAAATTTGGATTTCATTTTTCTTTTCGTTCGAATTAAGTGCCGTCTTGGAGTAGCTCAAGAAAAATTAGGTCAGTCTTGAAGTAGCTCAAGAAAAATCTTGTTTTGGATTTTGAAAAACATTTTATTTTGAAATCAGTGCAGTCTTGAAGTAGCTGAAGAAAAATCAGGATTTGGATTTTGAAAAAATTTATTTTCAAATCAGTGCAGTCTTGAAGTAGCTGAAGAAAAATCAGGGTTTGGATTTTGAAAAACATTTTATTTTCAAATCAGTGCAGTCTTGAAGTAGCTGAAGAAAAATCAGGCTTTGGATTTTGAAAAAATTTTATTTTCAAATCACCGTACGTAAAATGGATTTCTCAAAAATCTCAAAATTTGAATTTCATTTTTCTTTTCGTTTGAATTAAGTGCCGTCTTGGAGTAGCTCAAGAAAGATTAGGTTTTGGATTTTGATAAAAATATTATTTTCAAATCAGTGCAGTCTTGAAGTAGCTCAAGAAAAATCGTGTTTTGAATTTTGATAATAATTTTATTTTCAAATAAGTGCAGTCTTGAAGTAGCTCGAGAGAAATCAGGTTTTGGATTTTGAAAAACATTTTATTTTCAAATCAGTGCAGTCTTCAAGTAGCTCAAGAAAAATCTTGTTTTGGATTTTGATAAAAATTTTATTTTCAAATCAGTGCAGTTTTAAAGTAGCTCAAGAAAAATCAGGTTTTGGATTTTGAAAAACATTTAATTTTGAAATCAGTGCAGTCTTGAAGTAGCTCAAGAAAAATTTTGTTTTGAATTTTGATAATAATTTCATTCTAAAATCAGTGCAGTCTTGAAGTAGCTCAAGAAAAATCTTGTTTTGGATTTTAATAAAAATTTTATTTTCAAATCAGTGCAGTCTTGGAGTAGCTAAAGAATAATCAGGCTTTGGATTTTGAAAAAAAAATTATTTTCAAATCAGTGCAGTCTTCAAGTAGCTCGAGAAAAATTAAGTTTTGGATTTTGAAAAACATTTTATTTTCAAATCAGTGCAGTCTTGAAGTAGCTAAAGAAAAATCAGGCTTTTGATTTTGAAAAAATTTTATTTTCAATTAGCCGTACGTTAAATGGATTTCTCAAAAATCTCAAAATTTGGATTTCATTTTTCTTTTCGTTCGAATTAAGTGCCGTCTTGGAGTAGCTCAAGAAAATGAAGTTTTGGATTTTGATCAAATTTTTATTTTCAAATCAGTGCAGTCTTGAAGTAGCTCAAGAAAAATTTTGTTTTGGATTTTGATAAAAATTTTATTTTCAAATCAGTGCAGTTTTCAAGTAGCTCAAGAAAAATCAGGTTTTGGATTTTGAAAAACATTTAATTTTCAAATCAGTGCAGTCTTGAAGTAGCTGAAGAAAAATCAGGTTTTGGATTTTGAAAAACATTTTATTTTCAAATCAGTGCAGTCTTGAAGTAGCTCAAGAAAATCTTGTTTTGAATTTTGATAATAATTTTATCCTAAAATCAGTGCAGTCTTGAAGTAGCTCAAGAAAAATCTTGTTTTGGATTTTAATAAAAATTTTATTTTCAAATCACCGTACGTGAAATGGATTTCTCAAAAATCTCAAAATTTGGATTTCATTTTTCTTTTCGTTCCAATTAAGTGCCGTCTTGGAGTAGCTCAAGAAAATGAGGTTTTGGATTTTGATCAAATTTTAATTTTCAAATCAGTGCAGTCTTAAAGTAGCTCGAGAAAAATCAGGTTTTGGATTTTGAAAAACATTTTATTTTCAAATCAGTGCAGTCTTGAAGTAGCTAAAGAAAAATCAGGTTTTGAATTTTGAAAAAAAAGATGTTTTCAAATCAGTGCAGTCTTGAAGTAGCTCGAGAAAAATTAGGTTTTGGATTTTGAAAAAAAAGTTATTATTAAATCAGTGCAGTCTTGAAGAATCTCGAGATAAATCAGGTTTTAGGTTTTGATCAAATTTTTATTTTCAAATCAGTGCAATCTTGAAGTAGCTAAAGAAAAATAGGGTTTAATATTATGATCAAATTTTATTTTCAAATCAGTGCAGTCTTGAAGTAGCTCAAGAAAAATCGGGGTTCGGATTTTGAAAAATTTTTATTTTCAAATCACCGTACGTGAAATGGATTTCTCAAAAATCTCAAAATTTGGATTTCATTTTTCTTTCGTTCGAATTAAGTGCCGTCTTGGAGTAGCTCAAGAAAAATTATTTTTGGATTTTGTTAAAAATTTTATTTTCAAATCAGTGCAGTCTTGAAGTAGCTCGAGAAAAATCTTGTTTTGAATTTTGATAAAAATTTTATTTTCAAATCAGTGCAGTCTTAAAGTAGCTCAAGAAAAATTAGGTTTTGGATTTTGTTAAAAATTTTCATTTCAAATCAGTGCCGTCTTGGAGTAGCTCAAGAAAAATAAGGTTTTGGATTTTGAAAAACATTTTATTTTCAAATCAGTGCAGTCTTGAAGTAGCTGAAGAAAAATCAGGCTTTGGATTTTGAAAAAAATTTATTTTCAAATCACCGTACGTGAAATGGATGTCTCAAAAATTTCAAAATTTGGATTTCATTTTTCTTTTCGTTGGAATTAAGTGCCGTCTTGGAGTAGGTCAAGAAAAATTAGGTTTTGGATTTTGTTAAAAATTTTATTTTCAAATCAGTGCAGTCTTGAAGTAGCTCGAGAAAAATCTTGTTTTGAATTTTGATAAAAATTTTATTTTCAAATCAGTGCAGTCTTGAAGTAGCTCAAGAAAAATTAGGTTTTGGATTTTGTTAAAAATTTTCATTTCAAATCAGTGCCGTCTTGGAGTAGCTCAAGAAAAATTAGGTTTTGGATTTTGAAAAAAAAGTTATTATTAAATCAGTGCAGTCTTGAAGAATCTCGAGATAAATCAGGTTTTAGGTTTTGATCAAATTTTTATTTTCAAATCAGTGCAATCTTGAAGTAGCTAAAGAAAAATAGGGTTTAATATTATGATCAAATGTTATTTTCAAATCAGTGCAGTCTGAAGTAGCTCAAGAAAAACGGGGTGGTTCGGATTTTTGAAAAATTTTTATTTTCAAATCACCGTACGTGAAATGGATTTCTCAAAAATCTCAAAATTTGGATTTCATTTTTCTTTTCGTTCGAATTAAGTGCCGTCTTGGAGTAGCTCAAGAAAAATTAGTTTTTGGATTTTGTTAAAAATTTTATTTTCAAATCAGTGCAGTCTTGAAGTAGCTCGAGAAAAATCTTGTTTTGAATTTTGATAAAAATTTTATTTTCAAATCAGTGCAGTCTTAAAGTAGCTCAAGAAAAATTAGGTTTTGGATTTTGTTAAAAATTTTCATTTCAAATCAGTGCCGTCTTGGAGTAGCTCAAGAAAAATAAGGTTTTGGATTTTGAAAAACATTTTATTTTCAAATCAGTGCAGTCTTGAAGTAGCTGAAGAAAAATCAGGCTTTGGATTTTGAAAAAAATTTATTTTCAAATCACCGTACGTGAAATGGATGTCTCAAAAATCTCAAAATTTGGATTTCATTTTTCTTTTCGTTGGAATTAAGTGCCGTCTTGGAGTAGCTCAAGAAAAATTAGGTTTTGGATTTTGTTAAAAATTTTATTTTCAAATCAGTGCAGTCTTGAAGTAGCTCGAGAAAAATCTTGTTTTGAATTTTGATAAACATTTTATTTTCAAATCAGTGCAGTCTTGAAGTAGCTGAAGAAAAATCAGGCTTTGGATTTTGAAAAAAATTTATTTTCAAATCACCGTACGTGAAATGGATGTCTCAAAAATCTCAAAATTTGGATTTCATTTTTCTTTTCGTTGGAATTAAGTGCCGTCTTGGAGTAGCTCAAGAAAAATTAGGTTTTGGATTTTGTTAAAAATTTTATTTTCAAATCAGTGCAGTCTTGAAGTAGCTCGAGAAAAATCTTGTTTTGAATTTTGATAAAAATTTTATTTTCAAATCAGTGCAGTCTTGAAGTAGCTCAAGAAAATTTAGGTTTTGGATTTTGTTAAAAATTTTCATTTCAAATCAGTGCCGTCTTGGAGTAGCTCAAGAAAAATTAGGTTTTGGATTTTGAAAAAAAAGTTATTATTAAATCAGTGCAGTCTTGAAGAATCTCGAGATAAATCAGGTTTTAGGTTTTGATCAAATTTTTATTTTCAAATCAGTGCAATCTTGAAGTAGCTAAAGAAAAATAGGGTTTAATATTATGATCAAATGTTATTTTCAAATCAGTGCAGTCTTGAAGTAGCTCAAGAAAAATCGGGGTTCGGATTTTGAAAAATTTTTATTTTCAAATCACCGTACGTGAAATGGATTTCTCAAAAATCTCAAAATTTGGATTTCATTTTTCTTTTCGTTCGAATTAAGTGCCGTCTTGGAGTAGCTCAAGAAAAATTAGTTTTTGGATTTTGTTAAAAATTTTATTTTCAAATCAGTGCAGTCTTGAAGTAGCTCGAGAAAAATCTTGTTTTGAATTTTGATAAAAATTTTATTTTCAAATCAGTGCAGTCTTAAAGTAGCTCAAGAAAAATTAGGTTTTGGATTTTGTTAAAAATTTTCATTTCAAATCAGTGCCGTCTTGGAGTAGCTCAAGAAAAATAAGGTTTTGGATTTTGAAAAACATTTTATTTTCAAATCAGTGCAGTCTTGAAGTAGCTGAAGAAAAATCAGGCTTTGGATTTTGAAAAAAATTTATTTTCAAATCACCGTACGTGAAATGGATGTCTCAAAAATCTCAAAATTTGGATTTCATTTTTCTTTTCGTTGGAATTAAGTGCCGTCTTGGAGTAGCTCAAGAAAAATTAGGTTTTGGATTTTGTTAAAAATTTTATTTTCAAATCAGTGCAGTCTTGAAGTAGCTCGAGAAAAATCTTGTTTTGAATTTTGATAAAAATTTTATTTTCAAATCAGTGCAGTCTTGAAGTAGCTCAAGAAAAATTAGGTTTTGGATTTTGTTAAAAATTTTCATTTCAAATCAGTGCCGTCTTGGAGTAGCTCAAGAAAAATTAGGTTTTGGATTTTGAAAAACATTTTATTTTCAAATCAGTGCAGTCTTGAAGTAGCTGAAGAAAAATCGGGCATTGGATTTTGAAAAAATTTTATTTTCAATTCGCCGTACGTTAAATGGATTTCTCAAAATTTGGATTTCATTTTCCTTTTCGTTCGAATTAAGTGCCGTCTTGGAGTAGCTCAAGAAAATGAGGTTTTGGATTTTGATCAAATTTTTATTTTCAAATCAGTGCAGTCTTGAAGTAGCTCGAGAAAAATTAGGTTTTGGATTTTGAAAAAAAAGTTATTATTAAATCAGTGCAGTCTTGAAGAATCTCGAGATAAATCAGGTTTTAGGTTTTGATCAAATTTTTATTTTCAAATCAGTGCAATCTTGAAGTAGCTAAAGAAAAATAGGGTTTAGGATTATGATCAAATTTTATTTTCAAATCAGTGCAGTCTTGAAGTAGCTCAAGAAAGATCGGGGTTCGGATTTTGAAAATTTTTTATTTTCAAATCACCGCACGTGAAATGGATGTCTCAAAAATCTCAAAAATTAGATTTCATTTTTCTTTTCGTTCGAATTAAGTGCCGTCTTGGAGTAGCTCAAGAAAAATTAGGTTTTGGATTTTGTCAAAAATTTTCATTTCAAATCAGTGCAGTCTTGAAGTAGCTCGAGAGAAATCAGGTTTATAATTGTGATCAAGTTTTTATTTTCGAATCACCATATGTGAAATAGATTTCTCAAAAATCTCAAAATTTGGATTTTGAAAAACATTTTATTTTCAAATCAGTGCAGTCTTGAAGTAGCTGAAGAAAAATCAAGATTTGGATTTTGAAAAACATTTTATTTTAAAATTAGTGCAGTCTTCAAGTAGCTCAAGAAAAATCTTGTTTTGGATTTTGATAAAAATTTTATTTTCAAATCAGTGCAGTCTTGAAGTAGCTCAAGAAAAATCAGGTTTTGGATTTTGAGAAACATTTTATTTTCAAATCAGTGCAGTCTTGAAGTAGCTAAAGAAAAATCAGGCTTTGGATTTTGAAAAAAAATTATTTTCAATTCGCCGTACGTTAAATGGATTTCTCAAAATCCTCAAAATGTGGATTTCATTTTTCTTTCGTTCGAAATAAGTGCTGTCTTGGAGTAGCTCAAGAAAAATTAGGTTTTGGATTTTGATAAAAAATTTATTTTCAAATAAGTGCAGTCTTGAAGTAGCTCAAGAAAACAGGTTTTGGATTTTTGAAAAAACATTATATTTCAAATCAGTGCAGTCTTGAAGTAGCTAAAGAAAAATCAGGCTTTGGATTTTGAAAAAAAATTATTTTCAATTCGCCGTACGTTAAATGGATTTCTCAAAAATCTCAAAATGTGGATTTCATTTTTCTTTTCGTTCGAAATAAGTGCTGTCTTGGAGTAGCTCAAGAAAAATTAGGTTTTGGATTTTGATAAAAAATTTATTTTCAAATAAGTGCAGTCTTGAAGTAGCTCAAGAAAAATCAGGTTTTGGATTTTGAAAAACATTATATTTTCAAATCAGTGCAGTCTTGAAGTAGCTAAAGAAAAATCAGGCTTCGGATTTTGAAAACATTTTATTTTCAATTCGCCGTACGTTAAATGGATTTCTCAAAAATCTCAAAATTTGGATCTCATTTTCCTTTTCGTTCGAATTAAGTGCCGTCTTGGAGTAGCTCAAGAAAATGAGGTTTTGGATTTTGATCAAATTTTTATTTTCAAATCAGTGCAGTCTTCAAGTAGCTCAAGAAAATGAGGTTTTGGATTTTGATCAAATTTTTATTTTCAAATCAGTGCAGTCTTGAAGTAGCTCAAGAAAAATCAGGTTTTGGATTTTGAAAAAAAAGATGTTTTCAAATCAGTGCAGTCTTGAAGTAGCTCGAGAAAAATTAGGTTTTGGATTTTGAAAAAAAAGTTATTATTAAATCAGTGTGCAGTCTTGAAGAATCTCGAGATAAATCAGGTTTTAGGTTTTGATCAAATTTTTATTTTCAAATCAGTGCAATCTTGAAGTAGCTGAAGAAAAATCAGGCTTTGGATTTTGAAAAAAATTTATTTTCAAATCACCGTACGTAAAATGGATTTCTCAAAAATCTCAAAATTTGGATCTCATTTTTCTTTTCGTTTGAATTAAGTGCCGTCTTGGAGTAGCTCAAGAAAAATTAGGTTTTGGATTTTGATAAAAACTTTATTTTCAAATCAGTGCAGTCTTCAAGTAGCTCAAGAAAAATCTTGTTTTGAATTTTGATAATAATTTTAACCTCAAATCAGTGCAGTCTTGAAGTAGCTCAAGAAAAATCTTGTTTTGGATTTTAATAAAAAATTTATTTTCAAATCACCGTACGTTAAATGGATTTCTCAAAAATCTCAAAATTTGGATTTCATTTTTCTTTTCGTTCGAATTAAGTGCCGTCTTGGAGTAGCTCAAGAAAATGAGGTTTTGGATTTTGATCAAATTTTTATTTTCAAATCAGTGCAGTCTTCAAGTAGCTCAAACAAAATCTTGTTTTGGATTTGATAAAAATTTTATTTTCAAATCAGTGCAGTCTTGAAGTAGCTCAAGAAAATTCTTGTTTTGAATTTTGATAAAAATTTTATTTTCAAATCAGTGCAGTCTTAAAGTAGCTCGAGAAAAATCAGGTTTTGGATTTTGAAAAACATTTTATTTTCAAATCAGTGCAGTCTTGAAGTAGCTAAAGAAAAATCAGGTTTTGAATTTTGAAAAAAAAAAGATGTTTCCAAATCAGTGCAGTCTTGAAGTAGCTCGAGAAAAATTAGGTTTTGGAGTTTGAAAAAAAAGTTATTATTAAATCAGTGCAGTCTTGAAGAATCTCGAGATAAATCAGGTTTTAGGTTTTGATCAAATTTTTATTTTCAAATCAGTGCAATCTTGAAGTAGTTAAAGAAAAATAGGGTTTAAGATTATGATCAAATTTTATTTTCAAATCAGTGCAGTCTTGAAGTAGCTCAAGAAAAATCGGGGTTTGGATTTTGAAAATTTTTTATTTTCAAATCACCGTACGTGAAATGGATGTCTCAAAAATCTCAAAATTTGGATTTCATTTTTCTTTTCGTTCGAATTAAGTGCCGTCTTGGAGTAGCTCAAGAAAAATTAGGTTTTGGATTTTGTTAAAAATTTTATTTTCAAATCAGTGCAGTCTTGAAGTAGCTCAAGAAAAATCTTGTTTTGAATTTTGATAAAAATTTTATTTTCAAATCAGTGCAGTCTTGAAGTAGCTCAAGAAAAATTAGGTTTTGGATTTTGTTAAAAATTTTCATTTCAAATCAGTGCCGTCTTGGAGTAGCTCAAGAAAAATAAGGTTTTAGATTTTGAAAAACATTTTATTTTCAAATCAGTGCAGTCTTGAAAAGTAGCTGAAGAAAAATCAGGCTTTGGATTTTGAAAAAATTTTATTTTCAATTCGCCGTACGTAAAATGGATTTCTCAAAAATCTCAAAATTTGGATTTCATTTTCCTTTTCGTTCGAATTAAGTGCCGTCTTGGAGTAGCTCAAGAAAATGAGGTTTTGGATTTTGATCAAATTTTTATTTTCAAATCAGTGCAGTCTTGAAGTAGCTCGAGAAAAATTAGGTTTTGGATTTTGAAAAAAAAGTTATTATTAAATCAGTGCAGTCTTGAAGAATCTCGAGATAAATCAGGTTTTAGGTTTTGATCAAATTTTTATTTTCAAATCAGTGCAATCTTGAAGTAGCTAAAGAAAAATAGGGTTTAGGATTATGATCAAATTTTATTTTCAAATCAGTGCAGTCTTGAAGTAGCTCAAGAAAGATCAGGGTTCGGATTTTGAAAATTTTTTATTTTCAAATCACCGTACGTGAAATGGATGTCTCAAAAATCTCAAAATTTGGATTTCATTTTTCTTTTCGTTCGAATTAAGTGCCGTCTTGGAGTAGCTCAAGAAAAATTAGGTTTTGGATTTTGTTAAAAATTTTCATTTCAAATCAGTGCAGTCTTGAAGTAGCTCGAGAGAAATCAGGTTTATAATTTTGATCAAGTTTTTATTTTCGAATCACCGTACGTGAAATAGATTTCTCAAAAATCTCAAAATTTGGATTTTGAAAAACATTTTATTTTCAAATCAGTGCAGTCTTGAAGTAGCTGAAGAAAAATCAAGATTTGGATTTTGAAAAACATTTTATTTTAAAATTAGTGCAGTCTTCAAGTAGCTCAAGAAAAATCTTGTTTTGGATTTTGATAAAAATTTTATTTTCAAATCAGTGCAGTCTTGAAGTAGCTCAAGAAAAATCAAGTTTTGGATTTTGAAAAACATTTTATTTTTAAATCAGTGCAGTCTTGAAGTAGCTGAAGAAAAATCAAGATTTGGATTTTGAAAAACATTTTATTTTAAAATTAGTGCAGTCTTCAAGTAGCTCAAGAAAAATCTTGTTTTGGATTTTGATAAAAATTTTATTTTCAAATCAGTGCAGTCTTGAAGTAGCTCAAGAAAAATCAAGTTTTGGATTTTGAGAAACATTTTATTTTCAAATCAGTGCAGTCTTGAAGTAGCTCAAGAAAAATTAGGTTTTGGATTTTGAAAAAAAGTTATTTTCAAATCAGTGCAGTCTTGAAGTAGCTCAAGAAGAATTAGGTTTTGGATTTTGATAAAAACTTTATTTTCAAATCAGTGCAGTCTTCAAGTAGCTCAAGAAAAATCTTGTTTTGAATTTTGATAATAATTTTAACCTCAAATCAGTGCAGTCTTGAAGTAGCTCAAGAAAAATCTTGTTTTGGATTTTAATAAAAATTTTATTTTCAAATCAGTGCCGTCTTGGAGTAGCTCAAGAAAAATTAGGTTTTGGATTTTGAAAAAAAGTTATTTTCAAATCAGTGCAGTCTTGAAGTAGCTCAAGAAGAATTAGGTTTTGGATTTTGATAAAAATTTTATTTTCAATTCGCCGTACGTAAAATGGATTTCTCAAAAATCTCAAAATTTGGATTTCATTTTCCTTTTCGTTCGAATTAAGTGCCGTCTTGGAGTAGCTCAAGAAAAATTAGGTTTTGGATTTTGAAAAAAAAGTTATTTTCAAATCAGTGCAGTCTTGAAGTAGCTCAAGAAAAATCAGGTTTTGGATTTTGAAAAAAAAGTTATTTTCAAATCAGTGCAGTCTTGAAGTAGCTCAAGAAAAATTTGGTTTTGGATTTTGTTAAAAATTTTATTTTCAATTCGCCGTACGTAAAATGGATTTCTCAAAAATCTCAAAATTTGGATTTCATTTTCCTTTTCGTTCGAATTAAGTGCCGTCTTGGAGTAGCTCAAGAAAATGAGGTTTTGGATTTTGATCAAATTTTTATTTTCAAATCAGTGCAGTCTTCAAGTAGCTCAAGAAAATGAGGTTTTGGATTTTGATCAAATTTTTTATTTCAAATCAGTGCAGTCTTGAAGTAGCTGAAGAAAATTCAGGCTTTGGATTTTGAAAAAAATTCATTTTCAAATCACCGTACGTAAAATGGATTTCTCAAAAATCTCAAAATTTGGATTTCATTTTTTTTCGTTTAAATTAAGTGCCATCTTGGAGTAGCTCAAGAAAAATCAGGTTTTTAATTTTGATAAAAATTTTATTTTCAAATCAGTGCAGTCTTGAAGTAGCTGAAGAAAATTCAGGTTTTGGATTTTGAAAAAAATTTATTTTCAAATCACTGTACCTGAAATGGATTTCTCAAAAATCTCAAAATTTGGATTTCATTTTTTTTCGTTTAAATTAAGTGCCATCTTGGAGTAGCTCAAGAAAAATCAGGTTTTTGATTTTGATAAAAATTTTATTTTCAAATCACTGTACCTGAAATGGATTTCTCAAAAATCTCAAAATTTGGATTTCATTTTTTTTCGTTTAAATTAAGTGCCATCTTGGAGTAGCTCAAGAAAAATCAGGTTTTTGATTTTGATAAAAATTTTATTTTCAAATCAGTGCAGTCTTGAAGTAGCTGAAGAAAATTCAGGCTTTGGATTTTGAAAAAAATTTATTTTCAAATCACTGTACCTGAAATGGATTTCTCAAAAATCTCAAAATTTGGATTTCATTTTTTTTCGTTTAAATTAAGTGCCATCTTGGAGTAGCTCAAGAAAAATCAGGTTTTTGATTTGATAAAAATTTTATTTTCAAATCACTGTACCTGAAATGGATTTCTCAAAAATCTCAAAATTTGGATTTCATTTTTTTTCGTTTAAATTAAGTGCCATCTTGGAGTAGCTCAAGAAAAATCAGGTTTTTGATTTTGATAAAAATTTTATTTTCAAATCACTGTACCTGAAATGGATTTCTCAAAAATCTCAAAATTTGGATTTCATTTTTTTTCGTTTAAATTAAGTGCCATCTTGGAGTAGCTCAAGAAAAATCAGGTTTTTGATTTTGATAAAAATTTTATTTTCAAATCACTGTACCTGAAATGGATTTCTCAAAAATCTCAAAATTTGGATTTCATTTTTTTTCGTTTAAATTAAGTGCCATCTTGGAGTAGCTCAGAAAAATCAGGTTCTGAATTTTGAAAAAAATTTTATTTTCAAATCAGTGCAGTCTTGAAGTAGCTCGAGAGAAATCAGGTTTTAGGTTTTGATCAAATTTTTATTTTCAAATCAGTGCAGTCTTGAAGTAGCTGAAGAAAATTCAGGCTTTGGATTTTGAAAAAAATTTATTTTCAAATCACTGATTTTTAACCTGAAATGGATTTCTCAAAAATCTCAAAATTTGGATTTCATTTTTTTTCGTTTAAATTAAGTGCCATCTTGGAGTAGCTCAAGAAAAATCAGGTTTTTAATTTTGATCAAGTTTTTATTTTCGAACCACCGTACGTGAAATAGATTTCTCAAAAATCTCAAAATTTAGGTTTCATTTTTTTTTTTCGTTCGAATTAAGTGCAATCTTGGAGTAGCTCAGAAAAATCAGGTTCTGAATTTTGAAAAAAATTTTATTTTCAAATCAGTGCAGTCTTGAAGTAGCTCGAGAGAAATCAGGTTTTAGGTTTTGATCAAATTTTTATTTTCAAATCAGTGCAGTCTTGAAGTAGCTGAAGAAAATTCAGGCTTTGGATTTTGATAAAAATTTTATTTTCAAATCAGTGCAGTCTTGAAGTAGCTCGAGAGAAATCAGGTTTTAGGTTTTGATCAAATTTTTATTTTCAAATCAGTGCAGTCTTGAAGTAGCTGAAGAAAATTCAGGCTTTGGATTTTGAAAAAAATTTATTTTCAAATCACCGTACGTAAAATGGATTTCTCAAAAATCTCAAAATTTGGATTTCATTTTTTTTCGTTTAAATTAAGTGCCGTCTTGGAGTAGCTCAAGAAAGATCAGGTTTTTAATTTTGAAAAACATTTTGTTTTCAAATCAGTGCAGTCTTGAAGTAGCTGAAGAAAAGTCAGGTTTTGAATTTAAAAAAAAACTTTCAAATCAGTGCAGGCTTGAAGTAGCTCGAGAAAAATTAGGTTAAGGATATTGATCAAATTTTTATTTTCAAATCACCGTACGTGAAATGGATTTCTCAAAAATCTCAAAATCTCATTTTTCTTTTTGTTCGAATTAAGTGCAGTCTTGAAGTAGCTCAAGAAAAATCAGTTTTCGGATTTCGAAAAATTTTTATTTTCAAATCACCGTACGTTCTTAAAAATCTCAAAATTTGGATTTCATTTTTTTTTCGTTCGAATTAAGTGCCGTCTTGAAGTAGCTGAAGAAAGATCAGGCTTTGGATGTTGAAAAAATTTTATTTTCAAATCACTGTACCTGAAATGGATTTCTCAAAAATCTCAAAATTTGGATTTCATTTTTTTTCGTTTAAATTAAGTGCCATCTTGGAGTAGCTCAAGAAAAATCAGGTTTTTGATTTTGATAAAAATTTTATTTTCAAATCAGTGCAGTCTTGAAGTAGCTCGAGAGAAATCAGGTTTAGAATTTTGAAAAATTTTTATTTTTTCAAATCACCGTACGTGAAATGGATTTCTCAAAAATCTCAAAATTTGGATTTCCTTTTTTTTTCTCAATCGAACTAAGTAAGAAGGGTACCTAATAGCCGTCCCCCTGCTGATCAATTTTTTGAAAATTTTCCACCAAGGACATTGTTATTTCACCCCCCCCCCCCAACACTCATTTATTTTTGGGAAAAATGTTTTTGAAAGTTTTCTTTTTTGTCCCGATTATACTTACTGTATTAATTTCTTTTTCAAAAACTTTCCACCCAGGACATTTTTATTCTAACCCTCTCCCCGCTTATTAAGTTTTGAGATATTTTTCAACCCCCCTTGCTTATTCCAATCCTCCCAGCTATACCCGAGAGTACGTATAACCACCGACTAAGAAAACTGCATATTAATATATTACTAATATCAAAAAGTATCGTTTTTTGTTATTTGCATGAAAATGACCGTTGATGTAGCTATTTATTGTACATATAAGGTTAAGTGTTCGTTAATTGCTTCTTTGTCTTTCTTACAACAACAACCACATCCAACGACTGTCGATGGGCGTTCGCAAGAAGTACCGCCATTGTTTTTCTCATCCGCCTCTCCAGATATTGAAGGACACCATCTCATTTTCAACAGGGACGCCAATGGCAGTGATCAAAACCACGCCCAATAGCGATAAAATGGTAATTATGCCGCCCGATAGGCCGCCCTCTTTATCCTTAGCCTTTGAATGGTCGTATCCGTTGATGTTATTTCCTTGTTCTAGAAAGAAATTTGATCAATGCTTGATTATATTCATGATATGCACCACTGCAATATCTTCTGACATTACATCATGGACCCAATAGCTCATTGGTTGTAAGTGACGTAAAAGCAGTCAATACGTCACCAATCAGCTATTGGGTGGAACGGAAGACATTGCAATGGTGCATATCATGAATTAGTCTGAAATAATTTTAGGAGAAAATTCTATACACGTTGTTAACCCTTCAAGCATATCTTCCTATTTTTTTTGTTAGGGGAAGTATCTTAGGGGGGAGGGTGTGCTCGAGGCCCCTTAATTTCTCAAGATTGACAAGTGCTATGACCTTGAAATTTTGACCATATATGGATAATTGAAGATGACTCGCAAAATTTTGGTTCGGCCACCTGTCTGGTTGATGTTTTATAGACCAGAATGTAAACTTGAAAAAAATCATGTATTGACTGATTGACTCTTCGATTTGACTAAAACTTGTTCCTGAAGGCTGATTTGTCAAATAAAAGAGCCTTGTAACAGAAAAAATAAATTCGTTATCCCATGAGTATTTGGTACTTTGCAGACCGGTCTGTAAAATACACGTTGACTACCTGCCCGAACTCAGGAACTAAATTTCAATTTAGTCATGTGTACGGTTGGTATATTACAGACCGGTCGGTTTTTTAGCTAAAATGCTCACTTTCAGCATAACCACTCGTCCGAATTTTGCTGAAATTCTGACCGCAGGCTTGTATTATCAACACCTAACACTTGCCAGAATCTCAGGTCAATTGTATTTCCTAATCACTAGATACAGTATCCTAAGGCTGTTTTGGGAAAAAAGGCCAATTTTGGGCCGGTCTGTAAAATACACGATACCAACAGGTGGCAAAAATTGACCCTCTGCCTCAAAGATACATGTCACATGGAGTTACCTCACAAAATTTGAGCAAAAAAAGTTAAAGTGAAAAAAAGTTTGAGCAGGGGTCCTATTTTCGGTATTTTCAAAGAATGATGACGTCATCAGTTGGCGATGACGTCATCGATGATGTCAAAATTTTACCAAAGATGCTAATTCATATTGAGTGCACTCACACTTGCCAAATTTCAAGTCAATTGGATAAATAGTTATCAAAAAGCTTTTTTTTGATCGCCGACTGATGACATCATGACGTCATAAATTTTTGAAAATACCGAAAATAGGACCCCTGACCAAGTTGCTCGAAGAGTTAATAGAACCAGTCAATCTCTCTTATATTCAAACCTCTACTATTCTAATCTCTATCAGGAGAAAGTTTTGGTACATAAATTTCCTAGTTCTCCCACTTTTCCCATCAAAAAGTCAAAGTTTTGGCCAGAAAAATTGGAGAGTTTGTAAAAATTGTAAAATACCTTCCCATTTTTCCCATCTCAAAAAAGCATCCTTGAAAGTTGTAAAGATGTGAAAAATAGGACTTTTCCAAACTCTCCCAGCAAACAACAGCAATCATTTGGATTTGCAAAGTTTTGGTATTTTGGTGGGAAAATGGGATCTATGATGTCATAATTAATCCAGGCTCAAATGAAAATTATGCATACCATCCTCCAATAGCAATCGAATAAAGAACTTTCACTTTCGATTTCATGAATAAATAAATTATAGCGGGCGCATAAATTACGATTTTCCAAGGTCACCTTTACTTGAAAAAAATTATGGAAATATTTTCTATTTCGTGCTACCATGTTGCAACCATGGAAAATCCCCCATTTTTATAAACATTTACAAAGTCTTGGTTAGGAAAGTTGTAAAAGTGTGAAAGATTGGAAAAGTGGTAAGTTTTTTTCCCAAAACTTTCTCCTGTATATAATTCAAACTGAAGTATAAATCCCCTCAGGTGGAATGTATTATAAAATACTCTCTGTACTCTTAGGTGCTAAATAAACGGGGGGGTTCGTCGAATAAACATGGGGCCTAATTGCCGGGGGGGGTTTGAAATTGTACTTCTGAAAACCCAAAAATAAGGTAAATATAGGCTAAAATCAGGCTATTTAGAGCAAAGTAAGGTGCCTTCTCTTTGACAGCTAACAATTTTCTTTAAAATCAATAAACGGGGGGGTCCTAATAAGGTCCGGCGGGGTTAGAAAATTTTCGAAAAATTAACAAGCGGGGGGCTCGTTTATTTGGCACTTAAGCTCTTAGGTGCCAAATAAACGGGGGGGGGGGGAAAAAATATTCAAATCAAATAAACGGGGGGGGCCTAATTACCGGGGGGTTGGAAAATGGACTTTTAAAAACCAAAAAAAGGGTTAAAATAGACTAAATATAGGCTTTTTAGAGTAAAACAAGAAACTTTCCTTTTGGTAGCTGGGAATTTTTTCAAAAATTAATAAACGGGGGGGTCCTAATAACGTCCGGGGGGTTGGAAAAAATCGAAAAATTAACAAGCAGGGGGGGGGCCGTTTATTTGGAACCTAAGAGTAACGCTAACGAAGTTTCCATGGATTTTTTGGAAACAAAAACAAAGGAAATCTCTTTTACAAAGCGGGTAGTAATTAAGCATAGTTATAAACTTTCTGTCCATTTTCATAGGGTTACCAAATACATATTTTTTTTATAATAAGCATATGAAGGCTCGGGACAAGCTGGAGTTTTTACAAGCTCTTATTTGATTTGGTTGGTCGTTAAGATGTAATAAAAGAATCTTATTACTTTTTCTAAACAACGCGTCATCTCTATCACTTTAAATGACCAATTAGTGAAGTATCTTATAAAAACTCCAAGGCATCTCGACAGGGGGGGGGGTACAGCCGCAGGGTACTAACCCATAGGGTACTAACCTGATTTTTAAGAAAAATTGTCTTAGGTACCACCACCCCCTTTTTAGTACCGGGTACTTACTTTTTCTTAAGGAAAAAGGGACCCCCACCCCCCTTTTAGTACCGGGTACTTACTTTTTTTTAAGGAAAAAGGGACCCCCACCCCCTTTTTATTACCGGGTACCGGCTTTAAAATTACCAAGGAAAATAGGAGACACCACCCTTAAAACTTGCCAAGCATGGTCCCAGTCTTTCAGAAGCCAGCAAAAGCAGCTCTTTGTTGTTATTATGACTTGTATATACCATGTTTTTAACTCAGATCCTCTTAAAATTTCTTTAAATCAAACACAACTTTTGATTACAAAGGTAAAACAAGGAAATTCCTTGGCAAAAGTAAAATATTATATAGCTGTAATAACGGCAGAAGAAGTAAAATCAAGTTGATAAAAATTGAAGAATTTTTTCTTCAATAGATTGGTAATTTATTCAAATTATTCAAAACTGTGTCAATCTTATGAAAGAAGTTGAAATAGAAAATAGTTGCATTGTTGGTTCTGGTTGGCTTTGCTTAGTTGACCTGCTTCCGTCTTAATTGTCATAAACAGACAAACAATCAGACAAACAAACAAATATAAACAGAAATAAGCTATAGGGTATAATATAAACTGTAATAAACTAAAATAAACTAACCCCTCTAACAAAAACCAGGCTGTAAGAATCATCAGTTTGGATAAGAATTTTATTGTTTAAAAGACAGATTGTATCACTTTGGATGCAACAGCTTGTAATTCTTTTCATCAGAAGGCAATGACAAACATATACCTCGTTCTAACTTGAGATATCAAAGACGAACTATCCTTCTCACTAATACTGATTTTGAACAATAGCTTTCTTTACATTAGCTATTTCAATATTTGTATAACTTAGTGGTCATAAAATTCTCCTCTTAGAAAGTAGGGAAAGTACCCATGAATTTGAATAAAATAATTCTTTATTGATAGAAACATAACAGTTCTTTTTCTGAAACTAGTGAACTAACAACCTCCAAAACTTCCCTACATACTTGATAAGCAGGGAAAGTACCTTCAATTGGAAGGGGGAACTTTTCAATACTGTCAGATACTGTAAGCCATAACAAGGAAATCTTTTCTCATCAAAATCCTGAAATTTGAAGACAAAAAATTAAACAAATGTACCATATTCAGGGCCTGAGTACTTGAAGAAAAATTGAAATGATACCCACCCCACCCTAAAATTGGTACCGGGTACTAACTTGAAATTGGAGATATACCCACCCCCACCCCAAAATTAGTACCGGGTACTAACTTTTTTGAATTTCCAAATTAGACACCACCACCCGGCTATGGGTTAGTACCCTGCGGCTGTACCCCCCCCCTGATCTCGAAGGCTCAGATCTACAGATTTCCTAAGCATAACACAAGCATATACGTCAGCCTGAAATATTTTTTTCATGTGGTCAATCTTTTTCTGTTCAAAAAGGTTTGGAAGTGGTCAAGTAAAAAAAGACATTCCACGACTACAATCTCGGACAAAAGGTTTGTAAACTTTTCAAAAATTTATCAATAGTGCCAAGAATAGCCTTTTTGACACCTGGGAAATTCCCCAAATGAACGCAAGCGGTTCTAGCTGTCTTTGTGGCTTGTTTCTGTGTCATCATTTTTTCCATTGGTTTCAGTCAATCGAATTGTTTCGCTATCCTCCTCATTCTCCTCCTTGTCGCCACAACAACACGAACAACACTTGCCGCACTCAAGTGTAGTCTCAATCCCCTCGCCGCAATTCAGACCAAGTCCTTCACCCATGAGAAGCTTCTTTGCAACCAGTAATAAGCCTGAGAAACCACTGACGCCCAATAAACTGAAGAGAGTGATTCCACCAGCTGATTTAGCGAAGGGCGTAGCTGTGCTGTTTCCCGTCTCGTTGTTACTTTGTTCTGGTAGAGAAAAATATTATTTGTTCAATCACCAATTAAAAGACCACCAATATTTGATTGAAGAGTTGATTGTTTGAGATATGTGGTACGAAAAAGCTTTCTATGATCCTGAAATTAAAAACCTCGACAAACATTGGTACTCTCTGAATCTCTAGATTTGAGAAGAAGCCTAGCCAGCCAAACTGCGTACATACTATCAACGCCCTAAGCTGGTTTTTCCATCAATTAATTCTTAATCTATTTTGGTTAGTTCGACATTTCGTACCCAAAAATTCTCTCGCACCTTGTTTATATTTTAAAGGAATTGTTAAGGAATTAAAATAATTTAAATTTTAATAAATGTTTAGTATAAGCAACTGTACCTTTCAAACCTTTTGTGAGATCATTGATTCTCTTTATTTTCTTTGTCACCATCATTCACCAAATATTTCTTTCTTTTCGGGACATTTTTGTTTTATACGCTCTTTAGTTATGTGCATTGATTTTAATCCGTGTCATTTCATTCGTATCTTTTACCATAACTTTGAATCTTATTTGCCAGATCTGTTCTTCTTTTAGTTGATTCGACCCTTCGATTGATTGACTTCTCCTCGGTTAACACGACTCTTTTCGATTGGAAAAGTTTCTTCTCAACTAATTCGATTTTTCAAAACCAGAACATTCACAAAATTATCATTGGTCTTGTTATGGGCAATTTCCAGAAAAAAACGCTAACAGCGTCCCAGAAAAAAGACTACACGATTTTTTTATAAGAATACACTTTATAAGAATGTCCATGATGAAAATGGCCAAAAAATTAAGAATAATGCTGAGAATATCATCATCATGGAATTTTTCATTTTCAATTATAAATTGTCAATTACCCCCAAGTAAGGCTTGCTCCTTTCACAAAAATGCCATTTTATGCTTGGGGCGTATGTACTAGTCTGAATTACGATCCTAACCTAAGAATGCTGTGAGAATATTTTAGGATGATTTCGACCAAAAAGTTAAGAATATCCATGTTGAAATGGATTTACACCATTCTTTAAAAAAAGCGTGTAATCAGCATTCTTGCAAGCGCAGCTGTTATGATTATTTATACTTAAAACTATTTCAAAAGGCAGGAGTGCAAATTCCTTCTTGGGTACGTAATGTAAAAAAATATTAGTTGAAAAAATATTAGTTGAAAAAAGATTAGTTGTATCTTTTTTTTAAATTTCTCTTTCATCCCCAATTTCTAAAAATTTTGGTTTCTATTTCTATCAATTTATTTGCATAAGCCTAAAAAAGCTAACATCGCAAATACTAACATCGCATATATACTATATACTATACACCCCCTTCTCACAGACCCACTGGGGCCCATTCCCAAAATATCATCCCCGGTGGTCAATTTTTGACCCCACTGAAAATAATCAAATGAAATAATCCTCACTGCAAAACATGACGACCTTTTTCCCATCCCCACTGGATTTCTTGAATTGAAATCCCCAGCCATAAAAAATAGTTTCAAAAAAGTGAGTTTCAGTCCGTTATTTTTGTCCCCACTACTGGCTGAAAAATTCCTACCGGGTCTGTGAGAAGGGGGTATTACTATATACAGTAAACTAGCTAAAGTTTGCCTTGAATGATGAATATTTTACTTGACTGATGTTATAAAAACCTTTGTGTTTAGTATTTGTAGTTATTAGTTTGTGAGCTCACGATACGTGGAAGCCAAATAATGGCTTTCAAACTTTCTGGTGAGTAATAACTAAGTTTATGACTACATTCGAGGCCAAAATGAAGACTTTTCTTCCCTATAGCTGTCTACCATAGGGCCGAGGAATCCCACTTGGCACACAACGTTGTTTCAACGTCCATCTAAAGTTATATAGACGTTGTGAATGTTAGATAAACGTTAAAACAACGTTGTGTGCCAGCTGGGATGGTGTTATTGTTCTCCATAGACTCCTCATTTTTGGAACCACTTGGTCTTTTTCTTTATTTGCTGACCTTTAAACTTTTCGTACTGCAGCTAAATGTTCTACGTTTATGCTACGGCCTATTGACTATCTTGCTCGTCCCTTTTTATAGACAAGAGAGTTTACCTGCTTTGCTAGGACAAGACAGGTTCGACCATTGAGTTTCAAGCCCGAAGGGCTAGAGGTCAATCTCCTTGGTAGGATTTGAAGCCAACAAATCCTACCAAAGTTGCGCGGCCTTGAGCGACCCGCCTGGTTTTTACACAAATGACGGATTGAAACTAAATTTTCCGCTTAATTTCGAAAAATATATGACTCGAAAACAAAGGAATTGCTAGATTCAATCCGTCATCAAAAATACGGCGCATATTTTAAGGCTTCAATTTTTCTTGCCTGAGAAAGGTTAGAGATTGACATCTAGCCCTTCGGGCTTGAAACTCAATGGGTTCGACCTGTGAGGCATATTTTGGACTTACTTACTAAGATAAAAAAGTTTGGGAAGTTATGTTTTTTTTCTAAGGATGTGTAACCAGTGAAAGAATAACAAAATTTGTTTGGTTGTGTTATCAACTGACATTTGACGGTGGGAAATTCAAACTCATAGCCCAAACCATTTATTTGCTTTAAATATAAGAAATCATAGCATGGATCTCCAGGCTAGCCGTTTTAAGACAGATCCATAAATCACAGGTTGCAAAATTAAAGTCTGAAGACAAACCACGCTTTTACTCGAAATTTTTTATGTGCTTGTTACATGACATTTATTTCTGATTGGTTTAAATTTATTGACACTGACAAAGTTATCAGCTGTAAGTTGAACTTTTTTGAGTAATCACATGTTTTGACTGCATTGATATAATTTTGCAACCCGTGCATTGAAATTACAAAACGAAAATAAGTACTTACGGGCAATTTTTGGCGGTACAGTTTCTGCTTCTATCTTTGGAATAACTGGGTCGGTCGAGTCGACGTTTGGTATCTGCGTCGCCTTTGGTGGTATATAACTTGGATCGGGTTTCAAAGTTTCTTCAGAGGTTTCAGAGTTATCTTGAGGTGTGACACCTAAACATCTTTCTATCTTTTCAGAACGATATGTTATGGTTGTTTTGTTGCATTTACGATCTGAAAATGAAAGAGTAAGAAAGGAAAGTATAGATTGAAGTCGTTTATAATGTCGTCTACCATGTTAAAGGTTTTATTTTTACATAAGTGTTCCCGTTTCATATCAGACACATATTTTATATCAGGGCAGTGTCTGCCTATTGTTATATTATGCTGATATAAACAAAAAATGTTTCTCTTTCCCTCTTTCTGATCATCTTACTCGTGTCAATCCAATGTTAAAAAGCTTCCAAATTAAAATTGATGAGTAAGCAAACGATATTAAGTTTAAAAACAAAACCTTTAAACGTTGTTGTAAAGACGGTATGGACGCCGAAATGATAATGCACAAAATCATGGTGGGCCTCGTTTCCAAAATATGATTCCCAAGATATCGAGACGTCATTTACCTTACTTTCAAAGACACTTTGCTCTAGAGTCTTTGAGATCAGTCCTTGCCTCTGATACACCCCCTTCCCACTGGAAAAATTGGCCAAAATATCGTCCCCAGTAGAAAATTATAGTCAAATTTTTGTCCCCACTAAAAATAATCAGGTAAGTAAATCCTCACAGCAAAATGCTGTGCTATTTTTTCCATCCCCACTGAACTTTTTTGGCTAGAAAACAATGGAACTCAAACCCTCAGCCATAAAAAAAGATATGGGAATATCAATCCCCATCGAATTTTGATCCACTATTTTTTCCACCACTGGCCGATAAAATCCCACCGGGAAGGTGTTCTGATTCTGTCTGATTTCAAAGTTGGCTAAAAGCATACTGACAGGTCCTTTTAACCCTTTGACCATTTTCCCATTTTGTCAAACGCTGATTGATTACTGTATATCGAGGGGACTTGTATCTTAAGAATGGCATGTGCTACAAGCTGTGTTTTGACAAGGAATACTGACAAATGAAAATGATTTGCAATTTTATCCATAACTTGACCACTCTAGGCTAGGTTGGACCTCCTAGATAAAGCAATTAAATAAAAATTAAATTTTCTTCAAAGTTTTATAGAGTCTATGGTAAAAAAAAGAAGATTTGCCATTCCGACATTGGAGTAAGGAAACATGAAAAAGCCTTAGAATAGATTAAATCCGTCATCCGAAATAAGACAAGAATAAGAAAAAAAGTTTTCACTTTTTCTTGCTTGGGAAAGCTTAAAGATTACCCACAAGTCTTCAACTTCAAACTCAATATCAATGGAAGGGTTAGCCACTGTTTTATTGACCTGGTAAGAATTCTATAGTAAAAACTATATATTTAAATTTTCGAGATGTTGGAGGAACCGAAACGGGTCAGCAATAGATTGTCTATACACCAACCCAGTAACTACGGCTAATTTCAAAATTCACTGCCGTAGAGGGTCTGTTGTCATTGTCTTTTCTCATTTGAGATTTTTCAAACCGACCGGCGCTGCGATGGAGTGTTGATGAGAGAAAGGAGATGACAAGAGAAATGTTGCTATTTATAAATCATACTTCATCGCAGAGGTCTCCGTACGTGAATTTTTTTCATCAAACAGACAATGCGCACAGAACGTACTACGAAGCGATAAATATGAGATACGCTATGGTACAGAGTACAATAGAGGGGTCTTTAATAGGATACTCAATAGTTTAGAACTTAATTGCAAACAACTCTCCTTGCAGCTTGTTCTTGTTTTGATGCTTCGAATCAGATTCAAGAAATAGGTTTGCAAACTCTTAGTATTTGATCCTTCCCTTACTTGCTGAGCATCAAGCAGAGAGCCATCAAGTACCATTTTGAAAATCTTTGGTATGACCGAGCTGGGGTTGAACCCATAACCTTGCGAACCGTAGTCGGATGCTCTACCATTGCACCACGGTTCGCAATACAGTCAACTCTCTCTAATTCGAACCTCTACTATTCGAATCTTTTTATAACTCGAACTAAAATATTTTGTCCCCTCAGCTAGAAATTAGTATAAAATATTTTCTGTAATTCGAATCTTTCTCTTATGCGAAGAAAATCCTTGTTTCCTTGTAGATCGAATTAGAGAGAGAGTCAATTGTATTAGAATCTTACCGATAGGGTTTTCCATGTCGAACTGACACGTTTGAATGCCGACTTTATGAACAACAGATGGATATTGACCAATCACGCAAAAGCATTTCTTACTTCCCCAAACGTATTTTACACCTGACAGTTTCTTAGTTTTGTAAAAGCTGTGCCTATAAAAAAAATATTTTGATGATACAATGGAGTCTCTATAACTCGAATCTCTTTCACTCGAATGTCTCCTTAACTCTCCTTGAATAGAAAGAAAACTTGGCAGATTTGGAGAATTTACCCGAAATCCAAAAACTTTTCTTTCCCGAAAATTTAAATTTATTTAATGTATTGAAATTTCCGCCCAAAATTTCTTCCTCTAAGGTACTGTAAATTGATAACCTTCGAAAAGATGCTAGAAGCAACACCTATAAATATCGACGTTTGTTTCTATAATAAATCGACGCCAGTGAAAAACGATAAATATCTTGATAAAGCAAAGAGATGTGCCCTAATGTAAACAGTGGCAGGTAGGAATCGTATAAAACTAAACAGTAAACCTTATCGGAGTTTTTGATTTTTCTAAAACAGCAATGCATTGTGAAATTGTTTCAGGGGTATTACAATAGAATTCCCTCGAAGAATTCCTAAGAGATTTCTATTGTAATACCCCCGAAACGATCCCACAATGCATCTCTTTTTTTTTTAAATCAAAAACTCCGATAAGATCTATTATGCGAATCTATGCTAACCTTCGTTCAAGACAAGCCAATTTACAATGGAGGCGAGTAGACTGTGTTCCAATCAGGAAGACGTCCGGGCCATCTAATATGTTGGTTTCTTTCTTGAATACACATTTGAACCAAACAGCTAAATCAGAAAAATTTTAGATGCTTTCAAGTCTATACACATCAGCTTTTGCGGATAGATGTTCTCTGAACGCTCTCAGTAGCGTAGCCAAGAGGGGCGCAAAATTTGTGTAGGAAAGCATATTTTTATGTCATTATAGTGATCTTTTAATACCATGAATAGATAATTACAGTGTCAAGAATCAGCTCTCCTACACAAATTTTGCGTCCCTCTTGGCTACGCTACTGCGTTCTGGGACCTTCCATACCCCTGCAAAGTAAAGTAAGTCTTGCTCAGCTCCCCAAATTCCCTAATACGCCTTTTCGACCGTAGTCGCGCGGTAAGGCTCCAATCCTTTTTTTGACACATTTTTCTATTGTCTATAGGTGCGAAAAAAGGACTGGGAAGGTTTAAAGTGGGATAAAGGGACAAAAAATACCCTTGCGGCAAATGGGGGCTATACGGTTGAAAAGGTGTATTTCAGCCCCTTGTAGAATCGCATTTGTAGGAAGAAGGATATTTTTCAAATCTCAAGGAAAAAACTCTACCCAGGGACAATTCATATTGAGAGTGGAAAACTTACGTTCAATTCCAGAGATATTTTCCACCAAATCACAGGCCTCGGTTTTGGCATAATTAGCAGTCTTCAAGTCAGGTGAGTTTTGGTAGCAGAAACATTCTGTTGACCACTTTCGATATGTCACCTTCCAAATGGGAACAAAAAATATTTGATACATCAATTAAGGTTACCCGGTTAAGTTTGTACTCTCAGGGGGAGGGGAGGATTGGGAAAAACGGGAGGAGGTTGGAAAAATCTTCTAATTTTAATAAACAGGGAAGGGGGCTATTTTCCAGAAGGTTGGAAAAATCTTTTAATTTTAATAAACAGGGGAGAGCTATTTTCCAGGAGGTTGGAAATTGTACCTCCAAATACTCTCAAAATAAGGTATCTATGGACTAAAACAAGGCTATTTAGAGCAATAAAAGAGATTGATATTTTTTGAGTGCTGACAATATGTTTCTATTAACAAGGACCTTTCCGTTGTACCCTTTGAGCTTTCTTTGTTTAACGTTGTATAAACATTTAGAAAGAAATCTGGCGATATATTTTACTTTCGATCCGGTGTTTGTGCGAAAACCACGCGTTTTCGATGGGAAATAAATAGTTTCATTTCCCATTGCAAGACTTTAAACATCTCTAATTCATTCAGTGATTTGAACTAAATGGTTGTACCTGATTAATACTCTGGTCACCGTCTTCTTTCATCTTTGCACACTTTTGAAAGCATGATTGTCCATCAGGGAATTTGCCGACATTGAGACGGTGACCTCCTGATGATCGAGTCTTCTTCGAGAATTGACATTTGTAGTCTGCAATTGAGTGAATGTGAAACAGATGAATGAATGTCATGATATGCACCACTGCAATGACTTCACGAAATTATGCAACTTTTCTGTTTTTGTTCCAGCAAATACGTCACTTTTTCTATTGTTTAAGTGACGTATTGGGTGGAAAATTAATTTAAAGTCCTCAGAAGACTCTCCAGTGGTGCATATCATGAATAGTGGCCTGTTCATATGAAGGAGGACTGGCCCGCTTAGATGAGATGGAAATTTCTTGTGTTCATAATAATGATATGCACCATTGCAATTTCTTCCACGGAGCCAACAGCTGATTGGTTGCAAGTGACGTATTGAAGGATTTTTCGTCACTTACAATCAATCAGGTGTTGGGTTTGTTGAAGACATTGCAGTCATGATATGCACCATTGTAATGTCTTCCACGGACCCAATGGCTGATTGGTTGAAAGTGACGTATTGACTGATTTTACGTCACTTACAACCAATCAGCTATTGGTTCCGTGATGTAATGTAAGAAGACATTGCAATGGTGCATATCATGAATAGTGCATATCATGAATGGGAGGTGAGCCATATAATCTTTCATTGGCGTCACAGATAGAAAAGCGTCAGTGATGACGTAACATTACAACGTCGCGTGATCTATTTTTAGAGTCTTCATTCTTCAAAACCACTGACCTTTATATATTCCTGGACCGAACTATATCTACCACCTTTGATCGAAGTTTTTTTCGAAATCGGTACCCGAGAAGAAGCGCCATTGCAATGTTAAAAATCTAACGGCGTCAAACGGCGCTACATCATCAAAAGTATTTGAGGAAAAGTAGATCTAGCGCTCTCGATGCATTTTCACCGCTATTGGGTAGTGCATGGTAGTGCCGCTTTTTTAATTTTTGAAAAAAAATTGTAACTTACCTCTTTTCGTTTTGAAACGGCAGAATTGAGCCTCACGAGAAAAACAAGGGATTTGAAAGATTTTTGAGCAGTGATGGGTGATTTGGACTTTTTCAAAAGGATGCGTGGGTATTCAATTTTTTTGCTGATTTTCATGATTCTGATTGAAGACAAAAATTGCGTGATATCGTGATCAGAGTTACCGCTGGGGGGCTCTCTGTATAGCTAACGAAGTTTCCATGGATTTTTTGGAAACAAAAGCAAAAGAAAATCTCTTTTACAAAGCGGGTAGTAATTAAAAAAAGGAAGCATAATTATAAACTTTCTGCCCATTTTCATAGGGTTACCCCAGGAGGATTACCAAATACCCCTTAAATATGGGGGGTCTTAAGAGCTTAAAATATGACAGTTTTTTCTTTGCATTCTTAAATAGGATACTTCTACAATTTCAAAAGGGTTTCGAAGCCTAGAAATTTATTTTTTTCTAACAAATAATAATAATAATAAAATCTACATCAGATTGAAAAATAAATCCCACAAATTAAATTTTTTTTACTACCAAAACTTAGTCGGCCTTAATTTTAGTCACCTCGTCAAAATTTAGTCACTAAGGGCCAACTAATAACTAAGTTTTGGCCATTTCTAAATTTTTAGTCGGTCCAAATTTTAGTCGGCCCAAATTTTTAGTCGGCCCTAATTTTAGTCACCAAGCCAAAATTTAGTCACTTAGGGCCGACTAAGTTTTGGTCGATAAGGTATGCAGTTTCTTGATTTTAACTAAATCATTTTCAACAGAATGCTGAAAGGTTTGGTTGAAATGGTTTCATTTTGGTTATCAAACCCTGACATATATATCACTTACTCTTAGGTTCCAAATAAACGCTTGTTAATTTTCCGAAAACTTTCCGACCCCTCCCCCCCAGACCTTATAAGGTCCCCACCATTTACTAATTTTTAATATTTTTGTTTCAGCTTCCAAAAGAAGGTCCCTTATTCTGCTCTAAATATCCTGATTTTAGCCTAGCCATATTTACCTTATTTTGGGGTTTTAGTAATTACAATTTCCAACCCCTCCCCCGGCAATTATGTTAAAATTTTGAAAGTTTTCCAACCCTCCCCGTTTATTTGGAACCTTAGAGTACACCACTATTAATTATTTTTAATAAAATCAAAAAAACTTGAAAAATTCCTTAGTTTAAGGAATAATGAGAAGGTTTGAGATATTTCCCCAGCTGGCACACAACGTTGTTTTAACGTTCAAATAACGTTATTTGGACGTTATGAATGTCAAATGGACGTTGTTTTGACGTTGTGTGCCGGCTGGATCGCCTATAGAAAACCTTTGTGGTCCAGAGTAAAACATCCAAGTTTTTTTGTTAAACTAGTTCCCAAAGTCGAGATATCACAATTTCAAAAATCTTATTGTTTTCTTGCTTAAAAGTCAAAAACTTGTAAATTGAGTATCTTGATAAAAGTTAGAAAAAAAGATTTTGCCAAGAAGCATGGGAGGAATCTGCATGTCAAATATCTCAAACCCGGGGGAGGGGGTACTAGAGTTGGAGGACAAAGGGTATGTGCGAACGTGTCCTTCGAAAACCCACCCTTAGAGAGACTTTTCTGAAAACTTTTCTTCGATTTTTGAAAAAAGTACAAAAAAGATTTCCTAAAATCGTGAATTTTCCGACTCTTAAGAGACAAATTTAAAACGTTCTGATTTTTCCGAACCTAAGAGGGACTTTGGAGGGTGAAAAAACCGACCCTTACCGTCCACACATACCCAGCACCCATTTTTGCCTCAAGTTTTAAGCTTCTACTATTCGAATCTTTCCATAATTCGAACTTATTTCTAGTCCCCATCAAGAATATACCGACTTAAATATACTTTGTGTAATTCGAATCTCTCTGTAATTCGATCAAATAGTATTCCCTATTTGAGTTGGAATTAGAGAGAGTCAACTGTAGATGTATTTAACTGAGTGTAAATCCATCCAGTTTTATTTGTGTTTGTGTCCATCTTCATTGTCTGTGTCATCATTGGCTGCAGTCAATCGAATTTTTTCGCTATTCTCACCATCATCCTTCTTGTCGCCACAACAACACGAACAACACTTGTCGCACCCAAGGGTAATCTCAATCCCCTCGCCGCAATTCAGACTAAGTCCTTCACCCATGAGAAGGTTCTTTGCAACCAGTAATAAGCCTGAGAAACCACTGACGCCCAATAAACTGAAGAGGGTGATTCCACCAGCTGATTTAGCGAAGGGCGTAGTTGTGCTGTTTCCCGTCTTGTTGTTACTTTGTTCTGACGGTAGAAAAAAATATTATATGTTCAATCACCAATGAAAAGACCAGCAAATGGGCTTTTCCAGAAAGAAATTGAATATGGGGGAAGGAGGATGTTAGGCTTTTTGGAAATTTACCCCCCCCCCGGACATAGTGAATTATGACAACATATCTTACTTCCCGGACAATCATCAGTTGACCCCTCGGACATTCAAAATTACCCCTAAGCAGAGCAAATTTGCCCCCAAAACAAGGCAAATTTTGCAGACTTTTCACTTCCCCGGACATAATCTCCAATAATCCTCCACCCCCATATACAAAAATTTTCTGAAAGAGCCCAATATTTGATTGAACAGTTGATTAGATTGTTTGAGATATGTAGCTTGAAACAGCCTTCTATGATCCTAAAATTTAAAAGAACAAGCCTAGCCTGCCAACCTGTGCACATATTAATTATTAATCTATTCTGGTTAGTCTGACATCTTCGTACCCAAAAATTCTTGCACCTACTTTATATTTTAAAGGAATTGTTAAGGAGTTAAAATAATTTAAATTTTAATAAATGTTTAGTATAAGCAACTGTACCTTTCAAACCTTTTGTGAGATCATCGATTCCATTTATTTTCTTTGTTACCACCATTCACCAATTATTTCCTTCTTTGTTTTACAATTGGTGTTATCATTAACGCTTGAAAATCTTCAGTCGTTCTTATAAAGGGTTTTATAATTATTTTTCTTCATCTTTCTCTAATCTTATTCTTATCAATTGAATTCAATTACTTCCAGAAAACTCTTTTAAGATTTGCATATTGATTCTAATGCCAGGTCTGATTCGATCTCGTCTTGGTTGATTTGATCTTTCGTTTGATTTATTTCGAATCTTCTCCATTGAAGAAGGCTTATCTCGATCGAATCGATTCGATTCGATTCGATTCGATTCGATTCGATTTGTACCACTTGATGTCGTTTCCAAAAAAATAAAATCGATATGTGCCAGAAAAGCGAATTTAGACCAGCGTTCTTATAATGGAAGCTGGTGTAATTTAGATTTAGATTTATTTTAAAAGACGTATAAATGCCTTCTTGGGTACGTAATGCCAAAAAGTATTAGTCGAGAAAAAATAGCTGACTAATGTTATGAAAACCCTTAGTGCCTAGAATTTTAGTAGTTATTATTAGTTTGTGAAGCGTAGATACTTAAAATTCAAGGGATGTCTTTCAAACTAACTGGTAAGTATAATTTAGTAAGTTTATGACTACATTCGAATCTGAAATGAAAACTTTCTTTCCTATAGCTGTCTACCTAAAGCCCGGGGGGGGGGGGGCAGCCAGGCAAATTGACTGACGGGTATGTGCGGCGGCTAAGGGTCTATTTTTCAAGATAGCAGAAATGCACTGTAAAGGTAGACTTTTTGTTAAATGCACTGTAAGGGTGGAAATTTTAGTAAATCAAGGAAAAATTAAGATTTTTTGCCCAAAAAGTCTAATTATTTTGCTCTAAAAGGGTTGAAAATTTGAAGAAAATGCACTGTAGGGTATGAATTTGACGGAATTTCGCCGATTTTTTGCTGCACTGTAAGGGTGCGATTTTAAAAGCCAATTTTTTTGCCGCACATACCGTCAGTTGGCAAACCCAGTGCCCCCCCCCCCCCCGGGCCTAAAGCCGAGGAGGGGTGTTATTGCTCTCCCTAGAATTCTCCTTTTTCGACATCGAGACGGTGACCTCCTGGTGATCGAGTCATCTTCGTAGTCTACAATCGAGTGAATGTAAAACGAATGAATGAAATATAACTTATTACTTTCATTTACGCATTTATAACCTGAATTAGTGAAACATAAAAAAGCCTTGTGATGTGCAACCAAATCAAAATAAAACATAACACATTTTTCTTTAACGATATTTCGACCACCTTACGTGTCTTTTTCAAGTTATAACCTGAATTAGATTTTCACGCTGAAGCTCTAAAGGGATGTGTGAATAATCCGGCGAATAATCTCGATTGCGTAAGGAGAACTCTCTCAAGAATTAGAAGTAGAATTTCGTTTGAAGCGAGGACAGATTATTACTGGTAAACTCAGTTAGCACACAACGTTGTTTCCACGTTCATCTAACGTTATATGGACGTTGTGAACGTTAGATAAACATCGAAAAAACGTTGTGTGCCAGCTGGGAAGGAGCTTGACACAACCCACACTATTGTTATGGTAAAAAATCCTACCCCTTCATGTTGAGTAAGTCATATTTTCATAAGAGGGTATCCCAAGAGGGGGTTTCGAAAAGACTTATAATCTGAAGGCTTCTTGAATTGTCGGCAAAAGTCTTCAAAATGAAGAGTGAAAACTTTCATGTTTTCTGGATTAGGCCATTTGAAAACTTTCTGCTGAAACAGCAAACCTTATCGGGGTAAAAATGTCGGGGAAGTGAGGACAATTTTGAGAGGGTGATGAAATTTTTTCCCCAACGAAATTTTTTTCCCAACGAAATTTTTCCCCGACATTTTATCACCTGATCAAAAATTTTACTGTTTTTTTTATCCCCGACCAAAACTTTTACCCGAGTTTTTTTCCCAACCAAAATTCAAATCCAATTTTTTTGCGCCTTTAATAACCGAAATTAGTGCTTAAATTAATGCATTAAATGTTGAATTACAAGGTCGATTTTCGAACGATGAAGGAAAGCATTTCATTTGGACAATTTAGTCGGTTGGAAGTACCTGAATTGAAAATTTGGTCGGGAAAAAGTGACGAAAATACCTTTAGGTGACGAAATTTTTCCCCGACGAAATTTTCTCTGACTAACTAAAATTCCGACGACATTTTTTCCCCAATAAGGTAAATCGAACAAACAGTTTACGACCCAATACACATTAAACTCCCTATGATATGGGGCTAAGTACGAATAAATAAATTTGATATAATAACACCATAAGACTAACCTTCTGATTTGGATATCAATGGTTTCTCATTGTTGATGGTGGGCGGAGGGTGGGTGGTGACTGCTGGCGGGTTGGTCACCTGATTCGTTTATAAGAGGAACAATTAGCAATATCAATAAAACACAATATACGATCAGGGAAATGATAGAGTGAACGATACGATAGATAGCTGAGCTTTGGTCGAAAACCTTAAGAACAAATTAAGAACAATCATAGATTCAGGCACACCGCGAGATTCTTGTTGTAGAATTTTCCGCGTGAGGATTATTTTCAGATGGTTAATTTTCAAGCGACTTCAGAAGTTTACCGTGCTAAAGTAACCACTCATTGGGTGCTCCCCGATAAGCTACTACAATCAAGGTCATAATATTTGAGAAAAAAGGAAAATTCACCAGGAAGTTTTGAAACCACGATCGATTTGTAAGCGCTCTAACTTAGGTTGGAAGATTAGAGTTTTAACTCTAGGATCTGAGGATCCAAAAGTTCAAAAATACTCCAAAAAGGCTCAGAATATAGTCTGGAAGTCTGCCAACCCCTCCCAAATAGAAATATTCGATTAAGTTAAAATCGACTTTCTCGCCGGAACTTTAATTCTTGAAAAACGTTAAAGTAACCAGAATTCTCAATATATTTCATCAACCATGATTGTAGTCGCTATCCCTTCCAGTTATGACAGAATCCCGTCCCTATTTTTTTCCTCGTCCGTCGTAATACACAACGTTATTTCCACGTTCTTCTATAGACGTTATATGGACTTTAGAGATTATTCAACTCAAAGAAATTTACCGCTTGTTCAGTGGTTGATTCTTGAGTGGTCATTGCAATCACCGGCACTGTCGGTTGGGGTGTCATCGTCGGCACTGGAGCCGCCGTTGTTGTAGTCGTCGTCGGCACGGGAACTGTCGTTGTTGTAGTTGTCGTCGTTGTCACTGGAGCTGCCGTTGTTGTAGTCGTCGTCTGCACTGGAGCTACCGTTGTTGTAGTTGTCGTCGTCACTGGAGCTACCGTTGTTGTAGTTGTCGTCGGCACGGGAGCTGTCGTTGTTGTAGTTGTCGTCGTCGTCGTTACTGGAGCTGCCGTTGTTGTAGTCGTCGTCTGCACTGGAGCTGCCGTTGTTGTAGGAGGTGCAGGAGTGGTGACTATCTTTAGACCAGGAGGAAGTGCAAGAGTGTATGTAGGGTCCACTTTCACAGTTTCTGCCTTACCTTGGGCGTCAACGGGCGTGTAACCAAGACAACGCTTAACTTGACGACCATAGTAATCGATCGTTGTGATATTGCATTTACGAGCTGAAAAGTATTAAGGAAAGAGTTTTTTGAGATACGTTGCATTTTTTCCATCCGATCAGGTTTTGACGGATAGAATATACAATAAACTCTCGCTTATTCGAACTTCTATTATTCGAATTCTCAGTTCCCGTCAACAAAAAAACTCCCTTAAAAAAACTTTCTATATTTCAAATCTCTCTGTAATTCAAAGAAATTCTTGATATGCGTAAGTCAATATGACGTCATATTTTTTAACGGAAGCACTCGAAAAAAACCAGATTTTGACCCCCGTGTCTCTGTTTTTAGTAACAGAGAGGGGTCAAAACCTGGATTTTTTCGGGTGTTTCCGCTGGAAAAATTACTTACGGGGGTTCGAAACAAAAAATTATAGGGGAATTTCGCATATCAAGAGTAAGTTTCCCGGTCGAGTTCGAATTAGCGAGAGTCGACTTTAATTTACCTTATCGGGGAAAACTTCGTCGGGGAAAAGTGACGAATATTTTTGGCCAAGTGACGAATATTTTTGGCAAAGTAACGAAAATTTTTCCCCGACGAAAATTTTCCCCGGCCTTAATGCGTTTACCAACTACCAGCAAGTGACCAATATTTTTCCCCGACGAAGATTTTCTCTACAAAAATTTTTCCCGACGAAAATTTTTCCCGACGAAAATTTTTCCCGACGAAGTTTTCCCCGACGAAAATTTTTCCCGACGAAGTTTTCCCCGATAAGGTATACCTCGTGGTTTCCAGTTGAATTTACATGTCTGTATTCCATTGCCAGGTTTATTCTTTATGGTGAAAGGACCGAGGATGCAGTAACATCGTTTGCTAGCGGCCACATATTTCATACCAGTCAAGTTCTTACCAACCTGAAAGAAGAAAAATAATAATAGTAATATTACCTTATTGGAACTAATTTTCGCGGGAATTAATTTTAATTATCTAATTAATTTTAGCGTTTGTCGCGGTATTTCGTCAAAATCGCGAAAATTTGAGGCCGCGAAAATTTTTTGAGAGTTAAAAACCGCGAAAATTAATTCCCGCGAGTAACAATTTTTTCCAATTCTATCGAAAAATTTGAAAAATCCCTAGGAAAATGAAAGAAATTTGTCCAAAAAAGGGCAGAACCGCGAAAATTAAAACCCGCAAAAAGTCCAGAATGAAAAAAACCGCGAAAATTTAAACCCGCAAAATGCAATTTTGCGGACATTTTTTTCGACCGCGAAAATCAGCTCCCGCAAAAATTAGTTCCAATAAGGTAATAACATATGTTTTAAGTGGCATGCTCCGAAAAATTCAAAAACTTTTAGGCAGCTGGAGAATTGTTTCCACAAAGGGCCACTAAACTAAAGAAAAAAAATAATTCATTTGGAGTTAGTTCATGTAATGTTTCCAGATCACCCAAATAGAGACTTATACGCTCGCGTAGTTTGTGGTTCTTTTAAACCATAATGCAGTTAATTGTCCCGTGATAAACAAAAAGGAATGAATCTAGTAGTGATGGTATAGTCACTTTCGGCCGGGGTTGTGGACGGCGAAATATGTTGTTCTTTGATAGTTAGGGTTTGTCGTTCTTTTTGACGCTTTTTAATAGTTATTTGTCGTTCTTTTTAGATGGTATGTGAACGTTAGATGAACAGTCTCTTTGAATCAGCGAAGAATACCAAGCTAAAAACAGCTGAAAAAAAGGCCTAATGCTACTCAAATGGCGCTACTCGAATGGTAGCATTGTTCAATGTAGGTCTATAGTTCAATTCAATTTTTCATTAGAAAAAGTGTCGCCTGCATCAAGTAGTAAGTACAATTAGAGACGACAATTTTTCTACAAATTCTAATCAAATCATTTAATGTCAGTTATAAATTTCTGACCCCTTAGCTTCTCATCAAGCTGAAAAGGTAAAAAAAAGATAGGAATATCAACCGCTGACCTATACTTGTTGCCCTGGGCAATGTTGTGCATGGAATCTTTGCTCGCAATTTTTAACCTAATGATACCACAGATCTTTATTAACCATGGACTAAGTTTTCTCCGTCATCTTTGATCGGGATTAAACTCCAACCAAAAAAATTATCTCACGAGTTTCTTTTGAACGAGCTAAAATAATTTCACTCAATGTTGTCAAGCATCCTAAATTATGGAAGACCCCTCAACATATCATTTATTAGAGCACTTTTCGGACATTGCTTATTATATCCAAGGAGAGAATCAAGAAATTTTACAAAGCGACTTTAAATCTGTTGAGAACGAAGGAGTTTCTAACCTTTTCGTAAAATTGATCTTTCCTTATCACATTACTTATCAAGAAAAGAATCAAGAACTTTTGCAAAGCGACTTTAAATCTGTTGAGAACGAAGGAGTTTCAACCTTTTCGTAAAATTCATTTTTCCTTATCACATTACTTATCAAGGAAAGAATCAAGAAGTTTTACAAAGCAGATTTAAATCTGTTGAGAACGAAGGAGTTTCTAACCTTTTCGTAAAATTGATCATTTTAACCTTTTCGTAAAATTGATCATTCCTTATCACATTACTTATCAAGGAGAGAATCAAGAAGTTTTACATAGCGACTTTAAATGTGTTGAGAACGAAGGAGTTTCTAACCTTTTCGTAAAATTGATCTTTCCTTATCACATTACTTATCAAGGAGAGAATCAAGAAGTTTTACATAGCGGATTTAAATCTGTTGAGAACGAAGGAGTTTCTAACCTTTTCGTAAAATTGATCCTTCCTTTCCAAGCACCTCAACTTGCAAAATAATCTGGTTTTTGTTCTTGCAATGTAGCTGGAGGTACCCCCTGATCCAAGATTAACATTCGAGCCAGAGTTGTAATCACAGAAATACCAGTTCACTAAAGAATATAATGTAATAATATGATGATATTGTGACCGGGTAGCTCAGTCGGTAGAGCATTCGCCTTACAATCTAAGGGTTTTGGGTTCGATCCCCGGTCACCGCCAACTCAGCGGATGAGTAGCTTAGATTGGGTAATCTGATCTAGGCGGTAAGTTGCTGGGAGCTGAGAGTAGGTGTGGCGCTCCACCTAAGCATCCGATCTCCCAGGTCTAGCGCAAATAGAAAAGGGGATAGACTCCCTCTGTCCCGGCTCCGCCGACAGCCACCAGATGAATATACTTACGGGCCATGGCCCAACCCCCCCCCCCCAATATTTTGCAAAGTAATTTTTTTTTACTTTAAAAAAGCCTATATATACCGTTTAGAGGGGTGAAATAAGGGTGAAAAGTCGAAAACTTTCTTCGTCGCCCAACCATGGTGGGTAACATATTTTTTTGGCCCCTCAATTCGATTCGCACGCCGGGGGCCATGAATGGAAGCAGAGCTAAAGAGGTCTTCTAATCAGTCTAGGGAATTTTCGGCTCCTATCAGACCAACCTATCTTGCAACCTACTCGTAGGCCATTTTTCTGATCAACTTTAAAGCTATTTTGTTGAGATTTCAGTTGGAAACATATACGTAGGATTTGTTTGAATTGTGTATACTGATGATCCTTTATTCGATCTACAACTTACTGTTGAGGCCCGGAATATTTTCCAAAACATCTTTAGTATATGGCAAATTTTATCACAAACAAGAAAATTGTGTGTATTGGGGATGAAAGTTATCAAGAAAAAAAATAAACAAAAAATAAAAACTTCCGTAGCATAACTTACCACTGAGGCCAGGAATATTCTCCAAAATATCACAGGTTTTCGTGGTTGTTGGTTTAACTGATTTCAACCCAAGACCTGCTTTCACACATTGGCAATAATTAGCCTCAGAATGATAGGTGACCTAAAAAGATATATGAATAAATTATAGAGTTATACGCATTTTCAAAGATGTTAAGAACATTTTAAAGCTTTGCGGATTCTAAAACACCCGATGTTTTTTAAAGATGGACAAAAATTTTCTCATTATGCTGATACTAATAACATTGTTAAGAAAAACTTTGAGACTTAAAACTCAAAAAATTAAAAACGTCCGAAAACTTCAAAAATTTGTATCTTCATATAAAAAATGTGTATGAGGAAAATTTTGAATTAATGCCGGATGTAATTTTTGAAGCGTTTTTTTTTACCTACAACACGCTTTTTTTATAATAATGGTGTGAATCCATTTCATCATAGATAGTCGTAACTTTTTGGTCAACATTAGCTGGGAGACCCGTCTACTCTGTTCGGGTGGTTTCGAAGTATAGCATTTAGTTAAAACGAATAATAATGTAGAAATCTCGATAGAAATAACATGGAGTAGCCGGGTATTTTTTTAGATGCCAAATCTGTCCGCAGAATTCTATTGGCTGTTAAACAATTGTTGAAACCACGTGATATTATTGTTTTGATTGAAAGTGCGCGAACCTGATTGGCTAACCTTATCAAGGGCTTTTTTGGCACGAAATTCAAATCAAATGTAAACAAATTCAAACTGGGTCAAAAATACCATACTCTCAATGAGTAGCTTTTGATGGGATTTTTGCTTATGTGTTGTAAGTTTGAATAGAGAGTATGGATCTCCAGACTAGGTCAATATCATCATATAATATTCTTAACATATTCTCAAGGTTAATATTTAGATTTTACCAGTCATTGTCTCAAAATCATTGAAAAATAGGTAAAAACAGAAAACTTTCTTATGTGTATGCATAAAAAACAAATGAATAAATACGATGTATTAAACAGCAATGAGCTATCCCATTTTATAACCATACTTACAAAGGGACGAACTTTTCCAGGGGGTAAATTGAAAAGAATTTCCAGGAGGTCTAAGGAAGTGTTTTTTTTCATGTTTCCAGGGGGTAAAAAGCTATTCTTAAACTTCCAGGGGGTAAACGACTGATATTAGTTCGTCCACCGTCACTTTAAGTTATGAAAATAATTTTTTCCAGGGTCTATTTTAAAAATTTTGCTATCTTCTAGGGGGTATCCACACATTTCCAGGAAATTTGTTTTGACTTGAAAAGGTTCGTTCACCCCCCCCCCTGTATGGAAATTTTTTACAACAAAGTAAATGAAATAGAAAATTATAAAAGCAGAAATAATATTCATAGAAAAAAAGTTGGCGACATTTTTACGATATTCTTAATTTTTTGGCCGTGTATTTTTACGTCAAAAATCATTCTAACCTGGTTAATTTCTTTGATAGTTTTCCTCCTTTGCATGCAAGTATCAAAACATTTTTGAGGCGTATCTTGTGTTCCTGCTGACAATATTTGTATGGATGAGTCTGTGATGACTGCTGCTGTTTGGTCTTTGAATGCACATTTGTAGCCTATTTTAAAGAAAGAAATACACTTTATCGGCGATCCAAAAAATATCTGCAATCTGATTGGTTAAAAAGAGTACAATATATCTTGTATTTTACATGTACAAAATATAAATTGACGAAAAGATGTTGCTGCATTGTAGCGGTAGAAGCAATCTAACGTCACTTTGCTACAAAAGTGTCCTCCAACACAAAAAGTGCATTTTTTGGGTCACCAATAAACCAGTTATCAGACAATTGCTCGTACAATATGGAAATATTTCACTCGTTCCGGATTTTCCGTATATCGCAACTGTCCGATAACTATTACTTATAGGTTATATTCATGATATGACCAATGGAGAGTCTTCTGAGAACTTTTAAAATTTTCCACCCAATACGTCACTTAAACAATAGAAAAAGTGACGTATTTGCTGGAACAAAAACAGAAATATTTCATAATTTCGTAAAGTCATTGCAGTGGTGCACATCATGAATTGTCTGCCTATTGTTATTGTTATATTATGCTGATATAAGCAAAAAAATGTTTTTCTTTTCCTCTTTCTTGCCAATCTTGCTCCACATCCGTGTCAATCCAATGTGAAAAAGCTTGTGAATTAAAATTGATGAGTAAGCAAACGATATATTAAATAACCCTCTTATTTAAAAACAAAACCTTCAAAGCAAGAGGGCTAGAGAGGAATCTCTAACACAGCTGGCACACAACGTTGTTTTAACGTTTATCTAACGTCCACAACGTCCATATAACGTTAGATGAACGTTGAGACAACGTTGTGTGCCAGCTGGGTAACCTTTATAAATCAATTAAAAGCAAAGTGTTGTAAGATTTGCGCCGCATTTAGAATGAAGAATCGAATCTAGCATTTTCTTTGTGTTTTTTAAGGGCTCTGACCATAGTGAGTTTTTCATATTTGTCATGTATAGAATAAAGATTTCTGCCTGATGTAGCCAACAAAACTATGGTGTGTTATACATTTTCTGTTAGGTCAACTATTCCTGAATCTGAAAATTTAAAAAACGCAATGAAAATTAATGAAGAATAAAATGAAAACTTTTGCGAAGTGCTTTGAAGACCTCTTATTTTTGACGAAGAAAAAAAAATTGAAAAAGTTTTTCTATCAGAAGGTGTTTCTTTTACCAAACGATAACAAAGTTTTCAGAAATCTTTTGTAAAAGCTTTGTCTCAAAATCTTGAAAAAGCGGTTTTTGACCAATTTTTCATCCCAATTTTTTTGTAGAAAAACAGTTATAATTTTTGATACATCGATTTAGAAAATTTTTTCGAAAAATTTCAAATAGCTCAATTCTTTACGGACAATTTAAAAAAAAGTTAATTATCCATTGAAACTTAGCATTTTTTGTAATCACAACGTCATTTTTGTAATTAAATTCTTAATTATTCTTGAAAGAATAAATTACCAAACAACTTGTAAAGGCAATTTTTTGTTGAAAGTGTCAAGGAACCCAAAACGAAAGTTTTATCTTCAAATCCTTTAACAAATTTTCTGACTATGATCAGAGCCCTTAAGCGGTATTTGAAATCTGGCGATAGGTTTTATTTTCAATGGGCTTTCCAGAAAATTTTCGTATATGGGGGGATATATTGGATATATTGTCCGGGGGTAGCGAAGAACCTACAAAAGTTGCCTTGTTTGGGGGGGGGCAAATTGCTCTGTTTGGGGGCTGAAGATCCGGGGGTCAACTAATGCTTGTCCGGGGGGTCAAAAGTCACAATGTCCGGGTGTAAACTTACAAAAAATGTTATATATCCTCTACAACTAATGCTTGTCCGGGGGGTCAACTAATGCTTGTCCGGGGGGTCAAAAGTCACAATGTCCGGGTGTAAACTTACAAAAAATGTTATATATGCTCTACCCCATATTCAAATTTTTTCTGGAAGAGCCTAATCTAGCGTTTGTGTGAAATCCATGCAAGTCATTCATTTTGGATCGGAAATAAGTGGCATCAATTCCCATTTAATTTATATGTAACTCACAAATTCACAAAAATACCAGTTTTACAACCGGGGGGGGGGGTACTTAGGCAAAATGAGTGCCGGGTATGTGCGAGCCAAAAGGGTCCCTTTTTCCGGTCCCACACTCGAAAATCTCTCAAAGGGGTACAAAGACCATTTAAAAAAATTGAGTCACTGTAAGGGTCCAAAAATCATGAAATTCAAAATTCGTCATTTTCCAAAATTTGAACAAAATTGAGTGAAAATCGACACAAATTTTGAGAAAAGTCTGTCTAAGGGTCCCAAAAATACCAATTATTCCTCTCTCCAAGGGTCGATTTTCGATTTTTAGCTCGGACATACCCGTCACACCTCGCAAACCGACCCCCGGGTTTTACAATTAAGGCATTTTAGCTATACAAAAGGAATAAAGGTATTTTCACATATACAGGTGGAAGAGTCTTATGGCAAATATCGATCGATTATTGTCATCATAGTAGGGGGAAATTTGTAAAATCGCTCAATTTTTTTAGTCAAAGCACTTGTTATACATTATTGGAAAGCTAAGAGGTAGGGAAATAACTTGGGTGCCAATTTTTTTTCGGACACTCAGGTGTGATTTTCGGACGGAAATGACGGTCTCAGGCAAAAATTATAGGGTCAAAAATTAATGAACATTTCAGCTTGAGAAAATAGACCTGTTGTATATTTTTGGAAAGCTCTCAAAAAATTAAGATTAGAGCTATATTGCGAGTATAGGTGAGTTCAGTACTTAACTCGAGATATTGAGCTTCAAAAAGCGCAAAAACCGAACAGAAATAAAAACGAACAAATTTCCCCATACTATCAGAAATCAAATCGAATTACAGTAGAGAGACTCACTAACCTCCATTCTCAACAACCACTGACGCAGATGAAAACACCACACACAAAACAAAAAACAAAAGCTTTAATCCCATTTCTTCATGTACCAAAAGAAATATATCAAAGAGTTTCCAAAAACTAAAAAAATTACCGAAATAAAAAAGAATCGATGAAAACATGAAATGCTTTGAAATCTTGCTCAGAATTTTTAATCTCAGTTTTTCCTTTCATTTAACAACATTTGTTAAAGAAGATTCCGGGGGTTAAAATATGTTGATTTCCTAAGTCTTTAAACCCCGGAAAATTAAAAATTTCAACAGCCAACTGGCACATATCAAAGAATCAACGCTCAAACTAAATCGATAGGAAATTGTTGTTAGTTAAGTACTTTGAACATTAAAAAGATGTTAAAAAGATGTACCAAGTAAATACTTGATTAAAAATCTCTTCTTATAGCAGTTGCTATAGTGCTATAGTGACCATGTAAACTGTAGTTAAGAATAATCTAAGATACTTTGTAAATAGTGTGCAGGATTTTATTTTCAGTTTATTCTGCGGTCAGAACGTAGGCACGACAATTATCTATTGAATCCTTGTTCTAAGTACTTCGCGGTATTTAAAACAGTGTTACCAAGAAATTAAAGTAGAAACAATCTTAATTTAGTGAAGAATTTCGCAGAATTCCGGTTAAGGAGTTTCTTAAAATCAGTGTAATCATTTGTTATTGTGCGTAAATCCGATCAATAGCGATAGTCGGGTTCGATTTCCCCATCTTTCCGGTTTGATTTCCCGATTTGGTTTGCATTTGCACTCGCACTTACTAGGATATACTCTTTTTAATTGTATGTTAGATTTGTTAAGAAAGGCTGACCACGATAAAGATGTTAACATAATGGTTTGCTATTCAAAAATGACAATTACCGGAGTTTGCAGCCGTCATTACGGCTGTTTTATTAAAGATTCAAATTAGCAATATTTTTGGATTTAATACCGGTTTAATCGCAGTTTAACTTTTATTTGATAAGCACTACGTCATTCTAATGGCTGGGTGGCCACCCTCCGCCAACTGAGCCTACTTTGCCCATAACCATGTGACGATCACAACTTCTTGTCCAGTCGACGGACTAGTAAGTCTACTTCTGGCTGAACTTACTTTTGCTGATTTTTGACGCTGTTCAGTGAAGTAGCTAGGAGCGTGTGGCGAGGTCCCGCCATTTGAAAAAGAATGTTTAAAATCCAAATAACAAATAAACTAATTTGAGTTGAAAGATTTAATCAAAAATGAGAAACAAACATCAATAACAGATTTGCAATCCCTTTTATTCTCAAACAAGAGCCACAAAGATGTGGTTAAATATTTCCTCCAATAGCTCAGAGCATAGATTGTAGTCGCAGTCGAACCCCACAGATTACCTTAAAGGAAGAAATTTTGGCAGAAAGAAAATTTGGCGGATTTGGCAGATTCCGCCAAAATCCGCCAAATTAAGTTCCCGCCAAAATTTATTTTTTCCTCCATCCGCCATATTAAAATTCCCCCAAATTTATTTTTCCGCATCCCCAAATTTGTGCTATTCAAGCCTTAAACAGTTTTTTTTGTTATTTGTAACGCTTTTGGTCAAAAAATATCCTGCAAACCGCCAAATTAAATCCCGTCAAATTTACTTATCCAGCTATCCGCCAAATTAAATTCCTCTGAAAAAACTTTTCGGCCATCCGCCAAATTAAATTCCCGCCAAAATTCTTCCTTTAAGGTATCCTAAAGCCCCAACTTGTAACTTAGATTTATTAAAGCCTTATATATATAAGCCATTCCGATGCAAACAAAAATAACCATTCCTGCTAAAATTGTCGTTATTTCATAGACATGTTCACAGATATAAGTCTAAATTTTAAAAAATTTGCATGCAAATGATAGCCATTTTAACACAAAAAATGTATTTTATTCACTAATGTGGTTTTTACCTTCATTAAGGAAAAAAATCTTAGATTTTACAGTTGATTTATTTCTAAGACTCATCGAGAAGAAATGCCAAAATATCTTTGGATGTTACTAGGACTAATATGGAAATATGGCAATATGAATTTGGGAGATATCGAATATGTTGTACACATTAGTTTCATATGAAAAACTTCCTTGTCATCAAATATTTAAAGCACCATATTATACCATTCACAAATAAAAAGTTACTTAAATGGATCTCCTTCTTTACAGATTTAGATTTCCATGCACAACATCTGTTACATAGTATTCATGTGTAATATACCAAATTGTCAACCTTGAATTGTCAATTAGTTACAGTATTGCTAAATATTTACAACACTTTCCAGCAAACTTTTTTTGAAATTTGTGTCTTGATTAAACTAAACTCCATGACTTTGTATCATTGATTTAATCACATCTTGACAATAGAGTTCCTTGTTCAATTATGCAAGCATGTTAATCTTTGTCATATTCTCATTATGTTGCACATATTCATTACATCATTGCCAGCAAGTTACATTGTATTGTCAGCTTTAGAGGTCGTCAAACTTGTTTGAATGTAATCCTGGCACTGAATGTGAAAGGAAAGAAAAATTCAAAATTCATAATGGGAAATCTGTTTCCAGTAATCAATGCCAAATGTGTGGTCATTCACTGAAATCTCCCAAAAAAAAACTTTAAAAAAGTGAGACTCTGCTGATGGTTTGAGCTATGTTTGCATACATACTGAGCCATTAAAGAAGGTTTACGGGAACGTACAAAAGGACCACAGGGTACGTACAATAGGTACCTGGGAAATACAATAAGGTTGACGGGAAATGCCAATAAGGTTCACGGGGAACATACCTAGGTTACAGGGGTACAATAAGGTACAAGGGGAACGTACCATTAGACCTTTTTTCAAAGAGGCCCCCTGTTGAATAATTATTAGTCAGCAGAAAAACAATGATTAAAACCAGTAATTATGCATGGCTCTATCTGTTTGTATGGTGGAGTCATAATTATTCAAGGACGTCCTCTTGAAAGTCTATAAGGTACAAGCGGAACGTACAATAAGGTACAATGGGAACATACGATAAGGTAAACGAGGAACGTACAATAAGGTATATACACGGGGAACATACAATAAGGTACTGGGGAACGTACAATAAGGTACATGGGGTACGTACAATAATGTATACGGGGAACTGCACAATAAGATACACTGGAACGTACAATAAGATACACTGGAACGTACAATAAGATACACGCAGGGAGCGTACAAAAAGGTACCCAGCCAGGAACACACAAAAAGGAGCAATGGAGAGCGTACAAAAGGCACCCTGAAAGCATTCAAAAAGGACCATGGGTTAGTGTAACAAAAGGAACGTACCAAGGATCCCAGAGAGCGCACAAAAGTTAAAGGGAGGGGGAGCATACAAAAAGGTAACAGGAGTTAAAAGCATCTATTATGATCTAGTTTCCTTTTTAGCATCTGGCCAAGGGCTAAAAATGGGGCACTGAGGAAAGTGCAAGCTCTTCCAAGTTTGACCATCTAACAATATATACATGATGGAAATCAGAAGAAATTATGCTCACCTCTTCTCAAGTCAAGATAGGAATGGATTGGATTTCAATGTGTGCAGCTTCTTTTCTCCGCCCTTCTTCTCTCCTTAGGGGAAAACAACAAATACCGCCCACACGAGAGGCAGTCCTCTGAGCTTTACACACAATCATTTTTTATGAAAGTGGTAAAAACCTCTGCAAAGGATCCTATTTTTTTCCCCGCTAAATCTTCGCGACGATTTTTAGTCACGTGACGAAGAGCCTAGTCATAATGTGCAGCACGAATAAAGAAAACATTAACATCGAAAAATGGAAGAAACGGAAAAAGGCCGTTTTTAAATATTCCCCTATAGTAGGGAAA